>NW_027271135.1:1525000-2125000 GCF_040938485.1 Diadema antillarum
AATTCAAAAATGACACCACATGGTGTTGATTTGATATTTGTTGGTGTTAATATCAATGGTTTAACACCCGTCCAGCTTCAGAGACCACACCAGCTGGTGTTACTTTGGTGTAAATTTATTTTCACATTTTATCAAAAATCTAGTATTTTAATGTAAAATTCTTGATCGTCTTGTTTAGATTAAAAATCAACAAGAAGTGCAGTTACTAAGAAACTCTTCAAAAAACAGTTTAACATTTGGAAATGGCACCCGGAGGTGTTAATTTAACACTTTAAATGAGCACCGAATATTTAACACCAGCTCGGTGTTCACTATTTAACACCGGACTGTTTGCAGTGTACATTGTATACATAAGAGTGTTATATGTAGGCCTACATGTATATGAACTGTTTGTTCGCAAAAACCTATCCTAAGTCCACTTTGTTCATTTCTTTTAAATCACGATTTTCATTACACTCTGTTGGCTTAGAAAGCGAATGATGTACAAGTCATACATGAATGTCAGTTAAGTATGTAATAGACAGTTTGAGAAAGTCTTAGAAATTTAGAAAAGAGGACTATTTGAAATTTTGTATTTTTCAATATCTTTTGCGACAAAAACAAAAACAACTATAAGTCTACTCTTTTTGTTGCAAAAGCCGACTAGTCCCCCAATCGTGGTAGAAAGTCGGTGCGTCACGTTGCAAGTCAACCCAAGTTTTCAGAGATGCTCATGAAGCTTAGCACACACACATTGATTTTGGGATGTAGATGTGCAATATATATTTTTTTTCGAATGTATTGAAAAATGCGTTGCCAAGTTGACAGCATATCATGGCCATAAATAGGTTGAAGTAGTCGAGTTACCTGGCTTTTTCGAGCAATGATCATGAAATTTAAAAGTGCAAGTCACGTTTGTTGCGACACGGATTGTCGCCCCTACACGGATTGTCGCCCCCTACACGGATTGTCGCCCGCCCTCGAAGCACATTTTGCTGGGTAATATCGTTCTGGACATAATCATTGAAATACTAACACATAAGTGATAACTTACATGGTTACATCCATGCAAACATGCCATGTAAAAAGTCATGGTGAGGTTTCAAGGGAGTGTGTATGTGCGCGTGCACATGATAAGTTAGTGTCCGTTTGTGCGTGTGCGTGTGTGTGTGTGTGTGTGTGTGTGTGATGGAAGAATGTGTTTATTATGTCAGTTTTTTGCGTATGTGTTTTTTAGCTGAGCGTGGGGAGGGATACCTAGTAAGCTGTTGCTGGCATAACATTGATATTGATTTTATCAGCAGCTTTGAATTTGATGAGTTTGTTTGGCAGATATGAATTCGGAGTGGAGCTTGCGTGCGGGCGGATGCTGCTTTTCTGCATACGGTCCATTATGTCTTATTTATCAACATTGGGAAATCGTTTCATCAGGAAGGATGTGGTATCGGTTCGGATGTGCGTCGGTATGTGGGAAGGGGGTTTGTTATTCTGAAGGCTCATTCGTCCGAAGGCTCATTCGTCCGAAGGGTCATTATTCCGAAGGTTCGTTATTCCGAATTTCATTTTGGATCAACGAACCACTAGGTATAGGGAATTGTGTGTTTCGGATAAATGAAGCCTCGGAAAAAACGAACCTTCGTGTGTGTGTGTGTGTGTGTGTGTGTGTGTGTGTGTGTATTTGGGTCGGTGAATGTCATGTGGGTGTGGGATGATTTCGGTTTTGTTTAATCAGGGGTTGGTGGGTTGGGGATTGGATTTGAAGAAGGATAGTTATAAATGGTATGACGGATGTTGGTAGGATCTAATATTTAAGATAGATGTAGGTCCTAGATTTGTTTGGGAGGGGAGGGGGTGGTGGGGTTTTTATGACTGATTTCATTCTAGATTTATGTAATGTATTTGTGTGTTTTTTTAAATGTATATGCCCTTGTAAGTAAGAAGGTATTACATGATCCAAACCAATATATTCAAGGAATATAGGTTTGGTAGGGCCCTATACATGTCAAAACTTTCTCGTGAAGAAATTATTACTAGGGTTGGTCTATAATCGAGTTATCTATGTTGAAGTGAGATTATTTGTGGTATAAATTGACAAATGGATTTCCTTTTGTTTCGAATTGCCATTTGTAACTTTTTTTGTTCATGTTGCACCCAGAATGGGTCGATTTATGAATGATTTGAATGACATCAATAAATATCAAGGGAAAAAGTGTTGAGTTGGTTTGTCTGCATTATGAGGTTTGTTTGAGTATTTGTTGATGTTTGTTTGTATTACGTATGTACACGTATTAGCGGTGTGCAATGGCAGTTCGTTTGTGCTAAAATCAAGTAACGATTGACAAATTTTTTACGGCGTGTGGAAATTATTCGCTCATGCATAAAGCATGCCAAACCTATTCTGGGACAAAGAATAGTGGTATGGACGTTCTAGTTTATAAGACTGATGGAAGAAAATGACTGCAGGGAAAAATGAACAAAGACAAATAACATTTGGGGAGGGTACCTCCCTCGTATGTATTTTCTCTCGGTCTCTCTCTCGCCTAGACCGCCTCACCGCTGATATTTGGTTGACACACCCATACTATTTTTAGATCAACGCTGGTGTGAATTCTTTAAACACGTGCTCATACACTCTGAAGGCGTTTGTATTGCCACAGTAGCGCCACTATATTCCACATACACAAGTAAGCATACAGGCACACGTATACACACAAACAAATCACTACCACTATGTAACCACCACACATGCACAGTTTCTACATATTGTATTATTATACTCCAAACACACACACACAAACACACAAACACACACACAACAAATCATACACATCACATATCATGCAGCTCACAATACACACACACACACACACACACACACACACACACACACACATACGCATAACTTACCAGTCATACCCATCCCACCAAAGCTTAACACCGGAGGAACCACCCCGAGCCCGGGGCGACAATCCGTGACGGGGCGACAATCCGTGTCGCAACAAATTTTTTTTTTTTGCCAACACGGATTGTCGCCTTCGAGGTCAAAAACTGGGAACTGCACAAGCGTCACGGATTGTCGCCAGGCGACAATCCGTGACGGGGGCGACAATCCCTGTAGGGGCGACAATCCGTGTCGCAACACACGTTCTTTCATGGCCCTAAAAAAAATGGGGGGAGGGGGATAAACTGCATGGACATGATAGCAGCATATTACGGCAATTAATCGGAGAAATATTAGGGATCGAAAAAGTTCCTCATTTTTCAAGCAAAAAGCTTGGCACACACATATTAGTGTCGGGTTGAAGATGTGCAAGACATGTTTCGATTGTGTTGGAAACTGCGTTGCTATGGTACCCTAATAATATATTATGAAAGTAAGTCAGGCCAAAATGTTTGGATCAAACTACTTCCTCATATTTTGTTTTTAATAGCAATGCTCATGCAATTCGGCACACTTGCTGTTCTTTGGAACAAGAGAAGCAAGACAGCATGTTTCGAATTTGTGGAAACGGCGTTGCCATAACAACGGTTTATTTTATTTCTGCGCTCCCGTTTTCGTCCCGGGTTGAAGGAAAGCTGGGTAGCCTCTCGAAGCTTAAGCCGTGTCACACCTTTCCGGGCAAGCCTTGCGTGCGACTTGCCAAGAACAATTTTTATTACCCGGAGGTACCCGCAGATGACCCGCACTAGACATTAAGTAGCACGTATCTAACCATTAGTTACCAGGAGTTGCGCACGTAGGTCTTATTCACCCGCAGCCAAAAAGGGCCCCGTCACACGTTTCCGGGGCAAGATACGCGGGCTTGTTGCGTGTGGGGTTTTTTTCCAGTATATCGGACAATTTCTGAGGGCAGACATGAATTTTGGCGAGTCTTTCACGTGTCTTACTCGCTGGACGCGTTTTACTTAAGTTCTACTTGCGGATATTTTGTGTGACCTGCGTGCCATGAGCGTTGGGGCTGACAGCTCAGTGAAGGAATACCTCTGAAGGAATGGCAGAAGTCCTACTGAATGTCATTATCTTGGCCGCACACGGGGACTGCAAAGTATCTGCGTGGGAGTTACCTGCGAGGTGATGCCGCCAAGGGCCTCCTACTGGCGTTCTGCGTGGACTTCTGCAGGCAATCCCCGCGAATGATCCGGAAAAAGTTTTGGTCATGCTCAAAACTTGAAAGTCTTCCAAGATAGATGGAGAATTCGATACACAAGGAGTTGCATGTAACTAGCGCTTTATCCATAGTTTTCTTTTAACTCCTAAATTTATATTTCCTCGTATTTACGTTGTTCATAGTCAGTCGATCTAATCTATTGTAGTGTTGTGACGGCTGTATTGTGTCTGCATTCTACCGTATTTACAATGCGTATTGTACTACATTATCAGATTTAAGTCAGGTTTAACTTAATTTATGCATTTATATATATCTTTTGTGCAACCTTTACGCTTAATGTTTGTCAATGTTATGTAGATGTAATTTGTCATTTTTGTTGTTTTATTATTTCAATGTGCATTTTGATCTAGCCTTTGAAAGAACTTCATGTCCTTTGTACGGTAGATTAGTATATAACCATGACCCCTGTGTGTGATTAAACGTCTGTATTTCTTTTGTCAATCTGTTTCTTGCGTTTGAAGTATACTTTGTTTGAATTTCTTTTTGAGGTACCTTCTAAGTACAAGATGCTGCTCTTTTGCTTCAATCTCTGTAACCGCGATGATTACTTTGTTTTCTCCCTCACATGTCCATCTATTCTTTATGATAATTTCATAAACAATGCCTGTCCCAGCCGTTAGTACACTATACAGACATACCGGTACGTTTACATAACACTCTATTTCAATCGCTTCCTATAAGGATCGGTATGTGTATATGGTGAAGTGTAATCCATTGAAATGTAGAGTTTAGGCTTGCTTGGAAAGGTAGGAAATGGAAAAATGAAAATATCAACCATCGCAGGTCATTGTGATAATAGAAACTTTCGAATATTAAGACATTTCTGATATTTCAGAATATTATGTATTAAAATGTGATTTTTCTTGTCGCACGTGTAAGTTACAAAGCTTCTTGATAACCTGGAAGCCCGAGGATTTTTCTCAGTTGAACATACGTGTGTCATTTTTCAATTCTTTTCGTCTTCAATACCATGCCATTTAAACTCTGTCGTTGCATTTGCAGCCCACGGCGTATGCAGGAACAAGTACAATGTGACGTACACTTTCCCCATACACATGCACCAACATTGCACGATAAAGAAAGTCAACGGCACGGAAGTTCAACTCATCCCAAAGCTCATAAAGCGGGCTTTCTCTCCAAAGGGTTGCACTCAGGGTGGCTACTGGATTTGTCGCCTTCCGCGTAAGATTCTCGTTGCTTTATTTAAATGAATTCGGTTCCATTTTTCAGTGGTTTTATTTCTCTGTTAAATCACTTATCTTTTTTTTTTGGGGGGGGGGGGGGGGTGGGGGGGGGTTACAAAGTATACAAGGAAAGGCAGCATCAATATTAACGATAACAATGTAGTAACAAGATTGTTATTTGTAGAATACCAAAAAAAAAAATAAATAAACAACATTGCGTGCTTTGATCCGACGTCAACTATTAACTAAACAATACAGAAAGTAATTTGTTCATTGTACAAAAGACTTCGGTTGGATCGGTCCGATGAGTGAATAGATGATCAAATTAACATTGTATCATTCAAATTCGTAAACCATTCAAAGTGATCAATCACTTTACTGAGAGGGAGAAAGAGGGAGAGAGAGATATATATATATATAGAGAGAGAGAGCTTCAGCTGATGTGTTTGTGTGTGTGTGCGTGTGTGTGTGTCAGTGTGTGTGTGTGTGTCTGTCTGTCTTTTGACTGCTCATTGCCGCTATTCTAGCATTCAAATTAGTTTTGGCGCAATTTATGTAAAACTTCGAGCAATCATATTAGCACGATGTCTGATTTAGTTTTCTCTCATGCTATTGCATCCATTTCTTTTCTGTTTTTATCAAAGGGTGCTGTAGTGCCCACATCCATGCTTAGTATGTGCAAGGGTGAACATTTTAGTTATACTTGTTTCATGAAATCATATTCCAACTTTAAATTACAATCACTGAAAGACCCCAAATCAAAGCAAATTATTGTATTTTATCTTATTTTGAATGTGAATCATTTCTTCCATTTATAGCGTAATGTCTTGCTATGAAAATATTAGGGCCTACATTTCTTCCGAATGCAACAGACATTCAGGAATAGAACACACAAGGATAGTGTGTGAGATTATGTTCATGTACCCTGGGCGTGGCTCCTTGACGACAAGTTGGCGAAGGAGACGGGCCGAAGAGCCCATTAATGTCAAAATCGCCCACTAATGTCAAATTTACCACAAATGTCAAAACACGTCGACCACAAAATTAAATGTCAACATTTCCATTTTTACTGCAAAAGTCCTAATGCGTCAACCACAAATGTCAAAACTAATTGCTTGCATTAAATTGATGATAAATAGTGAATCGTACTATACTTTCATGAAAGTGTGTCTATCCTGAGAGGTAGGAGGAGTCTATTCCAACCTCCCCGGGCCTGTCTGTCCGTCTGTTTGTTTATTCGGATGAAACGTGGTGGGTGGATAGAGGTTGATTTCAGAATTTAAAAACTCATTGATCGCATGGTGTACATGTACATAGCACACATGTATATGTGATTACACCATAATTTTCTGAGTTCACTCGCATCATTACTACTGACTTAATAACTTTTGTGAAAGCTCCCCTCTTGTTTCCCCAGTTCAGTGGCGTACCGTGGGTCGACGGATATAGGGGCACCGCCCTCCCTCCCATTATGTCTTGGGTCCCAGTGCTCACCGGCTGATGCATTTTTTTCTTCTTTTTTAGCGATCCGATGGGGAGGGGGGCATTGGCCCAAACAGCCGAAGTATTAAAGACAATATGTTTTGTTTTGTTTTTAGAATAATAATGACAGGACACTGAACGGCATATGGCTTTTCAAAGGTTTACAGTTTTTGAATGAAAGGAAGGAGAGGATATATTAACACTTTTCGCGCACAGTTTGGTCCGGAAGTATTGGAAAAGAAAAAAAGAATATGCATGAAAATGTTTGAAAACAGCAAAAAAAAAAAAAAAAAAAAAAAAAAAAAAAAGGTGTGATTCTTGACAGAAATGTCCATTTCCGAGAGAATGCAATGTATTTCTAGTGATGCTAGCACTCAACACACAAGGGCAGTATCAAGAAGGCCTAAAGTAAGTATGATTATAATCCACATGATAGCGTGAAAATCATTTTCCATTTCAACTAAGATGTTTTGACACAATCCCTTTACATTCCGAGGCGTTCGAGATGAAATGTCTACAATGTTGGCACCAATCTTGTTATCTCCCTCTCCCTGTATGAAGTAGCTAATAATATATGCTACCAACAATCTGTGGCCCGCTATTAATTTTCGTCGGTCCTTCTGCAGATCCGCCTGATAAATGAATTAAAAACCATTGCTCTAAACAGACGATTAATATATCTGTACACATATAAACCAAAGGCACTGATTTGATTTGATTATATTTTTATTCGTTTTATTTCATCACATTATCTTTCTCTCTACTATAATGCAAACAACGAGTTTCGACATTTGCGGTTGATGCGCCGTGACATTTGCGGGTAATTCTGCGATTAACCTTCATCTAGCCATCAAGTTTCTTCGCAATATACAGACAGACGGACTGAGAAACAAACGTTGATCAAATTTTTGGCCATTACTATTATGCAAGCAGTGGGTTTAGATATTTGTGGTTGATGCGTTATGATATTTGCAGTAAACATGGAAACTTTGACATCTGTGGTCGACGTGTTGTGATATTTGTGGTTAATCAGATTTTGATCTATGTGTTTAACGTGTTATGACATTAAGGGGTTGACGTGTTTGATTTATTTTGATTTTTACATTAGTGGGTGATTTTGACATTTGTGGGTTATACAATGGAATATTGCAACTGATGCCTATGAGTTACGAATCTTGCGATAGATCCGTGGCCAGAATAGTCATGCTCCCTATTTTCCTTGCATCTGTAACAACGATAATATAATCGACAGAAACATGCGTTTTTGATATTATCATTTCTAGCTTTTATAAAAGATTATGTTAGTAATGCACACGTGTAAAATTAGTTGTATTATTAAACTCTGATAAACTATTGCGAACTCAAATGTTCACATGCCTACACTGTAAAAAATTTGTTTAGTTTCTAAACACCTAACTAAACACTTTTCTGTGACAGTTTAAAAACACTGCGACGCGTTTATATATTAAACATGTTTAGGAACTAAACACATGCTGTGTTTATTTTCTGCACACCCTAGGTGTTTATCACACACACATGTTTATGTTTTAAACGGTTCTGATGTTTAAAAACTAAACACCTGCTCTGTTTATAGCCTAAACACCAAACGTTTACACCATAATCACTCACAGTGTTTAAATACTAAACACCGCACAGTCACATAATCACCCACAATGTTTAAGATCTAAACACTGAACCAAAAAATAAACATGACGCACTGTTTACGATGTAAACACTGCGACATGTTTATTCGCTGTGACAGATTAAAAACACTGCGACATGTTTATTTGCCATTTGAGTGTTTATTCTCAGAACACATGTCTGATTTTTAGATCGATCACAAAATTGCATACACTAAACATGTGACATGTTTACATATTAAACATCGCAATTTCTCAGTGTTTATATGAGACATGTTTACACCTTATACATGCTGAGTGTTTATATGAGACATGTTTACACATCATACATGGTAATTTCCACGTGTTTATATGAGACATGATTACACATCATACTTTCATACATGCTAATTTCTACGTGTTTAAATGAGACATTACTCATCATGCATGTTAATTCCCATGTAATTATTAATGT
Source organism: Diadema antillarum (assembly GCF_040938485.1). Taxonomy (NCBI): domain Eukaryota; kingdom Metazoa; phylum Echinodermata; class Echinoidea; order Diadematoida; family Diadematidae; genus Diadema; species Diadema antillarum. Next base: position 1,533,909 of record NW_027271135.1, read on the forward strand.
AAAGTGGATTGTTTCCACTTTTGCATGGAATGAGATAAACGCATAACATTATATAGAATTTACCCAGTGATGTACCAAATCATCAGCACACTTACAACGCATAATACCAGGGAAGACCTGGGTTAGCTTTCACAAACATTTTGGCTACAAGAGTCAAAGGCACTTCTCTGAATGTAAGTTATCAAAACATCAGTCAAAGCTTGGGCAATATCTGATGAATAATAAGTTAAAATCCTTTAAAGGGGAAATCGTGTCCAATAAATAAGATAGTCTGATAAAAAAGTAAAATCTTACAAGTTTAACAGTAAAAATTTGAATGAAATCGGATGAAAAATAAGGAAGTTATAAAATTTTGAAGTTTTGCTAATTTCTGCAAAGCAGTTAAAAGTGGATATGAATATGCAAATGAGTGAGTTGACCATGTCAAAACCTCACAATTTTCCATTGATCGTGCACAAAAAAAAATGATGAAATTCAATGTTTATGTTAATGAAATGTGAAAGATTATGGTATTGCTGGTTGAATAACTTCAGAAAGTGATCAGTTAGATATATCAGGACTTGAGCCTCGGGAATAATTGCGTTTGGATGAAAAACTTTAAATTAAGTAAGTGGGGAATGACATGCCACCGTTGCCATTTGCATATTCATAATTAACCATTCAAGAACTGTTTCCTCAAAAATTAGCGAAACTTCAAAATGTCATAACTTCCTTATTTTACATCCGATTTCGATCAAAATTTTACCAATGAACTCTTAATATTTTACTCTTTCTTATCAGACTAACTTGTATTTTCACTGGATATCCCCTTTAGATATTGCCATGTTTTGCTATACGACACCATACTGAGTTAAATGCAAGATACCTGGGAGTCACTGGCCTGTACAGGAAGACGTAAATGAAATTCTCTCCTATACAGACAGTAAAGTTTGTATATGCAGGAAATGGCACACAACTCATTTTGGAGAAAAAACAATATTGCATTTAACAATTACTTTTCAGTTACATGTAATTCTTGGCCTACTTTCAAGAATTGCCGTCTTTCTACTGTATTCAGCACTAATTCTTAGTATTGTAAAACAAACTAATAAACGTGTTGATTGTGAATTGCAACTCAACGCTTCGGAAGCTTGACATATATGTAACACCTCTAGGAACATAACTGCAGTCTGTGAACAAATTCAAGATTGCATCAATTATTGGCAAAGTACTTTGGGTACCCGAACCAGATTAGGCTCACGGCAAATTATACCATGCACAACACTATGGTCGTATTGGTACTGATCAGGGAGTATAGATGATGCACTCCATCATAAAGAGACCCCCCCCCCCCCCCCAAAAAAAAAAAAAAAAAAAAAAAAATGTTTTCACTGTATTTAGCCTGTGGTGAACATCTGCACTCCCTGATCAGTACCAATAATGGAACTTAAATACATACATGATATTGTTCTTTTCACTGCGACGATCACTGAAAGTACATGTAGGCTAACAGTACTGTATGGATTTTTCACTTTTGCTATTTTGAGAGAAATATTAGAATGTTTATAGTGGATTTCAAAGGGTGAGTGAGAAAAAAAATTCTACAACTGTACCTTGCTAGAACCTTGGAGAAAGAAGTCAAACTCAATGGGTATACATGAATAGTCTATTAGAGTCTAATCAGTCTCATCATACTCCACATAATCATGGTATGGAGGGCTACTTTCAATCTCGACACAGCAGAATTTTTGGTAAATACAGGAGGATATGAACAAAGAAAAAATAATGCATTGCAACTGGAGGCGGGAGGGTATGCAAGGCCGTCATGAACACGCAATGTGATCAGCAAGACTCCTCCCTTGTCAATTTGTCAGTCAGTTGCAAGACTCCTCCCTATTCTCCATACATGTTGTACTACATTTCTAATACCTCTCTTCATGTGACCGATTTCAAGAATATCTTAGAAAGAAAATATTAACTACCGAATACTGCATTTCCTATCAGGTCTACAAGAAAATTGCAAAGAATTCCGAACAAATACATCTACTGGCCTCTTATTTGCGTCCAATATCTGCTGATTGTATTAGGAAGCACCTGAGGGGAAAAAAATGAAATGGCAGATATTTTGATTTGATTTGTTTTGATTTCTATATTCCTTTTTGCACAAGAATATAACAGAAAGCCAATCGAACAAAGTTCTTGAGTAATATCTTAACAGTGAATTACAAGGACATTGGTTGATGAATATAATGAAGTGAATAAAACTGTTTTTCTTAATATAGTGCAAAACGATTTCGAGCAAGTGTCTTTACATATTAGATAAAATTACAATTTTACGTACCAGCTGTTAAAAAAAGACAATTACACATATCTATGAGCAATGAGAATGCAGGTGACCATTATCGTAAGCACAGAGGACAATAGAAATGCTTTGTTTTGGATATCCCTGCCATTTCAAAACCAATTTTCATCAAATAAGCATTGAATTCCTCTTCGAATTATATAGGCCCCCTACCTTCACATTTCTTTAGAGGTTCGTCATTATGTAATACACACACGCATAGTCTTACACACACACGGAGAACTGAAGCCCTATCGCATACAAAACCCTATCATCCCCCATATGATTTACTTTATGCTAGTATACAGGTTTACATGCACACTGTCAGTGAAGAAAAAAAAAACAATAGAAAGGTTGCTCTAACAGGTGGGATGCCTCCTAATAGGTCTGTAGTCCATCATGACGATGTGAGACATCACATGGCTAGCGGGAAAAAGATTATTAATATTCAAAATTGTTATCCATGGTTCATTTCCTTCATATGGCATGTAGGCCTATAGATATACTGTATACATGTATCAGTATATCTTGCGATGTCCTTGTAATCCTCAGATGTTTGCACTTTTAGACGGGGTGTATAGTAAAGCGCATGCATCTTTCATTCTAATCCAGACAGGTTTGGCGTGATCCCTGATCAATTCTTCCATGACGTACTGGTGCTGGTAAAAAGAAATGATTACACAAGGAAAACAAATCAGTTGGCTTTGCAATACAATGGACTTAACTGCTCCCATAGATTCTGAAAATGAATGGGTAGCAAAGAAGTTGACTGAATCCATAAGCAAGTTCAGATTTAAAGGAATGACAGAATCCCTTCGTCACATTAGCACTTAGTGTCTTGCGTCAGTTTTTACTTACTTTGCTGAATTTTCTGGACATAGTTCAAGTCTTTTTTGTTGTTGTTGCTTCTTTCTTATTCATCATCATTATCAAGCAGAGTTACGACCATTACTGTATCCTTTGTCTCTTGGGTGAAGATTTTCACACCTGTAATTTACACTTTCAACAATATTTGCAATAAATCAATTTTCCATATTTATTTTAGGTATACAATGGAATGGATTCGGGAGTCGGGAGTAGGTCCCCCCCCCCCCAAAAAAAAAAACAAAAACAAAACAAAACAAAACAAAACAAAACAAACAAACAGAAGAACTTAAAGCATCTAAAATCTGCATTTTATAGAAAATCATTCACATGCCCTTCAAGTACATAATATTCATTGATTTGGCTCTGCAATTCTGAGTACTTACTTGATTTCCACTTTCCACATGGGTAGTATACAGTGATGTACTAGACCTCCCCAGTTGATTTACTCTGCTGACTGCAGCATGCCTCGTTCTCTGCCAGCAGAGGTAATGTCTTGCAGAATTTATACAGTCGTCAGGACATCATCGTCACCCACTTTGGTGTCATCGGCATCCCTTTCCAAGACATCCTATTCTTACGGGCTTTACATTCAATTTTCACCACCTGTTGAGTTATGAAGAATTTACAGGGAATACAACTGAATTTCACTCATAATATAGTCACTAAATCATCGTCATTCACATGATAGATACTTCATAACTTCGTAAAAGATACAGTGAGTTTACCCGCTAGGCCTAGTTTACCCATAACTACGGTACTGGTAATCTGTAGAGTGTAGGCCTATTGTAACGTTAACAACACTAACACGTTACAGTTAGAGCGTTCCCCGTTCTATAAACGTTAACCGTTAGATTTAGAAATAGAAAACTAAAACAAACGAGCAAAATCTTTAAGGGCGTAGCCTATTTCTACGCCTACTACAGTTTTACATTAAACGAGGGCAATTTTGCAATAAATCTTGTTATTCACCGACTTAGCAGACTTAGCAGACTTACCGCTTTCATGCAGGCCGGCCAGGCTAGAACTTTATTGCTTCGACGCCATCTTAGCTAGATCCGCTCCTTGGCCTTTAGCTTTATGCAGTAACAGTCAGTGCAGTCGATCGAGTCGTAAGTACAGTGTACAAGTGTAGTGTGCCAAGCAACGAATGCGCACGTACTGTAAGCCTACGCACATCACGCTGTGCTAGGGCAGCACCAGCCAGCCAATCAGACAGATCCATCCGTACAGGTACGTACGCGCACATCTTCTTTCCCGCCAATTGTGCATTGATTAAGGTCATAATATGCATAGCACGAGTGTGTGCTAGAAGCGCACGCACAGAGCACCACTGCGTGCGTTGTGGCCGCGGCCGTCATGTCCCATGCGCTGCTGACTTGTAGAGTACGAGTATCACAGTGTTTATGTTAAACATGTGCGGTGTTTAGAACGTGTTTACGAGGCGTTCTAAATGTAAACGCGTCTGTTTACCCTGACAGTAGAAGTGTTTAGGCCTAACCAACAAACATTTGGGTAATGCCCTAAACCATGAACGAAATCAAAGGCAATTCCCATTTTTTTTTCTAGCAGTTAAAATATAGGACTGTACATGCGAAACCAAAATATAAATTCATTACAGTTGTGTTACATATTTTTAGGTTATCCTTTTTCCTTATTGATTAGGCATTTCCATGAAAGGCCTAAAACATGAATTATTTCATAGTGCATCTTGATGTCGTAACAGTTTCCACTTTCTCGTGATAAAAGGAAACTAGAAATTGCAATTTACACACCATTTCCAACACTTTTACATATATATATGGACATATTGAGATTAACGTAGCGTGACCAGAATAAACACTCCAACTAAACACTCCAAGCTAAACACTTTAACTCTCAATACTTTAAACGTGCTATACACACCGGGTGTTTAGATGTTAAACAAAGTGTTTATATTTTTAACACTGTGTTTAGTTCATAAACATGTCGCATGTCGCATTTTTTACAGTGTATTTAAATGTCCGAAAAGACGATTCCTCGCATTCTGTCTAATTTGAATTGTCTCGAAGGGCATTTCAATGAAAAAAAAAAAATCTGACTTCGTTGTGCGATCTACAAAATTTGATGGTTGGAAAACAAACATGGACCGTTTAACTTTAAGGCATTATCTTTTGTTTTCAATGAGGCGCTGATCTAATCGAACCTGACTGCAAAGTATAGGTGTTACAAAAACATTCCCCACTTTTGATCTTTGATAGCTCAAAAACTATTATATCAGATAACACGGACACTGATATGAGCAACTAGACAGCTGAATAGTGTACAATTTTGTTGGAGGTAATTCAAATATCAAAGCATAAGTCATTTTCATTGAATTCAAGATTTATTTTCAAGTTAGGATTCAGATTTTGTACAAAACTCTGTACAAAATTTCAATTTTGCACAGGGGTTAATCGGTGTGTCTGGGAGTGGGTGGTGAACACCAAGACAATGGTCCTGAACAACGGCCGGGTTTGAATGCTCCATTACATTATTCATGAGAATTCCACTATCACAGCTAGTCGTTCATCCTGAGATGTAGTGCGTGCAAGCACATGACATCATGTGCTTACTTTTTGCATTTGCATGCATTTACCCTTTACCCCTGAATTCAGACTAGCAGTGCCCAGGGTAATCCATCATGGACTATTGATAAGAATTCATATGCCTTGGAGCAAGAGTCCAGAACCCTTGTCAGCAGAGCTCTGAAAGGTGGTATTCGTTGACAGGTATTCATGTCTTTTGTTCAGGGTCATTGCAAGCAATCGTCCACATACACATTTTGTAAAGAGGGTTCAAATTTGACCTGAATCTGGAAATTAACTTTGAAATCAATCATGGATTTAATGAAAATGATTCATGTTCTCATATTCAAATCGCTCCAGTAAATTGTACACTATTCAGATATTACTTAAATCAATGACAGTGTTATCTGCAGGGCCGGTGGAGCGTTTTCAAAACTGGGGGGGGGGGGCACTTCCGGGTTTCATGAGCTAATAAGCAACACATAGAAATAAAAACGGATAATAAACAAAACAACATAAGGTCTTCAGCGCAAATTTGAGTGCCACTTCCGGGTTTCTTCAGCTGACAAGCAAACCGCCCCCAGTTCCACCGGCCATAATATGATGTATAGTTTTCGAACAAAAGCGAGAAATGTATGTGTGTGTGTGTGTGTGTGTTTGTGTGTAACGCCTAATATAATTATCATATACTCTAATTTTTCATTTTCCTTTGTTGGAAATTGGTCACCTTTTAACCTGTTATTGTCATAGCAGACATAACACATAATTATTCCTCTAAAATTTTAGTATTTTCCTTGATCGCAATTTTGTATAAGAGTGAATGTGTACGTATGGGTATTCAAATGACTATATTTTACACTTGCGTGTATAAGAAATGAAGTAAATTGAATGAAATGAGATAACAGTTCCTGACTTTCGATTCATCTCGAGGTTTAGGTGTGGGTGTAGCTCGATGTTACGCCTGGTGACCTAAGAGAGTGTACTGCCAAGTTAAAGGAGACCTCCAGATGATTTTCAGATTTTTACATTTGAACAACTATAAATTAGTTATACTGAAGACAGAGTTTCAGAATATGTGATAATTGGGATGAAGAATAAGAATATTTTCAACATTTAGAACAAATTGCAATGAACAAGGATGATAACATGGCAGAGTCACCATAAGAATGCATGAGTTGGGGCTCAAGGAAGCAGAACAAAAGAAGAAGGCATGCATAAATTATACACAGGTGAACTCGCAAGCAAGTGGTATTGTAATGGAATTACACTGCTACATTTCTGAAATATGTGAACCTCCTATGTCATCATCCTTGTTCAGTGTAATTTGTTTAAGGTTTCTCAAAGTATTGTTTTTCTGCTCAAGAACAACAATAAATTCCACAAATCTATACATGGAGCTGTTGATTTAGGTACTACATGATGTGAAATTATGAAAATCGTCTGGAATGGTTCTTTAAATGTGCTCCCAGTTCTTCTTAAGTGGAGAAACTCGGTGGCTTTTCCTTTCTTCTGGACTATTGTTAACACTATATTCAATAAACCTTTCCTGAACTTTAAATTGCTAGGCGCTCTTTTTCGTATAAGGACACTGTTGTTAACACTATATTCAATAAACCTTTCCTGAACTTTAAATTGCTAGGCGCTCTTTTTCGTATAAGGACAAATTTTTAACTTCATTTTGCAGTGTATCTACTGGATTGAATTATCGAACAATTATAATATAATACTGTTTTATATTATCAGACATACCTACTTTATCACGCTTCTTTCTTGGTTTTCTGATATGAAATGACGCGATAAGCTAGTTGAATGGCAAACAAATTAGCAAGAAAAACAAAACAAACCCAAACAATAAATGTTATAGTTCACCTTTGATTCTTGGGAAATGAACAGAAGTTCTACAAATTACACGTGTAAAAGAAAATCAAATGATTAACACGGATGCGGTACTTTGGTACATTTCACAATGTGTCCAGTGATGGGGTTAGTCTGTAAGGGGCACTTGAATTCTTAACAAGTCTGGAATGACTACACAATTAATAATAGCTATCATTGTCTTCTTCTTGTCATTGCTGTTATTATTAGTGTCATTATTGTTAGTATTACTATAATTAATATTACTATTATTTTTCATTGTTATTATTTTTATCATTATTATTATAAGTATCATTATTATTTTTATTATGATTATTTTTGTTATTATCATTTATGATTATTATTATTATTATTATTATTATTATTATGATTATTATTATTATTATAACTATTGCTATTTTCATCATTATCATTATTCGAACAATTACATGGATGGTGTAAGGCGATATATTGGTGGGTGCAAGCATAAAATGTTAATTGATATTATCCAACAGATTGCTGGAGAGAGCCATGCCAGAATGGCGTATGCGAGGAAACCAAGACTAATTTCGAATGCCACTGTACTGAGGGGTTTACCGGAGACGTCTGTGAATTTGGTAAGAATAAACAAAGAATGAACTCTTTCTTCCAATCTGTTAAAGTAGGTGTTTGTGGGCGCTCACTAGGAATTAATCATTATCTTTATCTACGAAGTGTCATCATACCAGAGGCCCTAAGAGAAAAAGAAAACAAACCAACCAACCAACAAATAGTCGCCTTCCCTAAATTATTTTACAAATTTGTTGGGAGAAGAAAGGCAGCCTGAAAAAAAAAAAAATCAGTTTTGCATTTTACTTTCGTGACATGTACAAAATGTCAAAAAATTCAGTTTTCCCCTTTTAATCGTAGAATGGTCTTGGCACAAATTTTCAACAGTTAAACCTGTTAAGGCACCACAGAAAAACCTGATAGAGAGATATCTTCGTCGCGACGATGTCGCATTGTGCATGTTTGATGATTTGCATATGAACAGGCGTCACGTGCATATGAATAAGCAACCGTGCATATGAATACACGTACTTTCTATTCATACCTTTGTTCATTCGTCCCGACGATAAGCGACGATAGAGAAAGGATTCCCTTTCACTAATCGTCGCTCTTCGTCCCGACTTACTAGCTATTTTCAAAGTTCGGCTTCTATTGTGCCTTGCGTTTCTTTTGTTAAAAACGTCGCATATCGTTCCCGACGAATCATTGTTCAACCGTCGGGAGACGTTCTGACTATATGGCTTCGTTTCAATGCCGTTCGTGTTCAAGTTTATGTTTTGTTCAGCTTTACTTGTCACAGCATAAAGCCTGTTATCCGTGTGATCTAAAACGTCGCATATCGTCCCGACGAATTACCATTACTGTACCACCGAAATTCCGTCTCTGTTCCATCGTCGAGCAACGTCCAAAACGCGTGGCTACAGCTAATCCGCTGGGTGATATGATTCGCAATGCCGAGTACGATAATGAATGGGAAGTTTTGTGTTTTCACGAGAAAAAAAAAGTATTCTCGCTGCTATAGATAATTGTGAATAACAGGCTGACTTTCCGTCTTTTGTGCAAATGGTAGTTACGGCGATGTGAAAGGAGACTTGACCGCAGTCGATAGACATTGAATTTGTATTATCTTGTCTTTACGCGTAGGAAACACGGCGGAGAGATTTTGTCCGGTTTACAAACGAAAACTTGACCATCGTTGCAAAACTTATTTGATGGTCGCCGTTCGTTGTCAAACTCCGACAACTTCTGTCATATTTTTTGCTGTAGAATACATTGATTTTTTTTTTTTTATTTGACACAACATTGAATCAAATATTTGTATTTTAACAACGTGTTTACCTATTTATCCTGTTGCGGCATTTACTTCAACTGGTCGTCGGCCTTCGCGTGGTTGTAATCATTGTTAACATTTATGTCGTCTTGTAAAATTTTAGAGCGGGCGGAGAGATTCTGTCCAGCGTTCAAACGGGAATTCGACTGCAGAACTTGTTTCAGCTGTCAATCCCTGCTGACTGTTCTCATTGTTTGTTATGCTAAAAAAGGGATATTGATTTCATGTTGTCAACATACCAAAAATGTCAGCTGCATTCGCCTTTTAACCTTACTGTAAAGGCGGATTTTTTTTTTCACCCACTTTGCGCAACCAGAAACCAGCGCAAAAAGAAAATTATGCGAATGTTTTCACTTGCCATTATGTTTCAGGAGATGATGTCTTGGTTTCGGTAAAATACGAAACTCTCTTTCACGGCCAAGTGCGAAGAATTGGTCACTAAGATGGTTGATGGTAGCTACGACGACTTGTAAGGAAACTTGACTGTTATCGAATTAATTGTTAAGCTTCAGGTGGAGAGATTTTGTCCGACTTCCAAACGGGAACTAGACTAACATTCTTATACTTATTTCAGCTGGTTGTCTTTCTTTGTTAAACTCCGTTGACTTCTGTCATTTTTGTAGCTGCATAGAATACATTGATTTCTGTGTTCTTTGACACATCATTGAATCAAATCTGTGTATTTTAATACCAGGTTTACCTTTTTACTTTGTTGCGGCATTTACTTCAACTGGTCGTCGGCCTTCGTCATGGTTGCAATATAATTGTTAAAATTTATGTCGTCCTGTAAAATTTTAGAGCGGGAGGAGAGATTCCGTCCAGTTTTCGAACGGGAATTCGACTGAAGAACTTGTTTCAGCTGTCCATCCCGCTTTTGTCGATCCCTGTTAACTGTTCTTATTGTTTGTTATTCTTAGAAAAAGAAACAAAACAAAGAAAAAAAATGATTTCATGTTGTCAACATACCATAGAATGTCATCTGCGTTCGCCTTTTAACTTTACTGTAAAGGCGGATTTGTTTTTTTTTTTTCGCCCACTTTCCGCAACCAGAAACTAGCACCAAAGGAAAATTATGCAAATGTTTTCACTTGCAATTATGTTTCGGGAGATGATGTCTTCGGGAACACACACACACACATACAAAATAAACCACACACACACACACACACACACACACACACACACATACACACACACACACGGAACTCTTTTTTTCACGGCCGAGTGCGAAGAATTGGTCGCTATAAGCCCCTTTTACACTTTCACGGATTGCATCACGGATGACCACGGATCGTCGGTCAGGGATCATCCGTACTATTTTCGGCATGACCGTGTTGACTTCGTGAAGTCATCCGACATTATCCTTGATCATCCGGCATGTCCGCCGAAAAAAAAAAAAATGAGCTTGCTTAATTTTTCATCCCGGACATCACGGATGGAAATCAATACAAACTCTTCCTTGTCGGCACCGTCTACTCCGTGTTGCATCCGTATTCCTTCCTTGTAGGCACCGGCTACTCCGTGTTGCCTCCGTGAAGACATCGGAACGTCCGTATTAGCATCGGCTCCATCCGGGATGAGAAATTCGTGTATATTTTGCCAATACAAGCTCAGAAAGTCAATGAAATTTGCTCACATCTTCACCCATCAGTACAGCCAATCGACTCCTCTAGTAGGTTTATATCGCATGAGAATCTTCAAGTGACCCACACACATCTTCTTGCTGTTTTTTTTTTTTTTTTTTTTTGGGGGGGGGGGGGTTGATTTGTCTTAGTTTGTTTTGCTTTGTTTATGTTGTTATGTTCCCGCAAAATGAGATTTTGCAACAAAGAGATATGCCTTTATGATGTCGACAAGCAGATGCGTATGTAATCTGCTGTAGATTTTCTGGTGTGCTTGTTACATATTACTTAGCTCTGGAAGCATGTCGCCCAAGAATGATAAAGTATCAAAAGAAAAAGCAAATGTAATGTGTCAACTTTTTGGGGATATCCGCGTAAACACCGCGAAGGGACCCAGTTGCATCCGTGCTCTTCCTTGATATCCGTGTTAGCTCCGTATCGTTTCCGCTGTGGTCCGCGTTCATTCCTTGTCTGTCCGTGTAGGCACCGTACTTGTCCTTGTAGCTTCCGTACTTGTCCGTGTAGACAACCAGTTGGGACTGTATTCACACCGGCATTGAAAGGAAAATCGATATTTTGCATGCCGGAACACCACGGATGACGATCCGTGGTCATCCGTGAAGCAATCCGTGAAAGTGTAAAAAGGGGCTTGTGATGATATTAAAAGATGGTAGCTACGAGTTGTAAGGAAACTTGACTGTTAGTGATATAACATTGTTTGGCATCAGGTGGTGAGATTTTGTCCGACTTCCAAACGGGAACTAGACTAACATTCTAATACTTATTTCAGCTGGTCGTCGTTCTTTGTCAAACTCCGTTAACTTCTGTCATTTTTGTTGCTGTAGAATACATTGATATTTGTGTTCTTTGACACACCATTGAATCAAATCTTTGTATTTTAACACCGGGTTTGCCTTTTTATTCTGTTGCGGCATTTATTTCAACTGGTCGTCGGCCTTCGTGATGGTTGTAATATAATTGCTAAAATCTATGTCGTCCTGTAATACTTAAGAGCTGGAGGATAGATTCTGTCCAGCTTTCAAACGGGAATTCGACTGCAGAACTTGTTTCAGCTGTCCTTTTCCGGCTGAGTGCGAAGAAATGGTCGCCAAGAAGGTTGATGGTAGCTACGACGAGTTGTAAAGAAACTTGACTGTTATTGATATAACAATATATTGTTAAGCTTCAGGTGGAGAGATTTCTCCGATTTCCAATGGTTTGTTTCATTTAACATATTAAAGATATTTTCTTTCAGTTACATGCATTCTTTCAAACGTTGGGGTAAGTTTACAATTATGAATGAGTATCTTATGCTTTGAATTGCACCATGTGCCCATTTCTATGCAAGAGCCAAATTTTCCTTTTCTTGAACTTGTTGGACACCTCAGTGTCTATATAGAATAGTTATTTCAGGCTAGAGAGGCGCATCAATTTTGAACTTTGTGTTTGAAAGGCTATTGTCATCTTAAAGACGACTTATAATGTCGCTCAAATCGACTGAATGGAGCAAGCCCTCTTACGATGCATGCTCGGATCTACAAAGACTTTATGGTCTAGTGCTCCGACATACCCAACAAAGAGACGGGACGAAAAGCATCGATGTCTGTTTTCTCTGTTCTGTCCTCACCCTTTCCTCTATTCTTCTATCATCCCTCCTCTTCCATGATATCCCCGCCTATCATATAGGCTAACACTAGAGGCGCCTGCCCCCGGGAAAGGCCGAGACTTCACCGGCGTCGGCGGGCGGGTCCTCTACCTGCTTGCCGACGGGAACGGCGTAACCCTGCGTGTCGGTGCAGGAGTATAGGCAGGCGATATCTTTTCTTAAAACGTGTCCCCTTTCTTTCTCTGTAAATATCTCGTTTGTATATATATATATATATATATATATATATATATATATATATATATATTATTATTATTATTATTATTATTATTATTATTATTATTATTAGATTTTGTAAATAATTAGAAGTACAGTGTAGGTTTTTATAATTGAATTTAAGTGTATATTTAAATTGAATATATTTTTTGGAGTAAATTGCCCACCCGGCACACCCGGCACACCCGGCAGAGAGCTTCACAAAACTAAAAGAACAACATCAGCATCGGTGGTACACAGGATGTGGTTGCTTAGGCGACGCTTTCTATTGTCGGGATGGGGATGATGATGTAGGCGACGCTTTCTATTGTCCGGATGGGGATGAAGAAGGTTCTTTTATAACGTGAAACGTTCAGCGTAGCAAACTTAATCTCCTGAAAGTAGATAGCGGGAGTCCATTCAAAAAGAAACTGCCGCGTACTGTTGACGTGCTTGTACATTATACGAAAAAGCTATTCTTGCTTGTTGTGATGACTACACGCTGGCACAGAGGTATTCACACTGTTGCTGATCACTTGATGATCTGACAATTAACCTACATGTTGCATAATATTTTAAATGGGCAATTGGAAGTTTGACGGAAATTTGTATACATTGCTAACCATTCTCCTTTCGTCCGTGTATATGAACTCGTCAACATAGAATGAAATTTGAAGATTTGGCGCCTAATATATTTGAACCGAATTTTGGAATATAGTGCTTCAGGTTCTCTTCCTGCAGATGTTAATCCCACAATGTCGATCAAATTATAAGACAGTTAATCTTTCTGAAGCGGTGGACACACAAAATTGTCATGTCAGTGATCATCCTAAGAATGATGTGTAAAGAAGACGAAGTTTAACCTTGCCTTTGGTTTTGTATTGTTTTACCGCTTAAGTTGCAACATGCGAACACAAGGTTTTACTGTAAAACGAGGAATAATTGCGTGCATGATAATTTTGCAAATTTCCCGAGAACCAAGAGATTAGCATGCAAGTGGAAGTTCTTGCCTACACTATATGCATTGAATGCCAGCGACAATAAGCATAATTATTATTTATGCCACGGATACTTTAATGATATTAAGAATCGCAAATCTTCAGTATTGCAGGGATGAACCATAAAAATCAAGCATAATCATGACTGTTTTATGCCAAATAACATTTTTTTTTTTTTTTTTTTTTTTTTGTTTGGGTGTTTTTTGGTTTTCCTCTTTTTTTTTTTTTGGGGGGGGGGGGGGGGGGGGGGGGGGGGGGGGGGGCGAGGGCATCGTGGCACGGTGGATATTTAAGCTTCACGACTCCCAGTCGAAGGACCCGAGTTCAATTCCCTCCCCGCAGCGATTACGTCCTATTCCGTCCTATAGCAACTCTATATACGATAATAATGTCAGGCGGGCCCTCTGATAGCTAGAGCACTGATAGCATTGAAGAGGCTACTCTAAATAGAGAAGACTTTTTTGCAATTATCATCGTTGTTATCGTTATTGTTATTATTATGATTATTGCGGGGGGTTGTTTTTTTTTTTTTTTGGGGGGGGGGGGAGGGTACTATTGCTACAATATCATTAGTCTTGCATGAATGCGGTTAGGATATGTTCTACCTCCTATCTCTTTGTAACATTCATCTATCATCTTCACAACAAATTTCAAGACATCATTATGTTTGTGTCATGTACTGTAAAAGTGGATATTTTCGCGCGACTAATTTTTCGCGTTTGGCTGGGTAAGAAGAGATTCGCGTGTTTTTAATTCCGCGGAATAAAGACATCACGCACAGGAACATACAGCAAGCAAAAAATATTCACGTGCTTTTATTTTCACGCTAGTTTCTGGTTGCGCGAAATTCGCGAAAATTTCAACACCGCGAAAATTTCCACTTTTACAGGTAGTAACTAGTTAGTAGGGATATTCATTTCACTTTGAAATACTGCGATAGTAATTGACATAATCAGACAATGATTATTTTTTTTTTTAGTATGGCAGGAAGGGCTCATCGTGAATCCAAAACCCAAAGAGAAGTGCGATTTGAAATGGCTGAGATATAGGTGCCCGCCTTTTACAAGAATCGCTATGTTTCACTTTGTTTCTGGACATCTCTACCATTTCAGAACCGATCTTCACCAAATGAAATTTGATTTCCTGTCAGAATTGTATGCTCTTTAATATTTCTTTCTTTTCAAAGTACGTTGTATCTGTAAAAAGGCTAATAGCTGAATCCTCATCTCAACCAATTATACTATTTCATGCTTAACACCTTGAATATGCTTCTCTGCCCCTCGAAAAAAAAAAATGCGGACAGTTCATCAGCATGTAGCACATTGATTTGATGAAACTGCAATACTGAGGCTGTACTTTTTTACATGTTTAGATTGGTTTCTTTTTGATAGCAGCGGAATAGTGTGCAATGAAAGCCGACTTATGGATGTTATCATAATAAGTTATCGAGTCTTATACGATACACTGTTACCTGTAATCTTTAATTATAATTTTGCGATTTTCGTCTTTTACGTTAACTTTCAGTATATATATTATGTATCAAAATGGACATGCGCCATTTTAGATATTGAATAGAGTTATTCTTGACTTTAGATATCAAATAGAGTTATTCTTGACAACGGTTTGTTACATTAAACATATTCAAAGTGCTTTTTTTCAGTACCATGCATTCTATCAAATGTCTAGTAAGTTTACAACTAAGAATTAGTATGCTTAGAATTGCACCATTGGCCCATTTTTATGCAAGAGCCAAATTTCCCTCTTTTTTGTACGCGGTGGACACCTCAGTGTCTATATAGAATATGAGAATGATAGTTATTTCAGGCTAGAGGGGCGCATCAATTTTGAACTTTGTGTTTGAAAGGCTATTGTCATCTTAAAGACGACTAATGATGTCGCTCAAATCGACTGGAGCAAGCCCTCTTATGATTCATGCTCGGATCTATAAAGACTTTATGGTCTAGACATTCCCAGTAGTATACGCGAAAGAGACGGGACGAAAAGCATCGGTGGTACACAGGATGTGGTTGCTTAGGCGACGCTTTCTATTGTCGGGATGGGGATGAAGAAGGTTCTTTTATTATGTGAAACGTTAAGCGCGTGGTCATCTTAATCTCCTGAAAGTAGCTAGTACAATATAGGAGTCCATTCAAAAAGAAACTGCCGCGTACCATTGAATTGTATATCAGAGAGGCTTACAACCTGTTTCTTTTCTCGGACGAAACGCTAAAGCAGTCCTGCTTAGCGACGGCGTTCACGCTCCATCTCACGCACTACCATGAGAAGGAATAGCGATACCACGCATGATACATGAAAACATGTTTAAAAGGCGAGAAAACTAATGAAGTTTAAAGTTGACTTCTCCTTCCTCTTTCAATGAAAACAGAATAATTGAATAGATCTATTGAAGCGGATTGTCACTGCTGCGAACGATCGCCATAGCATCGTTAGTCTTGCGAGCAAATCGAAATCCTAATACTTTTATTTTTGCCTGATAATATGAGTAGTAACCCTTTAAAGGACTCGTAAATTCGACGTTTCAAACAGTATAGTAAAACAATGAAATGTATTTCAAAAACATTTGGATGCGTTGGGTGTTAGCATTTAATAGCATCCATCTGCATTTTATTTTCCGTCCGTATTGCACACAGAAACGCAAGCAAACATTATACTGTGAATACGCTGTAAAGCATCGTATCATTATTAAAAGTGTATTCATTCTTCTTTTATTTTCAGCCTGCTTGAAGTAGTAGTCAAACCATGTGATCAGTTAGGCAGCCTATGTATAAAGATAGTCGTTACTCAATATTCGTTTGATTTGTTACTGTGTGGTTACGATTACGAACGTTGGTTATGAGTCCGAAACACTCGTTCATATTGAACTACATGTATAAAGGTCAAAGCTGTTTCGATAGTATAGCTCGGTACGAGTTCAAAACGCAATCGAAATCATCAGAATGCTATCATAGGCGGAAATTATAGCTGTGGAAAACTTGTATTAAATATAGGTCAATAAAGATTGCCATATCCAATCTCCGTAAAAAGTTTTGATTCATGCCATCCTCTGAGCATTTTGAGATATTTTGCTTGTGTTTTGATTATGTTACGATTTAGGTTTGAACTATGAAAATTGAAAGGTTTGGTTACCTCAACGATGTCGCAGTTCCATTAACCATGATGTATGGGTAAAGGGAATTCATGACTTTATAAGACTAATCCTTGCTAAATTGAAGATCAATTCTTTAAACCATCACTTATGTCTTGTAAATAGATACGTCTGTAATCATAACCAAAATGCCTTAGGAGACAAAAATCATCAAACGTTTATAAGCGTCATCCGACAAATTTACAATTGACAATGCGAATGTATGATTGCCCCATTTGCATGTAGCTGTAAGCTATCTTTACGTTGAAGTTAACTTCCCTCCTTGAGAAAAAGAAAAAAAAGTCGGGTTTTCGCCAGAGGTACTTATTAGGAAACGGTATAAAAACAATTATCAAGAGATAACCTATACAAACATGAAACAAACGCATATTCTGTTCGTTATATGCATGGATCTGTTTATTTGTTTGTTTGGTCATTATTTTAATGGCATTGATCTTGTTTTTTTTAATGGCATCGGTCTTGGTCGGGGAAAGATAACAAAAAAAAAATGTATCACTCTGTTATCAGATCAGGATGATTGCGAGAAGGGTGTACATGTATTCCCGCCTTTTTTTATACAGGCAAACAATAAAAGCTTTGTATGCTATTATAAAAGCCTGGAGGCAAAAGGCAGTTTCAACGTTCAACTTATAGTAACCATAGTTTATCCAGGGCTCGACACTAACGGTGGCCCGGTGGCCCGGGGCCATCAAAAACGCACATCGGGCCACCAAAATTTCAGAAATGAAGACTTTGGTGGCCTGATCGGGCCACCAAAAAAGGACGGATGTTTACCTTTGGGCCACCAAAAATAAAAGTTAGTGTGGAGCCCTGGTTTATAGGACATAAAGTAAGTTAGCGTCTCACTGACTGTGGTTCTTTTGTTTTGGCAAAACATGAACACAAAGGGGGTCTGAATTTTTTTTGTACATAGTACTTGTAGCAGACATTTATGCAGATTCTCCAACAGCATCGCTCCATTACGTCACTTCCTGCTATCAATGGAGAAGAAAGGATGATGGCTGCTTGATTATCCATTCCTTGAGATTGCAGGAAGCTCACCTTTCTTGTGTGTGTGTTTCGTTGTGTGTGGTTCTGTGGTACTCAGTTACAAGGCGTGAAGGTCCGAGTCTTTTCATTCTGATTACACATTTCAATACAGGCAACTGATTCGAGTTTCGCAAAGCTGTTGAGGCAAATTCTTTGAACACTTGACCTCTGAACTGTCAGGTACACGTACTACACGAAAAACATTCTTATTTAACAAACACATTTTGTGTAGCGACAAAGCTTTCTGTCATTTTCTCAAATAGGCCCTACTTCTAAAAGTGCTCAGATGAAGAGATTTCACAAAGAGAACACGAGTTAAAAATGGGCATCAGTTATTGTTCCGATTTCTCTCCCTGCCGGCAATAACTTATTCAATAAGTCTTTGGACTGGGAAAAGTACACATATATTCATTTGGCGAATTAGCGAATGAATTATTGCACGAATTGTCTTTGCGAAAAGGAAATTAACCTTGTATATCTCCAAAGATAGATTTTGAACAGCCTGTCACATAGTAGGGAACAGCTGATTATTATCATTATTTGAATGAATTATCTATTGATGAAGCAAATAACCTTTGTCAATGTACACTCGGAGAGCTGTCGTAAGTTCGCTATTTTGTGTTTTAGCTGTTATAAAATATCTCACATTATATATATACATATATATATATATATATATATATATATATATATATACACATATCGTACTTTGTGTCTACACTTTTCAAACGCCACTGTGCGTCATGCCAATCACCACTTCATGAAATGTGGTGCGTGTATATCGCCGATCAGAGTCTTGCTCAGCTCATCAGTATTGCGCAATTCTAAAGCCCTCGCCGCCGCACGCTCTATGCCTTTTGTCTTCAATGGGGTCAAGAGCAATGCTCATTAGCATCTTATGCTCTACAACGGAAGCGGAGTCTTGATCGGGCCAGCCTTTTGTCAAGGCCCTCTCGCTGTATGGTGAAGAAAGCCCAAATGTAGCTGAGTGGGGTTGCGCGCTGGCGCGGTCGGCTGGGCTCGCTTCGCTCGCCCATTACAGCGAGAGGGCCTTGACAAAAGGCTACGATCGGGCAAGAACAATAGGTGCAAAGCGCACCGTAAAGTCGATGGTTGGAAAAAAAAATTGTAACGGAAAAAAAAAATGTCTCAAAGCAACCGTGATTTGGGACACTTTTGCTAATTTTTCACACTGAAATTTTCTGAACAGATAAATAAAACACCAAGGAATCATTATCCGTCATAAAATAACTTCCCTATTTGACCCGAGTAGTGCATCCCCTTCATCTCTGGCTCATTACAGGAAAACTCCACGTGCGACATAGTACTCATTGTGAGAGAGCGCCACACCGAATAGACGTCACCTAATAGGTTGCAGCGTGAAAAGCTTAAACTTCTTTAGACGAGCATGGGATCTTTCTTTCTTTCTTTCTTTCTTTCTTTCTTTCTTTCTTTCTGTCTGTCTGTCTGTCTGTCTTTCCTCCTTCCTTTCTTTCTTTCTTTCTTTCTTTCTCTACATATGTAAAATAAAGAGAATATGTGCGGAATCAAACACAAAATCCTTACGTTTTGTTTTCCCGTTACCCGACTATTGCAATAATGTCGAAAGATAACTTTACAACGAGAAATGACAGTGTTTGAGACAGAAAAAACAACAACAAAAAACGGGAAATAAAGATTTGTTGGATTTTTTTTTTCATCACTGGGTAATACTGTTCCGTAGAATCTTTGGTTAGAGGGATTTAGCATTGCGTGCTGGCCAACGCGGCTCTAGCTGAAAGTCAGGGGATCGCGGTGATCGAACAGCAATTACTCGTTTACCTTCCTGTATATCAAAACATCCTTTGAACTATACTGCGTATTGAAAGTAACGTGTAAAGGATAGAGAAAAAGACAGTTTGTTTTGAACAAAACAAGCACAAGTGTGATGATGGCACAATACCAATATACACACTGTCTCGAATAAAGAGAATCAGGCGCTAGTGTAGGGCCTATTTTCATACCCATGGGAACTTATCAAATTAAACAAGTACCAACTTGCACCAAAATGACGAGAACGCTAAATATAGAATTTCCGATCACCTTCGTAAATTTGAACCGAACCCGTTATCGCGAATTACGGCAAATTGCATGACATCGATCAAAACAACTCGTGACTATATCTGTTCGATCTGAAATTGAAATTAGCCTCCTACACTCTTAAAAAGAAAAGGGTAAATCAACATTTAAAAGGGGTGAGGAGTGACAACGTTTTTAAAGTAATGTTGCTTTCACCTTATCTATCCAGCTGAATCCAATGTTAGATGTGCTAGATACAGCTAGAAAAAGGGTGAATATAACATTTTGAAAACGCTGTCGCTCCTCACCCCTTTTAAAACGCTGTTTTACCCTTTTCTTTTTAAGAGTGTAATGCTACGTGTTTTGGTTGAGCAACCGCCTCGACAGACCAACGGACATTATGCGCAATATGTAATCATACAGCCAACTTCACTCTCAGATTGTGTACGTGGCGGTCGTCGCAAAGCGAATAACTTTGGAGCTGTATTTCTTTATTTATTTATCTATCTTTTTATGGCATTCAGTTACATATATATACCTTCCATTCAATCCTAGATTGGAACTACTTTCTCGATGTTTTCCTCTCTATCTGTCTTTCGGTATATGCAATGCTGAATTTCGTGTAGGCTATTTTCTGCTATTACTTTTCGAACAAGAATCCGCCTTAGGGCTGGGTTGCACTGCCGATCAAATCTGCATGTTATGATCTATAGTCCGACAGAGTGTTAAAAAATATCGTGTATAGGAGGAAGCCAAAACCAATGTCGATCAAGGTAGATCGATCACATCCAGATCGATTCCGATCGCGTCCTTGTCGAGAGAGATTTGATTGGCAGTGGGAATCCATCGTTTCCATACTTGACTTCATGTATAGTTGCTATTACAGGGCCTACAGTTCGGGACATAGAGTCAAACTTTCGTTTTATAGGCCTATACTGATGGTATTACGCGTGCATTGATACATAATAAAAGCATTTCCTTCCTTTGTACGTTAGCGTGGGGACGATTAGTGAAGTTCACCACGATAATAATGAAAGGCTTGACCGTCAAAAGAAAGATGACCCTTTCCCAGGAACAATGAAAGCAGTGTCCAGCTGTCTTGAAAGACACCATCCTGGCGGAACAATACAAGAAGAATCGAATAAGACACGCTGATTCAACAACACACACAACGAGACTCGTTTTAGACACAGCTCGCAGAGGGTGCGCTCGCTTGTGAGTTGGGGTATCCCTCTTGCCAACTAGCTAAGAAATCATGTAAGCCATTTTAATAGTGTAAAATTTGTATGAATTTTACATACTAATTTTGGTGCAAACACCACACATGACGAACAGCTTCTTAGTGTAACTGATTAGGCCTATGATAACACAAGCAGTTGTATGGGCATAGTATTCGCGCTGCTACGTCACTGATAGGCAATCACGGGACGGATACACTGATTTGGTCTATCAACAAACATCAATTAGAAAAGCTATCTTTTTCGATTCTCTGATTAGATAGAATGATGTGGAATCGGGTTCTTTAGTGTGATCACTGTAAAGGTAAGATTATATGCCTAACTAAGACTTGACTCATTTCAAAAGAGCGCGTACCCTTATGTGATCCCCAAAATTCATAAAGAAAGGGGGAATGGAGTAGGGGATATAATAGGCTTTACCAATTCACATGCCAAATGGAGCAGCATCGCGCTGTCGACGATGCTTTTAACACATGTCCGAAATCATTAATTTTCCTTCAAAATATATGCAGCTGAGAGTGATCAATTTCACTAACATAAAAGTCTTAATCTCATTTCGTTCTGTCCCTTCTTTTTCATTAATAGAAACCATAATGATGAACGAGGATTCAAATCCTTAGGTTGTGGCATTTCTATTGCGTTTGACGGTTAAATTGCGGTATTGTGAAGGTTTCCAATTGACAGGACACATAATTCGCTGTAATTTAGATCAGCTGTAGAACGCGGGCATCCAATATTGATCATTATTTTAAGAAATATTTGTGAAAGATCGTGAAGATATCTTACGATACTCAAATTTACATAATCATACTACCAAATACCCAACGTCGAAGAGCTCTGCAAACTTCATAGTTGTGTTGATGATATTAAGCGATGGTCTCGCGATAATCATTTGAAATTGAATTCTGATAAATCAGAATTGTCAGGCGGGCTAGTTTTCTCACAAAAATGTATCTCCCAGTCCGTCAGAGATCTAGGAGTTATAGTAGATAAGCATCTGAACTTTAAAAAACAACAACAAACGAACAAATGAAATAACACACAAATTAAGAACTCATGTCGTTCTGCTGCTTCAGGGGTATTTGTAAAAATACATTTTTAATATCCGTAAGTTCTCGGAGCAGTCTTCCACCGAACGTCTAATTCACGCATTTGTTACTTCTCATCTTGACTACTGCAATTTCCTTCTTGTTGGTCTCCCTGCTTCGAGTATTGCACCAAATTCAAAATTCAAAATACAGCTGCAAGGCTTGTAACCCTGACAAAAACATCTGACCAAATTACTCCAGTTATCCAATCCCTCCACTGGCTCCCCATACATCAACGTATCACCTTTAAAATCATCCTTATTGTTTACAAGATAAATATTATGGATTAATCTTACCTCCCTTCCGCTCCTCCACTTCAGCCTATTCTCTCTCTTCTCTCCAATTATCACGTGGTCCCGCACATACCCGCTATGGTGATATAGGACCTTTTCTGTATTTCCCCACCTCTTTGGAATAAACTCCCTCTCTATATTCGTATAGCTGAAAGTGTTGATAGTTCAAATCATTGTTGAAAACTTGTCTGCTTACTCAATCCTAATCTTGTTGTTGTTGTTGTTGCTGTTATGTACATAATGCTGTATCTTAATTATACGTCAATATTTTTAATGTATATATCGGGCATCCTTTCTCTTTATAAGATTATTGGTGCTGTTCGTTATTCCCAGGTTCGCTATTCCGAAGGGTCATTAATCTGAAACGCACAAATTTCCTATACCGAGGTTCGTTAATCCGAAAATGAAAAAGGGTTCGTTAATCCGAGCATTGCGTTATTCCGACGGTTCGTTATTCCGGAGATTCGTTAGATTGAAAATGAAATTCGGAATAACGAAGCTTCGGAAAAACGAATCTTCGGACTAAAGAGTCTTGTGAATAACGAACCTTCGGAATAATGAGCTGTTACCAAGATTATTGGGCATTGGCAGGTTGATGTGCGATGCGTTGTAATGTGCTGGATTGTAAGCAAAAGTAAATATGTTATTTTTTCTTAATTGATCAACTTCAGGTACATTAAAGTGTAGAGAGTTATATACGCCTACGCATGATCATCTTGATCTCAGTGGCCTCAAAATATAATTTAGAAGACATCCCAGTGCAGCTGTAACAAATCTGTTAATCCAAAAATTACACGAAGGTTCGTCATTCAAAAAGGCGAATTATCTATCTATGCCGAAAAATAAACGTATGGCTCATCCTGCATGATTTAGAAAATGATATAAAGTCTCATCCACAGTTACAAAATAAGGAGATGCAGTTGAAAATAAAACAAAATGACCGGATTTCACAGCACACTCACCCGAAAGAGGAATACGTATCACACACGAAACCGCTTTCATCAATATTGGAGCATTGTACTATACATGGTGATTGTATGCTTTGCGTAAATCCAGTTTCCGAACAAAAAAGCTATACTCTTGATAGCTTAGTCAGGGGAGCACAATTGACTGGGAAAAAAAAATCATATCAATGAGATACTTCAACAGACTAAATAGAGAAATCACAGGCCTGCTTCTTAACTCTTTATGTGCCATGGTGGAAACACCCTGTGTGCCACGTTATTCTGAGACACGAAGGTAGTCATGCTTTGAGAAAGAATTCTGTTTTTCCAATTTGTATAACTTCTACAAATTTCTGTTAAGATGGGCGTAATAGTAGGCAAAGTTAAAGAGGAATGCCAAGCTTTGTTTCGATATAAATTGTATGCCGACTCTATTTTCAATTTTTTTTTTAATGACCAGTTGCTACATTACTATAAAGGCATGACTTTTGCACATTAAACCGTGACAGAAACATAGAATGTACGAGTAAATCTAGTTGGGAACATCGCTTGATAGTCGTTCACCACATAGAATGCAAGCCGTATACTGTTAGTATGAGAGGAACAAAAGCACGAGAAACGCTTTCATTGTGCCGCGGGATTAGCAGTAATTAGCGGTTTATTGATCCGTCTTGGCGGCTTTGTTTGTTGAGCAGAATATGCGAAGTTGGCACGCCGTCGACTGAGTCGGAGGTGCGAACGTGGCACATAAAGAGTTAAAGAGTTAGTATTGATATTATACACTCGATTTATTTAGTGCTCCACTGTGAATCGAGCGTAAAAATACAGTTTTGGTTATTGCTGAAAGCAAAACAGAAGAACACTTCGAATCGCAGCGTTTATGATTATATCAGTATGCTTTACTTTAATGTAGCTTGTAGATACATGCATAGTACTTCCCGTGTCCGAGGCACTCGGATAGAGGTCATGAACTTCATGTCCAGTTTTATCATTTTTAGTATGTCAGTGTAGTTCATTCTTTTAATGCTAGATTTCATCAGCCCCCCCCCCCCCCCCCATGCTGAGTCTGATATATCAATACCCGCCTTCACGATGTGCAAAATAGCGCGTTACTGAACATGCTCCAATACTCGAGGTTTTTTTTTTTTCCAACTTCTCAGACAAAAGAGCGTACACGCGAGGATTGTACACTTTTTGGTTCAGACGCTCCAGCCACCCTCGGAAAGTTGAGGGGTTTTTTTTGCAACCGTTCACACGTACAGAAAATAACCCGCTAATTGCCAATCGATGAAACTATTGTTCTTGTGCCTCACAGTGGTGTGGAGAGCACGCTGTTGTTAATGATGAGAATAAAAGAACTCAATCAAGTTTCTAAACCCGACCGTTCAAGTACTGTAGGGGCAAATACCGCGCTCATTCAGAAATATCAGCAAGATTTCTGAGGTTATGCATCGCGCTACTGGTTCGCACTAGTGTTCTGTTGTGTGTGTGTGTGTGTGTGTGTGTGTCCACATGTGCAAAAGACTGGAGTTTGCTAAAGGGTAAGAAAAATTGAGTTCTGTAACATGCTAATTTGTGTACGTGTGAACCCCCTATTACAGGTATGTTGTAAGACTTTTGTTGGACTTTCCTACAAAAGGAGGTTTGATTCTAGCCTGCTCGCTTGCTGTGTTCTATCATTTATTTTGCAGTAACGTGTCTGTTTGTATTGCTGGTATGCCATACGGAATATTGTACCATGAATCCACCTTCCTGGGGACCGTTTCATGAAACTTTTTGTCAGTGATTTACACTGACAACTGTTAAAAGCTACTGAAATCCTTGCGTCTGATTGGCTGATGGCAAATTTGTCGGTGAAAACCTCCGACGAACTCGTTGATGAAACGCCCCCCCCCCCCCCCCCCCCCCCCCCGTTGATCTACTTTGCGATTCGTTTGCTTTGTATACGCCCTTGAACGGGTGGCGGTTTTTTCCTCTCTCTCTCTCTCTCTCTCTCTCTCTCTCTCTCTCTCTCATGTCATGATGATGATAGTCGTGTATTGAATGTTATAGGATATGACTATAAAACTGATCTGAATAGCAATGGTGATGACAATTACTACTGCTGCCATAAGTGACAGCTAAATGAACAGATGTTTCCTTGTTCTGATTTCACCTCTCCCTCATTTCTCACTCTTGTTTGCCCCCTCCCATGAATGATAAAAAACAGCAACAACAACAACAGACTTAACCGCACAGCAAGTCAGATAAATGCGTGCTGGCAACCAATAGACCTACGTGACACGTATCTTTTAGGTTGAAAATAACTTAATGGCCACGACAAATCATATCAGAGGAAATAATGGCAGAAGAAAAAAAACTGACAACCTTTCTAGTGTAAATTTCTGCGAAAACAGGTGGCCCAAAAAAAAAAAAAAAAATGCGCGCACTGCAACTATTTCAGGTTATAAGCAGTCTGTAAACCGACCGAACGGCATAATTCTATTAAAATGTCGCCTTATCTTGGCTTCTTTAACAGTAAAAAAACCACACGTTGAACAGTATTGGTGTATTACACATTAATGTTAACACTTAAACAAAACAAAGGGGTTATTCGTCGCTTCATACTTACAATCAAATCACGTGTCAAAAAAAATAATGATGATATAAAAAAGGTCCCGAATGCCGAAGAAAATATCGCTTTCCTAGATGCCGCTGCAACAAGCTGAAGTTTATAGTGTAAGAGCTATACCTACCCAATTACACAACAGTAGGCCTACATAATATCATGGCAACATATATTGAAACTTCTTTCGATCTCACACTCATAAAATCTGCGTACCACTGCGTGTGAAAATTAGAATGAACATCACGGACATATCAACTGAGAAGTTCCTCTAGATACTTCTTCCCGACTTGGCGATCATCAAACAGTAAAAGACGTGACTATTAATTTATTTGTATCGAATGTAAACTGTTTACTGTAAACGAAAAAAAAAAAAACTATACGGAGTGCCTCCTCCGTTTATTGTCTTTGCCGTAACCATGGAGCTACTACGAAACCAAACAAGAAGCACGCATGGACGGCGCGTTTCATTGAACTTGATAACCACGTGTTTCGCACTTCGGCACATATTGCACTGCGCGAAACGTAGCGATTACCGTACATGTGGCGGACATACTGACTTTGGTCAAGGAATGAAAATGGAATACATTAAGAAAAATATTATGATATTGAAATACCGACATGATTATGGAGTATAGAAATGAAAATGCCAAACAAAGATTTTCATTCGCTCATAGGGAAGCTCTCTAGAAGAGATGAAAGCATCTCCCCTCGTATGGCAGTATAAGTTTCCCCAACAAGCTGAGGTTAGTGAGGTGTACACCAGGGCTCGACACTAACGGTGGCTCGGTGGACCGGATCTTTGCCTTTACTTTTGGAAATGGACAGCGGTAACAGTCGACTCCGTATAAGATGCTAAAATAAATGTCAGATGTTGTTTTTATTTTTGGAAATGAATAACGGTAATATTCGACTCCGTACGGTACTAAAATAAATGTCGGATGTTTGCTTATACCAAGGATGCTTATACTTTTCGATTTGAATAACGGTAAGATTCAGCTCCGTACGGTGCTAAAATTAATGCCAGAAATTCGATTTTGCGTTCGGAAATGAATAACAGTAATATTCGACTCCGTACGGTGATTAAATAAATATCGCATGTTTGCTTTGACGTCCGGAAATGACTACTAATGATATACAACTCCGTACGATGATAAAATAAATGCCGGGTATTTGCTTATGCGTTCGAAAGTAAATAGCAATAACATTCAGCTCTGAAAGATGTTAATATAAGTGTCGGAAATTTGCTTTGACGTTCGGAAATGAATAACAATGATATTGAACTCCGTACGATGATAAAATAAATGCCGGATGTTTTCTTTCAAGCTCTGGATTTGTGGAAAGATAATAATGTACGTTCATCACTTTTTTTTTCATGATTCATTCAAGAATTTCGGGAGTCTGACAGCCATCGGATCTCGTTACGATGTTTTTGTATTGTTTACAGACAAGTATGGCAAACATGAGAGCAAGGCTTCATAGAAGATGAATTACCCTGGTGGCAATCATTGAACGACAATTTCAATTCAATGGGCAATCGTCGGGACCACTCGCGATGTTAGAAAAAATAAACGCCTCAGCATCGAGCAATTTCTATTATTGAATGAGCAATCGTCGGGACGATGTGCGACGTTTCAAACTCATACAAAACGGTGATTTAAGTTCAATGAGCAAGCCTAGGGACGATGCGCGACGATTTAACAATTACTAAACGCGTCTCTGACCAGTGATTCAAGTTGAATGGACAATCGTCGGGACGATAAGTGCGACGTTTGAACAATTATGGATTAACAAACTCGCCACGGAACGGTGATTTAAATTCAATGGTCAATCGTCGGGACGATGAGCGACGCGAAACCATCACCAAAACCTTTACAAAACGGTTAGTCAAGTTGAATACGCAGTCGTCGGGGACGATGTGCGACGTTTGAACAATCACTGAAACGCTTCGCCGATCGACAAAAGACCTCCTTAATTGATTAGTCGCGACGAAAAGAGACGACTTCGTTCCGACTCGTCGGAACCATCTTTTGTTGATATTTATAATGAGCCAAAAAGAGCGCAGTAATGAGCACATGAGGCCCAAAATTTGGATCGTCGGGGACGATTGGCGACGATCTTTTGTCTCATATCGTCGCGACGAAGATATCTCCCTAACATAGTTTTTCTGTTGTGCCTAAATCATTATCATAATTAAGGCTTAATGATGTACCTGTGTTCATATTATCATAGCGCTGAGGAGAATGCATGTACTCTCTAAAAAAAAAAATCGAGTGAAAATTTTCACTCTAAAAAGAGTGAGTACAAAAAAGAGTGAATTTCGAGTGAAATTGGAGTGAATTTTGAGTGAAAATGATCATTTTCACTCATTTTGGAGTGACGTCAGGGATCACTCGAAGATTTTGGAGTGATCCCTGACGTCACTCCAAAATGAGTGAAAATGAGCATTTTCACTCAAAATTCACTCCAATTTCTTCGAAATTCACTCTTTTTTGTATTCACTCTTTTTAGAGTGAAAATTTTCACTCGATTTTTTTTGGAGAGTATGCTACATTGTCTTTCTTTCTTTCTTTCTTTCTTTTTTTTTTTTGGGGGGGGGCTTTTTTTAGATTCTTCATGTCGTATTCTCTTGGTAGCGATGTTCAAGGGATTTCCCTTTACGACTTAAACTAATAGTTGCATGGTTGGGAGATACTTTGTAATACATACGCCCATATGGATAGTCTGTGTTTCTTTCCATGGTTTGTATTATATCGGAATGCACCGTTTCCGTAACGTGCTTACTGTATTGGAAGTTGATAATAGTGTTTTTATTGTATCTGTTTATGTTTAGAGTTCAGCCCTAATCTCACCTTATCATTCCCTCATAGTTTTGCTGTGGTGATTTACATTTTTAACCATCTTCTTTATAGTGTCTGTTAATAAACACACATTTCTAGAGTATACTTGTTTAAACTGTTTAGAAAGGTTAGGGGAGACCATAATTTTGAAATGAATTGTTCATTATTTTTGAAGCTTATAGTCTGCCATCTCAGAATCTACCCCTACCCAAAAAGGTCTGATTCTGGGGACTATTTGTTGGTTTTTGTGGTGCAAGGTCATAATGGCAAAGATGCAGCTCATCGCATAATGTCCCTCAATTCTTCATTTTGGAAGACAGTTACAGGTAAATGCGATATAAATGATATTGAATGGGTGAAATTGGCCACTATAATTGATGGACAACATGATGATCAAAATATTATACACACAGGTACACCGCCAAACAAGTTGCTAGAATCGACAAGCGATGGGTCACTTGGAATAACAGATGAGAGGAGCGCCTCTTCTCCAACACAGACTACAGCAACACAGGCAGATGGTTCGCGTGAGTCGGTCACTACCAGAGTGGTGTCTGAAACCACATCCGACGGGATCAGGTCAAGTACTCACTTCGGGTCGACGACGGAGAGGATATCGACTGGTCAGCCAACCACTAAGGAGAGAGGTATTTCTGATAAAGGAATCTTTGATGCAGATGTTGCTAATTTGTTCACATGGATTGTGGTTTCTTCTTTATCCCTTTTCACAGCTAGGCCTATATTGTAACTGCAATTGTGACCCTGCACCTCAAAACAAACAAAAAGTCGCCAGACATGAATTTTACTTAAGACCATATTCTAAAAGAGCAGACTTTAAGCTTTAAAATGATGTATGACTCAAATCAAATGGACTCTCTTAACCTATCTAAATATTGGAAAGAAAGCACAAACTCAGGAAAAGTGTGAACTGAGAAAGGAGGCTCTGAAGTGCAGTGTCTATTCAAGCGCTTAATCTTTACCAAACCGTGCTGGCTGTGCGATGAATGGGACAAAAAACAGAAAGTAAACCACCAGAGTAACAACAATGAAGGGATTATTAGACTAAACTGAAATTAAGCATGCCTCATTAACACACTCTGTCCATAATTAATGCAAACTTTCAAAGCAGTAGCACTATAATTTCAAAACTTATTAGAGTTGAAAGTGAAGAGTGTGGACAAGGTTTTTCAGAAATGAAAAAGGGATTCTAAAGACACACCTAATCACACTATTCTACCAAAAATGTTCGAGATAAACTGCTAAAAAACACACACTTTCCTGCCCGTTTTATGATACCAAATTTTAGCATAATGTAAAAGAAGACCCGCTCTTTCAGAAAATATGAAAAAGTCAAGTTCGGCTAGGTTGACCCATTTCACTCATTTTCATTTCTCACGCAAAATCAATGTGTGCGACTTTATGTTCGTTTTGAGGTGCACGGTCACAATTGTTGGTGTCTTAATGAGTATCTGTAGTTAATTTGCTCACTATTAGAAGAATCTACCTACAGGCATACATGGCAGCACGTAACCTTCAAAAGATAAACCTACCTGTTAGGGGTGACTTCTTAATTTTTGTTTTCACCCAGGTACACCAACAAACATCGTCGAGGAAGAGTCTACAAGTGATGTGTCACCTGGGGTTGCTAATGAACGAAGCACCTCTTTTACAACACAAACTGTTGCAACTCAGACGGAAACTCTTCACGTACCAACTGCTAGAACGGTGTCTGGAACAACTCCTGACGGGAACCAGCTAAGTACTCACTCCGGGTCGACGACGAAGTGGATGTCGACGGTTCAGACAACCATGAAGGAGACCACTACCTCTAGTACGAGATGCGTTGATACATCGACGGCCGTTGCTAAATCTCAAGTCTCAGCAGGTATGAGTTGAATGATCAACATTCCGAATTTTCTTTTCTCTGAGATTTCAATTTTTTTTTTCTCGTTTATATCTAAGCGCTAAGTAGAAATCGGTTCCATCTATATAACTTCACGCTATTCAGCCAATCACTACTTTGCCACATAACTCTACCAATTGTTAAAAGAGAAATGGGAAATTGAAAAGATCTCGACAGAACGCTGGAATCACGGAGAGAAATTTTCAAAACACAATAATTATTTTAATGTTATTACCAATGAAATGGGGTTGCAAAGAAATCTTTATAGCTATTGTTTAGTATCTCTCTTTATGATTTTTTTTTTATAAGAGTAGGAAAGGAAATAATAATAAAGCCATGCAGTTCCCCTGGCTGCTGCATATCAATGTTGAAACAAGTAGTCAAAATGACGTGAACGATGAATAATTATGTACAAAATATACATTTCTTCTCTTTTTTTATGAATAGAGTTCATATCCAATGTGTTGTTCCTGAAGTTCTATTATTGATGAAGATAACACTTCACAGAAAAAAAAGTGAAACAATGAACTAGAACACTTGGCATTGCTCAGTAAACCCTGCAGGAACTACGAGACGTTTTGTAAACTACAAAACGTTTCGTACACATATTTTCGAATCTGATGTGCACAAGGACTTGTACCTGGTGTGTTCATCAGCACGGAAATATGATTATGCGGTAATGTACACAACGTATATTTACAATAGGTACTCATTTCATGAACGTTATTTGACTTGTTTGCAACTATAACAGTCAGGGATGTTTTATAGCTACTTTCCTTATTCCAAACTAGTATGTCTCCATTTTGTGTCATGAAACACGTGAAAGGCTGAAATCAATGATAATGATAATGAATAACATTTATATAGCGCTTAGTACTGATGTTTCTAAGCGCATCAATCCGGAAAAAAGAAAAGAAGAAAGTATAACATAAAAGTAAAATGCAGCATTATGTACATATTATGATACAACGACAATGTGAAACTTATTTAAAGTTAAAATGAAGGCATACAAAAAGGACAGCCGATTACTCAAATTTACCTCACAAACAGATTTAAGCGCTGTCGGACATATGAAAAGCTTGTATCAGAATGAGTTGATTCTTAATCGTATTAATGATATTAATTTAATCTCTCCGTGCACCATGTGGAGTGATGCATTTATAAATTGTGTGATAGAATCGAATTTCTGATGTTAGTGTTTCTAACTATACAATGTTTAATGTATGTGCCTCCGAATTCATCCTGCTTATAATAAAAACGACATAAGGCTCAAAGTTAAGCAAAACAAAGAAACACATGCGTGCATGTTTACGTCTCTCGCTGTCAACGAACAGCCTTGTCTTATTGTATTTGTATAATTTGAATAGATCGTGTTAATTATGCACAATGTGATAACTACACACATTGCTTCGTGTCTTTCGCGACTGTATTATGAGGGATAAGGGTCTTGGGATGAGAAGGCTATCAAGAAAAAACCAAAAAACAAACAAAAAACAAGAAAACAAAAACACACGAATGTGTTGATATTCCTGGAACAGTGATAATACATATTACGCTGCACTTTTTATATAACTGATTTACTAAAATGCATAATGCACCAATGACACGTTTTCTCTTCTTTTTCTTCTTCTCCTATCACATGTGCAAATATATGTGCTGCCAATCCTTACTCGCAATACGCATATTTTGAAAACTTGATAAAATGTTATGAAAAAAGTCTTAATCTACGATTATTTGTTGTTTTCTATCATTATTGCTACATGTATTCTATTTTGGTGTGTGTGTTTGTATGAGTTTATTGTTCATCTCTTGGGTAGACTCCATTGAAATCACATGCAGCAGACAGACCAGGAGGAACTCTAAGTGTCCTACAGGGAAAACCTTGCCGATCCCTGTCAACGAGTCTTACGTCCTCGCCATAGTTAATGCTGTGAGAGACAAGTGTGGTGATCATGACGTCATCTGGTTAGACTGTTCGTGTTGTTGGCCGTCGGATCAGACATCATGGACCTTGGGGGACTTTGGCATACAAGGTGACTGGCGATGCGCGTCTCCTCCTTACGGCGACAGTGTCCTGTTAAGCAGTCTCTATCTCTTTGTGGACCAGCCGCTTAGTAAGTGCACTTGTCTACACTGTAGGTCTTTATCAAAGCACTAAGCAAAAGTGTCTAAGCTGGTCTTGCATACAATGGGGAGGGTCGGTGAGAAGGTAGAATGTAATAATAGGTGCCTACTTTAAGATTTACTCTCAAAGATCATGTTCAAATCTGCCAGTATTCTTTAATGAATACGTTGGTTTCATGTCCTCCATGAGACTGATCTCTTGATATCAATGAGTTTGACTTTTTTCAAGGACAGCGATTAATTTATGTTCTCATGATTTTTCTGCTTGTTTTTTTTTCGTTTGTTTGTTTGTTGTTGATTCTTTTTTTTTTTTACAAACTGCGTACTGATTGTATGAACCCTGGTATCTCCAATCTATCATCATTAGTAATTTAGAAAAAAAAAATACTATTTGGGGTGATTACATCATCAATCTTTTTTTAGATTTCTGCATCATCCATCTGTGAAGTTGGGGATGCAAGAAAATTTTCTGTGATTGCATCATAATGTCACTGAATATTTCATATCATTCGCATGATACTCATGGACAATTCAGTCCTCAGTCATCCTGAGTATTTTCCATTTTGCTATGTATCGAAATGGATAGTTGACATTAGAACATGCTGATGGATTATAATCATTTATATATTTATCATTTATGTTTCCTTTGTAACATATCGTTGCAAAGTTTGTTCATTGCCTCCGCCAAGGAGGTTGTGTTTTTGTTTTGTTTATTTTGTTTTGTTTCCTTTTTTTTTGCCAGCGATGATAATTATGAAAGAAAGATATTATTCAGAGGTTCCTTTTTCCAACATGTTTGTTAATTTACAGATCTGCAGTTGCGATCTTAACAAATTTAATTTGTAGAGGGAGACGAACTGAAGAAACTCACACGTGATGATAATTATGTTTGCCTGTCATGAACGGAAATAGTATATACCTCTAAAAGAAAGCTGAGAATGCACAAGAAGAGGTTATCAATTATTTTGATAGTGATGTGGATCAACCCCTCCCCCCGACGCCAGCAGGAGAAAGGATTGTTTCATTTTCGGGTTTTTTTTTTTTTGGTTTTTTTGTTTTTTTGTTTTTGTTTTTCCGGGGGGAATCCTCAAACATTAGTAGACTCTCCGAGTCCATCATGAACGCAAGATGGCGCGCTTGCTGTTGCGACCGTAATGGTAGCATTAAACACTGTACCAGTTAGCCAGAGAGTAAGTTGAGCAGAAACGGCTGGTTGGCCGCAGGCGGCAGTAACGGTATGTTTTGATGGTCAAGGAATCGAATTATGCAGATAAAATGAACCCAGTACTATGATATGCGATGGAAATCGCAACTAGCGTGGAAATGATCTGTAAGGTGGTCAAGCTGAGTTCCGACTTCTTCTTTATTTGAGATGGTTCAATATCTTTTGTTTGAAGGTTATTATTTTTTGATTAATCATCTCTGTAGTATTTTCGCAGTGTGAAGGGGTGCGCCTTTGATAAGACATCTGAGCTCGGACCGGGTATTTAATGTTATGATTTTTTGTGGGCATGAGCGTTGGTGCTTCTTGCCTTCTGTGGGGTGGACGGGGTGAGTTGGAGAGGAGGACAGTTTGGTTGGACAGGTGTCTAGTAACGGGGACTACGATGGTCTCCGTGCTCTTGAACACCTCTCGAGAGCGTATGATTTTTATTATGTATCTTTGTTTTATATGTAGATGATGCTCTTTATAAAGATAACTATACTATAGGGTTTTCTTTTTATTATTTACATCTATGTTTCTACATTTTTTGAAATAATATCTGACCACGCATAACTAAACCAACAAGAGGTAGCACGCACTGAGTTTGTATGATGGTTCAAAATAGATATAAAACGGATCAAACTAATCAATCTGCATGTTTTTATATTTTATGAAAGAAAATGTCTTCTTCTACATTATGCTTAAGTTTGAGATCGTAAAATGAATTTTGAATTGCGTCCTTAGTAGATTTTCTTGAAAACTTTTCTTGTAGAATAGCATGATATCGACTGTGTTATGGAGTCCTTTTTTCTTACACGATCTTCACTTTCAACTCTTACTAACTTTTAAAAGGATGGTGGTACTGCTTTGAAAGTCGTCATTGATATTGAATAGAATGTGTATGGAGCATGAACAATTTTAGTCTCTCTGTAATCTGATAATCACTTCATTGTTTTTGTTGTGAAGATTAACATCATTTTTTTTGTCCCATTGATTGCACACAGAAAATGTCACGGTGAGATTCAGAGCTTGAATAGACCAGCACTTACAGTGGACTCCCGTTATGACGAAGTCGTAATTATAAGTCGTAATTATTGTACATAATGATGTTGTTATGTATAATTTATTTCATTATTATACTACATGAATCTATTGTAAACGTTTGGACAATATCATTTCATGACGTGTATGCTTTGTATTATGTTTTTGATCTTCGTTGATTGGAAATGATCGAATGAATAAAAAAAAAACAAGTCCTCGAGACCTGAGGTGGTCTTCCGTATATCAAAATGTCGTTATAACCGAACGGTTAAACAATACAAAAATATAGAGCTGATGCTGATGCCGTCTGCATTTTTACTCCGTTGTAACAGGAGTTTTGTTAAAATCATGTTCGTTATATCGGGAGTGCGCTGTACACACGTTTGTCCTTGTTTCGACTATGTAGATAGGTTAGGAGAGTCCATGGCATTGAGTTGTGCATCATTCCGAATATTAAAGTCTGTTCTTTCAGAATCTGCCCTCAGATAAAGCATTGTGTCTGGCGACTTTTTGTTGGTTTTGTAATGCAGGGTCACATGCCATATTACATTTGCTTTACTTTATTTTTTCTTTGTGAATTTTTGTTTTTGTATTGTTTTATCACCTGGTTATATAGCATTTGTGATGTGAATAAAGAAGAAACGAAATGAAAATTGATAAATGTGTTACTTAAGTTAGCCATTAAACAGGTAATCATTTAAGGTTTTGTTGCTGTTGTTGTTATTGTTGTTCTTATTCCAGACGTATTATTTTCCCTCGATTCCTGTTTCTGTTTCTGATAATCGTTTTATTTGTCTCCTTCCTCAGACCTGCATTACGACAGCCAAGGTGACAGGAGATGTCTGGCCGTAGAGCTGTTTGATTGCGCCCTACAGTTCTCTGCTCTCACCTGTTACACTTTCGGGGGAAGTGGACAAGCTCGTAAAGTTTGTGTGTGATCCTGGTTGCACTGTAATATTCAGCTTCTTGTCTAGCAATAGAAAGTGTTGTTATGGGCGTGCAGGCAAGGTTACGAATTAGCATTAAAAATAGTTATGTAGAGATTCATCCACGTATAATCACATACACACAATGTATAACAAAAATATAACTTTGCACAAATGCCTATAAGTTTTCTAGGTTGTTTTTTTTTTTGAGATACAAAAGTCGGCTATGTACTGTGGCAATAAGTGTGTGTGTGTGTGTGTGTGTGTGTGTGTGTCTTTTTTTCCCTTAACCATAGGATGACTTTTGTTTTACTGTACGCTGTTGAGAATTGAGTAAGTTGCAAGTGGTTAAGAATTTTTACTGATTTACTCGCTGTCGTGAAGAGTTTTAAAGCCATGCGGGAAGTTGAGGGGTTGTAAACTCCAGAAAATGTCTTTCAAAGTAAACTTTGTAAACACCACATTCATTGTGTGAATAGTGTGTAAGAGTGATGTAAATAAAGTACCATTTTGAAAGTTAAAAAAAAAGGTCTACATCATCATCATCTTCTTCTTCTGCATCATCATCATCATCTTCTTCTTCTTCTTCTTCTGTAGAAGTAATTACCATCGACTGAATCCCCTGATTTGCATTTAACACTTCGACTCTACCGCATGGAAATTGTAAATCACCCGTGACGTATTAAATGCCAAAAAAAAAAAAAACAGAAAAAAAAAAGAGAAATGAAAATGTCGAGGGCGAATATGTTTCCCCCTTTTTTAAATATTTTGTATGTTTACACCGCATTCACTATGTGAAAAGTGTGCAAGAGTAATGTAAATAAAGTACCATTTTGAAAAGTCTTCATCTTTTCCATCATCATCTTCTTCTTCATCATCATCATCTTCTTCTTCTTCTTCTTCTTCTTCTTCTTCTTCTTCTTCTTCTTCTGTAGAAGAGCATCCTTCATAGTTGAACATCAGCGCACTGCAGAGTCGTGGTGTCCATGCCGTCATGGCACTAACAGACCGGGCCCTTAAGGCATTGTAAGGGCTAATCATTATTTACATAGAATGAACAATATGTTGTGGAGTGATTAGGTACGTGTGACCGGTTGTCAAAAATCATTGGCATGACTAGATACTATATGAGGGCTTCTCTTAATGCCTTGTTAAAGACATCGAGTGATGGGAAGATTGCAGGATCCTTCTTTAGCCTGTTCCATCTCTGTAGGTGCAGGGAAAGAAGGATAAAGAGAACAATTGTGAGCTGGACAGTGGGATCCCGAATCGGCTAGCACGGCCTCTGGTATTTGATATTAATGGTGTGAGCTGGTCCATCCAATCAATATTCATTCATGCATTCATTCATTCAGAATGAGATGGTCGAGATAGTTTGCTGAAGTTATATATTTATCTACTATCTGGTAAAGCATTGTCTTTTGTTTCATTTGTGCTTGATTATAATATAGTCAGGTCGTTTAGTAAAATTACCGTTACACGGCGGATAAAAACATCAAATTTCGGGAGAAATAGGCCCGCGGTTCAAACCCAGTGGTATTAGAGTAGGAGCCCTCTGCAATGGACTTTGTTTGATTACTTTTTAAATATAAATGCTGAATTTTAATTTTCCAGGGATTTCAGCAGCCATAAAACTTCGGTTAATTTCGCGAGGAGGCAACATTCGTGAAAGCAAAATGCGCGCGACATACTCAATGCATTGAATGCTAGTGGCAATTCCTAGAAGTTACTTGCCGTGGGGAAAAGAAAAAAAAAGTAAAAAGCAGTCTCCTCTCATTCACGAAAGCTTCATGCCGCGAAAGTAACTTACGTATCTGAGGCAGCATAGTACAAGTTATATCAGAAAAGAGGTTCAGATATGTTGATTTTTGTTTTATTATTCTTTATGGAACTTGAAAACATAAACACACTACCTATTGAATTCCATGAGCAACAAATCATTTGACACATGGAGGTTGTTGAATTAATTAGAGATTTATAAATAGAAAATGTTGTTGAGGTACCATTGCAGTGTGACCTACTCTTCCTAGTTTAGAGTTACGTACAAATCAAAGGGGCTTGGAAAAGTTTCCTAAGGTAATGGAGGGGGGACAGATCACAGACCCTTAAACACCCCCCCCCCCACGCACAATTATTTAAAGAGAACGTTCCGCAGCCCCATACGTAACTCACTCTGGGCTGAGAATACCTGTACACGTAGTAGGGTCTATAGCCCTACTTATACGTAACAAGCTTTCATGAATTGGAGCCACCGATCCTGAATTTGGTGCTTTTATCCGCGCTGTAACGGTCATCTCAAAATTTCATGTCAAGCAACCTATTAGGGATGAATTGATTAATGCACCGCAATAAAGTTGATTCTGAGTAGAATTGAAAACACATTCTCCATAAGATATCTTGTGTTTATATTGAAGTTCAACCTACAGTATGTATCAAGACGTCGTATTTCGGGTTTGTTTGTTTGTTTGTTTGTTTTCTTAATTCAGCTCACTGAAATGCAGCAAACGGTTTGTGGACGGCTGCCGGTTAAAAATTAATCGACATGGATGCAAATCCATTTTTAGTAACAAAATCTGAACGATGCAAAAAATCATCAATACCTCATTGTGGAGAGAAGAGAGGAGAGAGAGGAAGAGAGATAGACTTTTGTTTTGTATATTATTAGTGCGAAGTTGTGTATGTCAGATGTTGGTAGTTTGAAGATGACTTTTGTTTAATTAGATATGTATTGTGTTATTATATGATGTGAATATATTACACAAAAGGATCGTATATATATATATTAAGTTCTACTTCGGTGTGTAGTAAATAGATATTGATAAAGGTCTTTGACCGGAACGTCAGTCCAATTTTTTGGCTCCTGCGGTGTTTATACGACTGTTTTTACACTTGATATATGTGTATATATATATATATATATATATATACATATATATATATATATATATATATATATATATATAATATGTGCACAAATTGATCGCATATATATAAATATAATCTATATATATGATTATAGTAATGAGATTTCACGTATTTGGTTCACGAATAGATGAAGAAACAAACTGGTAATGCATTTTTGGCAAATAAAGCATAGGTTTATTCAACTCAGATTTTCGGCACCTTCTTCAAAGAATTGTTTTGTTACCGTCATTGTAAAGACTCCTGAAGAAGGTGTAGGACAACGAAAATTGAGTCGAATAAACTTCTGTTGTTTTTTTTTTAACAAAAATGCACTACCGGCGTGTTACGTTATCCCTCTCTCTCTCTCTCTCTCTCTCCCTTTATATATATGAAGAGTTTGTTTGCAAAAACCGATAAGTCCAAATTTGCCAAATGGAGATATTTGCGATTAACGGTCAAGAAAAAT
Source organism: Diadema antillarum (assembly GCF_040938485.1). NCBI lineage: Eukaryota > Metazoa > Echinodermata > Echinoidea > Diadematoida > Diadematidae > Diadema > Diadema antillarum. The sequence goes on from NW_027271135.1 coordinate 1,573,682, forward strand.
ACAGAGAATAAAAGGAAATTTTTTGCTTCTTTTGACCATAACTTCAAAAATGTACCTTTATATGTAGTGACCATTATCATTTAAAAGGTATTATTTTGTACTTTATAACAGAGACCGTACTTCAAAATCTTCAAAAATGGACTTATCGGTTTTTGCGAACAAACTCTTCATATATATATATATATATATATATATATATATATATTATACTGTATATGCGACCCTGCACCACAAAACAAACAAAAAAGTCGCAAGACATGGATTTTTAGTTAAGGATAGATTCCGAAAGAGCAGACTCTAAGCTTTAAAATGATGTATAACTCAATTCAAATTGACTCTCCTAACCTATCTAAATATTGGAAAGAAAGCACACATTCTGGAAAAATGTGAATCGAGAAAAGAGGCTCTGAAGTACAGAGTCTATCTGTCTATTCAAGCGTTTAATCTTTACCAAACCGTGCTTGCTGTGCGATGAATGGGACAAAAACAGGATGTAAGCCACTTTGACTGGAGCAACAACAATGAAGGGATTATCAGATTAAATTGAAATTCAAGATGCTCTATAAACATATTCTGTCCATGATCAATGCCAACTTTCAAAGCAGTAGCGTTATCCCTTCAAAAGTTATCAAACTTGAAAATGAAGAGTGTGCAAAGGGTTATCAAGAAATGAAAAGGGGCCTCTAAGACATACCCGATCTCACTACTCTACAAAAAAAGGGTTGTAGAAAAGCTAGTGAAACTGCACTTTCCCATTCGTTTTATAATCCCAAACTTAAGAATAATGTAGAGGAAGGGTATCTCTTTAAGAAAATATGAAAAACTGAATATTGACTTGGTTGACCCGTTTCACCTTTTTCGAGTCCTCACGTGAAATCAAGGGGTGCGACTTTTTGTTCGTTTTGTGATGCACGGTCAAACCAGGGAGGTGAGACTCCCTGGTCAAACACACACACACTCACACACACACACACACATTTATATATGTATATATATATATATATATATATATATATATATATATATATGGGTCAGAATTTTGAACGATGTACAATTGAGCCAAAACAAGGCAAAATTTAAAAAGTAGGAAATTCTCCAAATCATTCATCTTACCTGAAAGAATATAACTCAAGCTTTAATATGAACCCAATTATACTAGGATTTTCCCAGAGGAACAAGTTTTTATTCACCGCTGAAGTTTACCATGTCCAGAGCAGCGAACGTCCGTGAGGAATAGTACTGCACATACATTTGAATACCATTTAACATAGTTTCCAAAGATCTGATTCAGTTCAAAATCCTAACGAAATATCTTAAGGGACATGTGTACGTGATTACAGAATATTAAGCTTGTACTCTTAACCTGTACGTAATGGTAGACAACTGATGATTTAACTAAATTTGTCATTTCTGTGGAAATATTGCTCTTCCGCTAAACACTTTCTTAACTTTACGCGCATTTTACAGAAACTCAATATTTTCACCTCTTATTTCACTATCCCATACTTTAATCCTCACTCCAAAATAATAATATACCTTTTTAATATGTATCTCATCTGGGCAGTCTCTATAACCCAACAAACATAGCATAGTTTTCATCACGGAGGTTCGCATGTAGCTCACGGACGTTCGGAACAAACAAGATATTGAACAATGCAGCTCTCTTGAGTTGGAAACGCATTCTACTCACAACAAACAGCAATTTCATGTCGAGAACAAACTCCTCTGCAAAATCCTGAATAGATATTATCAATTCTCAATTATATAAGCTTGTTTATCTTCTCATACTGAGGAATCACAGAAAACAATTTTTTCATCTCTCGTAAATGAACGTACAAACGTACGTGTAATCTCAGTGACGTAGTCCATCCTTGAGAACGAATATATTTATCAAAATTTCGTTATCATGAAGTAAATATTCAGGTCCTAAACTTGTTATATGAAGTCTACAATGCAAAATTTGCTTTTTATATAACGAACATGATCACAGCTGAAATTATGACAAAGAATTGATATAGAAAAACAACAGAAATGTGCTCCGTTATAGAAATACGAAGTTTAGTTGGGGAGGGCAAACGAATACGTTAGGAAGAAATCCCTCTGTGTTTGCTCCTTGCGTAACACACTGTTACCGAGGAGAATTTGTGTTATTATATTAGTCAGAAATGATAATAGGTTCGATACTGCGAAGTTTCGTCATAACAAGACACAATAAGTTCATATAACTTGATGGATGTTTGTGACTTCGATATTATACAATATGGTTTGTTATAACAAACCTTTTGTAGCGCGTCATTTCGGAGGCTCGTTATTCATACAGTTTGTCAATACGAAAATTGATAGAGTTCATATAATTATGAAGCTTTTTTATTCGGTAAATGATAGGAAGCTCCGAAGGTCAACCGAAAGGCTTATTAATTGGAACATGAAAAATTATGTTCGCTTATCCAAATGTGGAGAAACAAGTTTACAATTAAAATCCTCCAATTTCAAAACCTCAGCATAACCGTTTTCACCTAAACGAATATCAGGCCCATTCCACTTTTAGAAGAACGGACCTAAAAATAATAATCCTTGATATCTATTTTTCGAAGAACATTTCTAATAACAAACCTCCTGAATTAACTACAATTTTTTCCATTTTGGAATAACAAACCTTTGGACATCGGAGTAACGAATCTTTGGAAGAGCGAACATATCAAAGTGCAACCTTAAACCTATTCTTAATCATTACTTTTTTTAACATGTGTTTTCAAAGTATTAAAGCACAAAAGCACAAACAAATTGACGATCTCTCTGTCTCTTAAATGTAAAATGAAAAAAAAAAATCTTGGAAAAATTACAAATGAATATTGCTTTTCATTGATGAGTATAAAACAACACCATGTGATGATAAGCGGAGGATTTGTGTGTTTTCATCAGACAATAATTGTATACTGCATGATTTTTGTTCGCTTGTGACGGCATTTCGATGAATAAAAAACATAAACAAACAAACAAAAACTTCTCCAGAGGAATTTGGTATAACGGGAGTGCACTGGCAATTCTTTTCTCTGTGTGTTGGAGCTCGATCCCTTCTCTGTATCTCAGTCATTTTCATTCAACTGCTTCCACGTCCTTTTGAAACTTTTCCTTTTCTTATTCAACACATGCTCATTACAGACTTCTTTCGTCATTATCCTGAATGTGATTGCGTAGCACTTTTCGGATTTGTTTTGTTTTGTTTTGTTTTGTTTTTGTTTTCTGTTTGGTCGTAGCATGTTCAGGCTATTGAGGGAATGAGAGAAAAATCGTCATGAAGAGAAAAATAAGAATGAATTAAGGCATTTAATATCATGACAATTACAGCGAACGTCCGTTATGGAGACCAAAACTGGATGTGTTCTGTTTGAGACGGCAGCTACCATACTCAAAAGATAAACACTTAGAGCACCTGTCACTAAAAAGTGGCACTGATCCTCTTTCTCCTACTATGTAATCCACTGACTTATTCAACCAACGAACATCCGTGAAAAAAAAAAGTTTTCCGTTTGTTATTACAGGTAAATTGAGTGCTGAACGCTATTCACTTTCGGGTATGAGCGGCTCGGTGATTTGGTAATATTTTCAACTAACATTAATCTTATGTGCAGTGATATATTTGTAATTGTCAGAAATTTCCTTTCTCGGACAGAACGTCCGTGAGCGAAACTTTCAGAACCAGTAACAGTACAAATTGTCTCCATAACCTCATTAGAAAGAAATTTAAACGCACAGAAATGACAGATTACGCAAAATTCCATTTTCCTATAACTTTGGTTTAAGTGTTTAGCTGTTTTTTGTATAATTAGAGGTAAAACAAGCGTAAAATTGAGAGTAAATTTTCAATTGTTTGTTCATCATGATCACATAACGCCTTAAAAATTCTGAAACTACTGCTCTAAATTCATTTTCTACTTTGTAAAACTTTATTTGTCGCTATTCGAGCCAAACGTTTTAACGAATAAAGGACACTTTCGGGACAAGTTATCCCTATCGGAGGGATTGCATACGTCACGGACGTTCTCTGGAATTATCACGGACGTTCGTTCTACCACTAGGGTCATGTTCCAGGACGGATAACTAATCGGCAGAGAGTACCTAGCCTTCCTAATTCTTTCAAAAATTTGAAAATGTATTGTCAATGCAAATTATAAGAAATTTGACATCTTTACAGCATATGTATTGCTCAGAGGGAGATCAGGAGGTAAATTTTCAGAGAAAATATTAATTATTTGCTTGGTTTTTGGTGAATTGCATGGTCCAAAAACTGCGGACGAACCTCAGTCCGCTCCAAAAATGGCATGCAGCTCCTCGGCTAGAGAGCCAAAGGTAAAATGCACCATCGCCATCAAAGCAAGATGGTGTACCACTCGAAAACGTTTTAATCATCACGGACGTTCTTTTTTTTCTTGGAGGTTCGTCTAAAAATATAATTTCGGTTCCTATTTGACAAAGGATGGACAGAAACTCAAAACAAACATATTATCGTGTTGCTAGATCTTAGTTGATTACGACTCAGAACAATACCGCCAATAACGTTTCATGGGCTACGATCTTTATTAGAAAATAGCGGAGGCACGTCCTTGACGAAAGTCGAGTATAATTTTGCATAAAAGAATATTACGTCCCACGTACAGCCAGCAGACGTAAAATTTTTTGCAGGATATGTTCATTAGGTGGAACACCAAATTTTCATATACGTTACAGTTGCGACAACAAAGTAGAATTTGCAGCAGCGATAGAAATAAAAGCATCACGGACGTTCGTCTGTTTAGGACTTTGATATTTTAATTGTTCTCTGTAATTTTATACGTGCTAATAAAGTTCTTATAATTTTGTGGTACATACCCATGTTATGTCAGATCCAGAACATGGTCAGATATTAGATGCCACGTACCATTAAAAATGCACATCATTAGTTTGAAAAACAAAAATTATTGTGAAAATAGCGTTTTTACCGTATTTTTACGCTTTAAGTCCTTGTGAAATGAAAAATATCAGGAAAAAGTCAACCAAACCATATATTTCCTGAAAGGAAATTTACCAATCTTTGAGATGACATGAAAAAATCTGGTTTCTTAGATCATCCTGGCGTGTTCTAAGGGAAAGAATGTCATAAGGTACGAAAATTGGCAATTGTACATCGTTCAAAATTCTCACCCATATATATATATATATTATATATATATATATATATATATATATATATATATATATATATAATGGTGGTGATGATGATGAAACAGCATTTATGTAGCGCCATTTACCTGCAGAAACATTATACAGCGCCCTGCATCCACATTGTGTCATGCATATCACTCACAAATAATCATCAAGATAATTATGTGTATGAATACCACAAGCACTCGGGTTTGTATAATCGGAAAGCGACAGAAGAACCTATAAAGAGGGGCTAAGCCACCCACTCCCTCCACAAAAAGGAGGGGAGGGGGTTCAAACTCCATACCCCAATCACCATCCGTCACTGTGAGCTATATTCTCAATCACATCACCATCCGTCACTGTGAGCTATATTATTTTCAAGCTCCCAGAAGGCTAACCAAAGAGAAGTCAATGCACTTTATCTACTAATTTATTTTACTTCTTGAGTATGAAGCAATCTAATGAGAAATAAAACAGGATATCTTTTATCCTTGTTGAATAATTATCTGAGTTCTGAGTTATTTTTTATAAGTCTACAGGAGAAAAACACTGACAACAAACCTTGAGATTTGTCCTACGCTGACATTGAGAGTCTGATTATCTGGCAGCGAGATCAAACTACCTGCCCATTTTAAATAATGCGCAATAGCAAGGTTATTAAAATTTCAGGGCATATTTTGTCGAATTGAAAGTACTAAACGATGTACCAATGCCATTCATCCCGTTCTTCTCACGCGTCAGGACGAAGGTTTCGCAATCAGCTTCGTTGCGGCTGTGAATCATGAGAAACCAACAGATTATTGATATCCCACTAATTGTGCCCCTTTCCCAGTACAAGAAAGAAGTAGAAGCACACACGCAATATAGGGACTGTACAGTACTAGTTTAGGTGAGGATTCAGGTTTATAACATTCCTAAGTGAGATAATGAGAAACCTCTAATGAAATATGAAAGAGCATGTAATTTTAAAAAGGATTCAACGTTTATTTGACGAAAATTGTTTTTCAAATGGCAGAGATATCATAAAAGGTGATAATAATAAAAGGCGACAGGCAGTGTGTGACAGGCCACCTGTTTTATTAGGATCTCTTTGTTTTACCTTGCTTTTGGATATCTCAGCCATTTCAAAACCGATTTTCATCAAATAAACTTTTGATCCCACTTAGAATTGTAGGGCCTATGCTCTTTGACATGTCATAATCATGAGTGGTTTTTGAATATCTGGCAAAAGGTTAAAAGCTAAATCCTCACCCCAACACGGGATCTAAAACTTGCCAGTTTTAAGCTCACAAATGTCAATACTGTCAATATCATTCTAAAGGTTCGTTACTTCGAAAAAAGAAAATGAAATTCATAATTTCGAAGACTTTGTTAGTCTATAGGTTCTTAATTTTCGGATTATCACAAAACCTTTGCTCACAAATGTCAATACTGTCAATATCATTCTAAAGGTTCGTTACTTCGAAAAAAAAAATGAAATTCATAATTTCGAAGACTTTGTTAGTCTATAGGTTCTTAATTTTTCGGATTATCAAAAACCTTCTGATAACTTCAGCAACGTTCGGATTAACGAACCCAATTTAATTTCAGGAATAACAGACATCCTTTGTAGTATAGGATTTTGTGCATTTGGAATAACGAACCATCAGAATACCGAGCCTGTTTACTACCGTACATGACCAAAGTATCGACGTCGAACGAACTGTCGGCAATTCATCACGCGCAACGGCTTAGCAGACTTATTCGTTCATTTGGTAATATTTTTGCCGAAATATGAATAGCCGCGAATGAAGGAAAGTTTTATGAGATGATTATGATCAGTGTAAACATTCTTTGAAGTTCCATAGCTGATTCTTCCTCCTTGACTTAATTGTTGCGATATATACCAACATGCTATTGGGATTAAGACCTATATAACAGTGTGTAAGTGACACTCATTGTTTCAAGCTTTATCATGAAATTGATACCTGGTGTTGAATAGACAGGCCACAACCCTTTGCCATTCAAACTTCAACATGCTCGAAGCATGGAGAGCACGCTGGCAGGAAATCCAACATCCCACCCAATTTTCAGTCCACCCAAATACACTATTGCCACCCGGAGCAGAACTAGCCCGTAGAGAATGGGTAACCCTGAACTGCCTACGAACTGGTGTTGGGCGCTTCAGTCAGAACATGAAACGCTGGGTCTGCGCCAATCGGCAGCTTGTACCTGTGGACACCCCGACCAGACTGTACACCATGTTATCCACAACTGCTCTACCCTCGGCTCACCAGAAGGCACCACCATCAACCTGACCAACCCCGACCCGGATACAGTGAGCTGGCTGCAACGCCTGATCCAAATTGCGTAGCTGACTCATACGCAAGTAGAAGAAGAAGACAGGCAGCAAATGGAAACAATATCAGAGCGGCATGTCACAGTCGTTCTGATCACAAAAGATTAAAGACGTAACAGTGGGCTTTGCACAATTATTATTGGCTTGCACCAAAATATCAGTGTTGCTGAGTCAGTTTGGCGGCTCAGGATTGTCCAATATTTCTTTCTTTGTTTCCCCGTTTCAATACTTCGCCTCCATTTTTCACCATTTGAAAAAAAAAGCACACCAAAAGTAACAACATCTAGTCTTTAGGAGATCGTCTAAAGAAGACACAAAGGAGAAGATAACAATGAGAAAGGTAAAAACAGACAGTCAGAAATATTGATATAAAATATTATTTAACTGTCCATACACTAAATACAAAAAAAAAAACCACACACACACAAACACACACACACACACACACACACACACTCTCTCTCTCTCTCTCTCTCTCTCTCTCTCTCTCTCACATTGTCCTTCATGACCAGGAAAACAAAAAGTCACTACTTCCATCAGCCCATCAACCATGACGAAAGCTGGCATCGCTCGAAGCAATAGATCATGGATAATTCATTGGATCATCGGTTTAAGCATGCGTAATATGAATTTTGGTCCTTGCATTTTGTCTTTTCGAAAAAAATAAACTAACAAGTCCATTCTCGTGGTAAATGGTTCAGAAATATAATGATCCTACTCTGCTTCAATTGTGGCAGGTTGCGAGGATGCTCATCGAGTTTTATTGAATCATTTCTAATGGCTAAATATTCTCTTATTTCGTGGAGTGCTTCCATACCCCATTAGAAATATATTTTGCCAATCAACCGGTTTGTTGGCTCGTCTTGACAGGGCGAAATGAGCAGCAAAAGTTATATGGTATCTTCAAGAAGACAAATCGACAGCAGATTTCGCGTAAAGATAAAAGTGTACATAATGATAATGTTATCTTGATCTTCCATAGTCATTATTGTAGCCTGAATATTTTAGCATATTTATTAGGTTGATAGAGATACCTTATTTTTAATGAAGCCAAAGAGAGCTGGGTAAATCATGCCGTTGAAAAGTTATATAATAGTACCGTTATTTAACCCGTTCCTTCCGCAATTCTCTGAGTGCCTTTAATGCCCCCAAACGAGATTCTTTTCGCCCGTCGACAGAGAGGCACACAGGTTGGTAATCCATCTGTGTGAAGGCAGTCAAGCGGTTCATTGTGTCCCCCTTTCTACGGTCAACTACATGTGCCCGTGAACGATGTAAATATCGATCGGGTGCGAGGTATGACTAGAGCGTGCGCTGATGAGCTCTCAGAATCGTTTGTTCTACACAAAACCAGGTACCTGACTGAGGTGACTGGGGTCAGCGAACCCGCATTTCTAACTGATCTCAGCCTTGATCATTATGTACATGTTCGTACGAGTTTACAGCAGAACACGCAAAAAAAACTAAATCAGGAAAAGGTACATAATACTGTAACCCCCCCCCCTTTTTTTAAACAGCAGGAGAACAAATCCTGATAGAATAAACTCTGATCTTTTTATCAAACCCACTTTTCTGAGCATTTTAACACAAAGAAACATGGATTTAGGCCACTGAAGCAGGCACTCTTGTCTTCATTTTGGGAACCTGGTAAACCAGGTTCCCGTATATCAGTTGCTCCCACGGGAACCTTAAGGAACGGGTTAAGTTATTCAATAGTACTGTTATTTTAAACCTACAACAATATATTTTTTTTTTTCAAATACGGCGAGATCTGTACAGTCTGGTTTGAGCGATATTCGTGTGGTTCATTGGTTCATTCTATATGTGACCGTGCACCACAAAACGAACAAAAAGTCGCACACACTGATTTTGTGTGAGGACTGAATATAGGTGAAAAGGGTCAACCGAGCCGAGATTGACTTTTTCATATTTTCTGAACGATCAAGTCTTCTTCTACATAATGCTAAAATTTGGATCATAAAACGGGCTGAAAAAGTGTGCTTTCTAGCCGTTTTTCTGGAACATTATTTGGCAGAATAGTGTGATTACATGTTAGAGTCCCGTTTTCATTTCTTAAAAACCTTTTACACACTCTTCACTTTCAAGTCCTATAACTTTTGAAGGGATAACACTACTGCTTTGAAAGTTGGTATCAATTAAGGCATAATGTTTTGATAAGGCCTGATGATTTTCAATTTTTGTAATCCCTTCATTGTTGTTACTCCGGTGGTTTACATCCTGTTTTTTGTCCCATTCATTGCACAGCCAGCACGGCTTGGTAAACATTAAGCGCTTGAACAGACTTCAGAGCCTCTTTTCTCAGTTCACACTTTTCCTGAGTGTGTGCCTTCTTTCCAATATTTAGATAGGTTAGGAGTTATTGATATGAGTTATATATCATTTTAAAGCTAAAAGTCTGCTGTTTCAGAATATGCTCTTAACTAAAATATCATGTCTGGTGACTCTTTGTTTTGTGGTGCAGGGTCACATTTGTATATTGATTTTTGCGCTGGTATAATTTTAGTAGGTCAAGATAAACATATTCGTTATCCGTCTAACTTCATGGCTATGAATTCGAGAACCTGCAGTTTTACAAGGGTCATTGCTTTTATGTAGGCCCCATCATATTTCTGACATTTATTTTTGACATCCTCAGATGATATGACCATATGCATGTTGTGTAAAGTATGTTTGTTGCTTTTTTTCTTTCTTATCCAATCAAAAGATATGATTGTATATATTTTGTATTCTTGTTTTCATTGTCAATCATTTTGTAATCCCATCACTGACAAAGTGGAAATAATTTGTGAAATAAACCTGAACTTGAACTTTCAAAGGAATATGCCCTATTAAAATATCATAACCTCCAGAGCTTAAAGGGATTGTATAGTTTTGGTTGAGACCTAATTTCAGGTTTCTAACAATTTTTGGTGAGATGATGAGAAACCTCTTGTGAAATATGAAAGAGCGTGTAATTCCACGAGGAATTTAACGTTTATTCGATGAAAATTGGTTTTGAAATGGTTGAGATATTCAAAACAGAGCGAGTCTAGTAAAGTGTGGGAACCACATTTTATTACGATCGCTTTGTTTTACTTTGTTTTTGGATGTTTCAGTCATTCCAAACCCGATTTTCATTGAATAAACTTTGAATTCCTCCTAAAATGGTATGCACTGTACTATTTCGTAAGTGTTTTCTTGGTATCTTGCAAAAAGTTAAAAGCACAATTCTCATCTCCACCAATACTGTACCATCCCTTTAATCTGGGAGACCTATCAAATGATACTTTGGAATTAGTGAGCTTGTTCTCTCATAATCTACGGTTCTGCTGATTGACCTGTAATGATTGACTGATAATCATTGTTTGAAGTTTGGATTAAATGGACCACCTTGTATTGAATAGGAAGTCAGCTTCCATAAATCCACGAGGTGAAAATTAGAGGCGCCCCATTCAACAAGGCGGAACCGAGTTGAATAGTGCGCTTTATCTTTCACAGAGTGCGAGATATTGTTCCATTGCACTAGTAAAGACCATACACTATCTGTTTTATGCAACACCTCGAACTTCAACAGATTTGGTTCTTGAATTTAGCATAGAAATGACTGCCATTTTCCGTGAAAGACGGATGAGTAGCCGCACAGTCGCAACCACAGTGTACAAACGAAGCTGTTTACAACAATGAGTGACAAAAGTACGCTTTTGTAAGCGCGCTTGTAATTGTTGAGTGCGCATGGCAAATATTTGTTTATTGTGACATTTGAGCTGTGCAATGGAACAAAAACTCGAAATATCTTGAGCTTAACACCACGGGAGTCAACGAAAATGGGTGACCTCAGCCATGCGCTATCCATTTTTGCTCAAACACAAATTGAACTGCTGACAGGCAGAGCGTGCGCTGAAACTTTTCAGTAAACGTCACGTGATTGGCAATCGACAAATCGGATAACTAAATTTTAAATGGATGTTGTATAATACAAGAATCTCAACAATACACACACACACACACACACATACACACACACACACACACATACATTGTAATTGCACTCGTGTTCGTTGAATGCAGCCACTTTTTATTCTCCCCTTGAGGTTTCTCGTCTAATTTCACAAAGAGGTGCACAGGACAATATAGGTAGGCCATTTTGTATTTGTATTTCATTTTGTACATGATGGTAGAAAAAGAAGAAGAGAACAACAGCAAACTTGTAAATTGGTCATCCAATTTTATAAAACCACCAATCGTCCTACATGTCTGTAATAATGCGACAAAAATAGATAGGCAATCGGCATTCAGATTGATTTTAGGGCATCTAATGCCACCAACCTGCCAATGAATTTGTACACTCTGATCCGGGTGAGAAATGACCAAGAAACAGTCAGATGGGGTCACACTCCGTTCCGGGTCAGAAATGACAAGGAATGTGGTCAGATATGACCCCATTCAGAATCATAAAATTGGGTCAGGGTGACCCCACTCCGGGGCGCGTGTTTTTTTAGACGGCGCAGATTGGGAACCCTATCCCTAAACCTAACCCTAAGCCTAATCCTAACCCTAACCATCAAACCCTAACCCTAACCCTAACCCTAAAGGTGCATTCACACTGCATTCGACGCGACAGCACGACACGACACAACGACACGACACACGACAAAAACAAATTACTCCAGTGCAAACCCAATGAGACCGTTCACATTTCAAGCATGTCGTGTCGTCCTTCCTGATTCGACGAGGACACGACATAATTTGTCGATTAAGCAAATCGCTCACAGAGCGATTTTTCAAGCACGACACACGACACTTTTCGCGGGGGTAAAGTTTTAGCCAATCACAAACAAGTATCCTCTTGTTAAGTTTGCTCGTGTCGCTGGAAGCGGGAAACAGGCGAAGCCTCTCTATGGACTTTTACATACAAATACCAAAGTTGTAATCGCTTAACTTTTTCAGTCCCATACTTAAGAAACTGCGTTGTTAACACATTGGAGTCAGTGCAAAGTATTAAAGTTGTGCAGATAACGATTACAGTCAGTATGCAGAAGGAACGGCCGGAGCTCGCGAAGAACATTGCGCACATCACGTGAGTTAGCCTAATTTAGTGTGTCACGGCCCGTCAAATCAAACATTCTCGCGGTGCGGCGGCCCCAAACCAGGCTCTCCATCCAGTCTCGATCTCCAGACTACCACCAGAGATATTCTAACATTTGTATTGTAGAATTGTTGAACTTTTTACGAAGTTAACCCTCAACTCCAACTTCCAAGTCAAGCTGCCTTCGAACTTTCAAAGTCGTTACAATTCAAAGGTAAGACAATCAGAACGAGAGTGTCAGTAACATAAAAAACATTAACTTTAAGTTTAAAAAATTAAGAATGTGTGTACGTCTAACAACTCCAGAGTCCAAGTCCAATTCATGAGATTGAAGTTATAAAAATTCGGACAGACTGAAGAGTCTTAGACACATCATGATCATTTACTTTAACAAGTTAGAGTAATAGGATCTAGCTAGGCTAATAATATACACAGGCCAGTCGCTGTACGTAGATTCGTTTTCGCACAGCGTACTAACAGCGTCTGGTTGGGCTAGATCTAGACCGACGCCGCAACGGTGCATGATTTTGGTAACATGTCATTGACGTTGTTTTGAAATTTAATGTGATGATAATCAAGACATTTATTTTAGGTCTAGACTCTAGATCTAAATCAACTTAAATTTGAAATGATGTTTTTGTGTAAATCATAAAATGCATTTCTATCTAACTTTTACTTGTCCGCGATACTACCCAGTCATGATTTTGAATGCTACAGTCCGCAGCCCCATACGCTATGCGTATACGTATGATATGGGGCTGGTCGCAGTAACTTGCTTGTGTTCATGTGTAGTACGGTACCGTATTACCGTATGTCATGTGCTTTTTTAGCCCGACCAGACAGACGATGTTACTACGCTATGACGTACCATGTACAGCGACTGGGCTGTGTATAGTTAGTGCTTTTTTAGATCCTAGCCACTCTAAATTAGTAGAAATTGTGACCGTGCACCTCAAAACGAACATAAAGTCGCACACACTGATTTTGCGTGAGGACTGAAAATAAGTGAAATGGGTCAACCTAGCCGAACTTGACTTTTTCATATTTTCTGAAAGAGCGGGTCATCTTTTACATTATGCTAAAATTTGGTATCATAAAACGGGCAGGAAAGTGTGTTTTTTGAGTAGTTTATCTCGAACATTTTTGGTAGAACAGTGTGATTAGGTGTGTCTTTAGAATCCCTTTTTCATTTCTGACAAACCTTGTCCACACTCTTCACTTTCAACTCTAATAACTTTTGAAAGGATAGTGCTACTGCATTGAAAATTGACAATAATTATGGACAGAATGTGTTAATGAGGCATACTTAATTTCAGCTTAATCTGATAATCCCTTCATTGTTGTTACTCTGGTGGTTTACTTCCTGTTTTTTGTCCCATTCATCGCACAGCCAGCACGCTTTGGTAAAGATTAAGCGCTTGAATAGACACTGTACTTCAGAGCCTCTTTTCTCAGTTAACGCTTTTCCTGAGTTTGTGCTTTCTTTCCAATATTTAGATAGGTTAGGAGAGTCCATTTGATTTGAGTTATACATCATTTTAAAGCTTAAAGTCTGCTCTTTCAGAATATGGTCTTAACTAAAAATTCATGTCTGGCGACTTTTTGTTTGTTTTGAGGTGCAGAGTCACAATTTGTCGAAGGGGATCCTTATTCGTGGTCAGAGATAAAGCAAGCCTCCCATACAACCTTGATGCATTTAAAAAAACCTAAAGTATCGTAGAATTTCTTAACTAGAAAAATATCGTGTAGCAATTGCCAATACCCAGGTAACAAATAGAACTGTAAGAAGGCCCTCTGTAGATGTAATTCATTATTGTATTCAATAAAGATTCATGTTGTCACATTAAAAAAAGAAAGAAGATATTTTAAGTAAGAATGAGATTGCATGAAGAGACTGTTTAGTGTTCAATTGTGTTAAGTGTTAACGTTAGAGTTACATAGCTTCCTTAAGCTGAGGAAAGCTACTCTGGCCTTTACTGTCTAATATAAATCTTGCATAAACAGTAACTTTATAGGCTCTAGAGCTAACGTTCGTTAGGTTATATTTACCGGTACTTATTTTGATTACCGGTAACTTTTACCAGGTACACAAATGTCAGTGAACTTTCAGAAAAATTAAACAAAGTTGATTACTGGTACCGGTACCGGTACTCACAGTTTGTTTAACACTCATGTACATGTATTTATAAGCCTATATATCCAGAAAAGGATTTGTATTTTATATAAATTTTCCTATTTGTGCACTGATTTATAACACAGACATAATTTTCCTGATTTATATCTAGGGGATAATTCTAGGAGCAGCACCACTACAAGCAGGAGCCGAGTCCCCACAAACAAAGGCAGCACCGCTACCATAACAACTGTAGCAGCTAACATCCCAGGAACATCAGCAGCACCTCTCGACGCAACAGCAGCATTAGCAGAGCCTGTAAAGTGCGACCGTAGCAGCTGAACTTCTGCATACAATTGTAGAGGCACAGCCTCTACGTACTACGGTACTGTAGCAACAGAGCCTCTATGCATGGTACCCGGTACTGTAAAACTGTACATTTGTAGCAGCATGACCCTAACTTACAACTGTAGCAGCTGAGACTGTCAGACTGTAGCAGCAGACTAGCCTCTACGTACAATTGCAGAGAGTGGTGGTGATGAGGATGTTTTTCCTTCTGCCTATAATGGTAAGTTTGATTCATAATAAGTGATTACCGGTACTTGTGGATCATACAGTGTACCGGGTACCAGGTATTAACAAACATTTCTCTGGTTTGCATAGTAGTATGTAGGTGAATGGAATGGGTTGTTTATTACTGTCAGTGGAACAGATGATTGGACTATATCATGTCATTTGACAGAAATCACTGTTTTGATATCTGGAATGTAATACTTGTACATTTATTGTAATGTGGATCTTATCTAACTTTACTGTCAAATATCTTATGTAGATATTAACCTGGTGATGACAGGCTGATGTTGATATTACAAGCTCTTCCCTAGACACCTGCCCGAGCATACTTGGGGCAAGTTTTTAATGGCCTTACTGTAATTATTTCATTTATAGCAATGTTGAATGCTACTCAATGTAGTAAAAGATTGTAACCAGAAAAAGAGGAAAATGCAAGCACTTTATGTTTTTACGTGAAAAATATCACATTTCTAATCAATGCGTATCAGTTATCATTATTTGCCTTTGCCAACCCAAAGGTGTAAAAGCTCAAACCAATTGCACTTGAATTACTGTGCTCTTCAGAGATCAGCAGACTTTGATGACAATTTGCAGTTCAAATAGGTATGCTGTAGCTATTTTCATTTTGTCTCACATAGTGTTGTAGTTGATTGCCTGTGAAGAATGTTATTTGTTTTTTCTTCTGAAATTGTGCTTAACTCTAAGAAATACTCTTCTTCACATTTTTTTTTTCAAACCTGCAAGTACATGTAATGTTTTATTACATAGTGTATGACACAACTGTCAAATTTCTTACTGAAATTGTCCGTACAAGTTTTTGTATTTTTTGAACCACCGTAGGCATAGATGTTCTTGTCAAGTGGAAGAGGGACGGTTCTATGAATCCTGTCAGCTCAAGTGACCTCCATCATGCTCAACGGACCAAACTGCAAACGAGGTTCCTGCGTACATGTGAGAAGTGAAAATGGCTGGTGGAAAGGGAGGGTGCTTCAAGTCTTCAACATACCCATGGATGGATGTAGAATGTCGGATGATGAGGGCATTCCTCTTTCTGCCTGAGGTAATTTGAATACATAGTTACCGATACTGATTTATTCTAGATCAATAACTGTACCGGTATCAAGAAAATTATGTTTCTATTCATTTTAAAATATGTAGAGATTTTTATGCATAGTATCATGTAGGTACAATGTACTTTCATTGCATTACCATTTGAATATAAATATTCAATTCTGTGTAATGAATAAAATGAATGTTGTAATTGTAGTTTGTAATGACTGTAGGATGCTGAAGATTGTTAGCTTTCCACTTCCTTTCTTTAAAAGTCTGATATTGATTATTACTTATTATGTCAATGTCTCTTCTCAGTCCAAAACAAAATCAATTACTGATAATTTGCTTTATGTGCATGTAATATACTGTATATTCTAGTGCCCATGATAGATGTTTGCAAGTATATCTAGTATAAATCTTGTAGATTCTACCCTCAGGATGCTCACATAATTTGTTCATTGATGCATTGCTTAAAACTTCCCCAGCAGTATCGTTACTTGTGACAGCAGTAGCAGAGCCTCAACATCGATTTGTAACAGCTGAGTCCCCAGAAACATCAGCAGCACCGCTTGAAGTGGCAGCAGTAGCAGCAGCAGAGCCTGTACATACAGCCTTAGCAGCTGAGCCTCTGCCTCTAAGTACGACAGTTTAGCGGTAGAGCCTCTACTTACAACTGTAGCAACTGAGCCTCTACGTACCACTGTAGCAGCAGAGGCTCTACTTGCAACTTTAGCATCTGCACTTCCAGGAACATCAGCAACACTGCTAGAAGCAGCAGCAGCAACAGAAGCAGCGACTGCACAGCAATCGAACTGGTCTAGTAGTTATCTTTTAAATTACAAGATCAATATAGGGAGTTCTCCATAATTATAATACACCAGTTGTTTCAACTCAGATTGGAAATGGTAGCACACAGTGTAACTGTTCGGTTGATTCCAATGATTTATCTTATCATGGATAAACGTCCAATGATTTGTTTATCTGCCGTCACACTTTATATGTGCATACGTAGTACATTATTAAGTCTTTGTAATTGTACTACATGTACATATCGTGTCATCTGCAATGGTAGCTATAACAAAAGCATGTTTTTGTCCATTTTGCAATTAATAGAAAATTTTCTGAAAAATAGTAATGTAATGTGTAGAGGACATAGTACATGTTATTTTCACCATATCCGCTACCCTGACGTATTATTGTTCCTAAATACTATGAACAAAGGAATTAAGAGTACTGGAGGTCTGGGTTATTTACACAGGAAAGCAATTTTCCCCTACAGAATAGTGCAACATTTATGAAAAATTGGAGAGAAATTAGGATGTTATGACATTAAATTTCACTTTTTGAGGGGGGGGGGGGGGGGGAGAGGAGCAATCATTTGTTAACCAGTCATTTTGAATATCTAAATGAGTAATCGTATAATGTACTCCCATCACGATTTATGAAACTTTATTTCATTCTTTTACATATACATGTACAAGCACGTTAAAACCAATCGGAACAATAATATTTTTCCTCAATTATGTGGGGTGGCTAGAAGGCAAGCTTTAAGGTCTAATAATTGAAATAAGAATTATTGATCATTTTTGTGGCAAAGATATGTAGAGAAAGTAAAGTCCCTCATATTGAGTATTAAACGACTGGTATTTTGTTTCCAATTTTCATCACCATTTTGTGGAGGTAAATAATTTACTTTGCCCTTTTAGATTATGTGAATTCTGGATCTCAGTTG
The DNA here is from genome assembly GCF_040938485.1 of Diadema antillarum. NCBI lineage: Eukaryota > Metazoa > Echinodermata > Echinoidea > Diadematoida > Diadematidae > Diadema > Diadema antillarum. The sequence continues at coordinate 1,591,761 of NW_027271135.1, forward strand.
AAATGCGATCCTTAATATCAAGTGAAACATATTCAAGCCATTGCTTTTTACAACCTCAAGAAAATAAGTTCATTCAGGGAGATGAAAGACATCCTGCTTGACCCAAAACTTGCATCTTTTGGATGTAATTCTCTACAGTATATAATCTCATGTTCAAGCCAAGAGAGACACCAACTATCAAATTACTTTACTTGGCCTTTCCAAAACGTGCATTTGTTTGCTAGGATACTGCGCCTGCTGGGGTGGAAAAGTATTCAGTGAACTTTTCTCGGAAACTATATGCCATAGTTGCAAATGAGTCACCTGTTGCCAAGTATCTGTACGAAGAATATTAAAGCATACATTTATTTGTGTGTGGTCCATGAACTTTATCTTCCCAACTCCGAAAAAGTCATTCAGGGATATTGCCCTTAAATATTTTTCAGATGAAAAGAACAATTTACATATTTTCAATATACCATTCATTGTTTCAATGAACAAAGATTGTTAACTCATACCGAAGTAGGGAACAATTTCATCGGTCTCAAACATTTTTGCCTACAGTATCTGAACAATTCACATGAGCCAATGTAACATTGATTTGATTTTGATTTGATTTGATTTGTTTCTGCTTAATTCCGTTACATCAGATAGGATCATGTACATGTCATTTATGACAAACAGTATATCAACACATAGTTTTTAGTACAATTATACAAGACAAATACAAATATACTAGCTTATGGAACTTAAACAGAAGGGTCTCCAAAATAAGCCGAGGCTTGACGGTATGGAGACTATATGCTTACCTACTCTGAATAGAATAGGGAATAGAGAAAGAGAGAAATAGGGAAGGGTATAGGGGAAAAAGGGAAAGTTACAGAGTGTATGGGTACCACTCAACTACTTTACAATGATAGTAATGATGATAAATACAGTATGATAATGATATTAAAGTTAACACGTTCAGTTGCCTTTGCCGGAGTAATGACCAAATATGCACTATGAAAATAATAATGTGTGAATACAAAATATCTTATACATATTGTTATCTGACATTGAACAAAATATATCGTGTTTGTTTTATGTACGCAGTAATGGTAAGGCACATCGTACACATACATGCTCATATAATATACATGATGTACCTATCCTATATTGGACATTGCACATTGGGCTGTAACTAAAATTTAAAGTCTCACTTGCAGATTTATAACTTCCTCACAGAGAAAATTTTAATATGTTATAGGAACGAATGGCTCGAGCATTTTGAGACTGCTTATAACACGCAGATCTTTTAGACTATAATGTGATCTAGATGTTGAAAAGGTATGAATAGAGAGGTGGGTTATAATGAGCAAATGCTCTAGGTTGACATAGGTCCTTTAAGAAGAGTATAATATTGTACTAAAAAAAACCTTTAAAATGTAGATCAGATGTTAAAGGTACTGTGGTATCTTTGTGAGTAAATTCCCATATCATTCCCACCTGATTCATAATTCAGATTTTTAAGTGTAAAGTTAGCATTATTTTACAAGTTTCTTATTTTTGTGAATATCTGATGATGATCCAATTTGTGGGATTTGAAGTCCAATGTGTTTCCCTCCCTTGGGTCTCATTGTTTACAGGTATGAAACTGGTGTATTCTGTGTTTGTACATAATGCATTATTTATCAATGTGCATGTTTACCAGACATCCGTCCTCTGTTAGTGTACAATTTCAAGATGAGATAATATTGATTTGTTGATATAAAACAGTGACGAAAATATACTTGCAATATATCAATATCTCGGCAACAACTTTAGATGGAAGGCAATTATTTGTTAGCCGATTCAATTAAATTTGGTATACTTCTGATCTCATTTTAATGCAGTGTCAAAGGGGAGTGACAGTCCGTAGTGGGTTAGATGGCGTTCTATCAAAAAATTTTATGTCGTCTGAAATAGCACATGGAATATTCAGAAAGTTGGTTTGAGAGAAATCAGTCTAATTGCTGTATATATGGGAAAAGAAAATACATGTACATGTACTTGTATATAGGACTATTAAAATTCAATGTCCAACTAGAATCAGACTCAGTGCCACTGTTGAATCTGACCTGTAAATTTATGTGGTGATTTTATGCCGTTTCAATTAACATTGAAATATAGGCCTATTCTGTGAAAATTTGAAATTGCATTTCTTTCGTTTTGTTTATGAATTTTACTCTGAAGTGTAATATGATCTGAGTTGATCTCATAACGATCAGTGTTTGCTTGTTTGTTTGTTTGTTTGTTCGTTTGTATGTTTTAGGGAGATTAAAATAACGTAGAAACCAAAAATGTGATGAATTGATAAAGTCAGTCTTATTAATTTCTCATCTCCAAAGATGTTTCAAGCTCGCACAGAACGATTTGACTTGTGCGTCACAGGTTTCCAATGATTGCAATCCCGTGACATATAGAATGTTGGTGTTCATCATGATCTGCTAGCAACTGTGTCCATATCCAGCAGTGAAACGAATGTGCGTGTATGTGTGTATGTGTATGAGCGTGTGTTCGTGTGTATGTGTGTGTGTGTGTGTGAGTGTGTGTGTGTGTGTGTGTGTGTGCCTGCACGTGTATGAAACAAAGAACACAAAATACTACAGAGTGTCAGTAAATATACATTATATTTTAATATTATTATTCAAAAAGTGTAACATTCATTAATCATCTACGAAGGTGGTGATATGGATCATCTTTTTATAATAATTCATCAGTCTCACCTAAGGCAAATTGCCATTCTCTCGAGGGAAGATATTGCCGCTCGGAAAGTGGTGGATTGCTTCTCTATGTCGTCACTGATGAGGTGATGGAGTTGCGTGAACTCGTCAACACCCATTCTGAAGTAACCATAAAACCTGTCTTCATGACTCAGTAATTCTCTCACCAAGTGGATATATTCCCCCAGCGATGACGTTTTTTGGTTTATCTCATGCACCCATTCTCTTCTTCCTACTACAAACAAATACGAGCAGGCGATAATCGCAGCTTCCTCATCATCAAATACGGGGGCCGCCATTTTGATTGTTTGTTGCCATGGTAATGGTATTAGATGGGCTACGTTTATCAACTTTCCCCTGTTTAAACGGTTTTCGATAGCCCTTTGGAAAGCCCTTTCAATAGCCCTTTCGGTGAGCCCTTTCCAAAGCCCTGACTGCCTGTACTATTAATGTGCCGCTTATTTTCTAAGAAGGGACGGCGAAAAGCAATTACCATCATAAAGACATATCTTCCTCTGAGAGTGACGAGTCATGATGCTATGCCACATGAATCATTCGCCTTCCTATCTGTGAGGCAGCTCCAGTTTAGCACATACTTCAAATATTTCTGAGAGGCGGCATGAGACTTTGGCTGCGTTTATCAACTTTCCCCTGTTTAAACGGCTTTCGATAGCCCTTTCCAAAGCCCTTTAGAAACGGCTTTCAAAATAGTTGCGTTTATCAACTCTCTTCGCGAACACATTTTTTTTAATTGGCCTGTCACTGCAAAGCTGCATTGCGCTATTCAACCCAAGGAGAAGTACAAGTACTGAAGTACAAGACTACAAAGCCGTTTCAAAACAGCTTTGCGTTTATCAACTTCCAAAAGGCTTTTACAAACAGGTTTCTGAAAGTCTGTTTAGGAAACCTGTTTGGATAGCCACAAATTTGGGGCTTTCGAAAAGGCTTTCCTAAAGGGCTTTCAAAACAGCTTTGCGTTTATCAACTCGTAAAAATTCCTTGAAAGCTGTTTGGATAACCTGTTTCTGCCGAGAAAAGGAGTTGATAAACGCACCCATGGACTAAAAATCGAATGACATCCAACACGACATTTATGGGTGTGTCGTGCACAGTGTGAACGGAAAATCGAATGTCGTGTCGAAGTGTCGTGTCGTTGTGTCGTGTCGTGCTGTCGTGTCGAATGCAATGTGAATGCACCTTAACCCTAACCCCAACCCTAACCCTAACCCTAACCCAACGTTTTTCCCATAGGTTTAACACGCGCCATGCCCCAATCTGTGCCGTCTTAAAAAAAAAAAAAAAAACGCCTCCGGGGCTTCATGACCAAATTCCAAGTCATTTTTTACCCAGAAGGGGTGTGACCCCAACACACCCTTTCCGGGTCAGTTCTGACCAGGATGTTATTAGAGTGTACATGTGAGGCCGAATTTCACCATAATGGATCAAATTACTAGTGTACAGTGTGTGCATCCAATAATATTTTAAAAAGTATTTCAATTTGTGTTCTGTACGTTTCACAATACACATGCGTATGCAATGTTCCAGGTGAGATGAACGTACAAAGAACTTATTCATAAGATTTCGCAGACACAAAGAAATATATGTATACATCGTCAACTCTCTGTTATAGACACACGCCTTTTCTAACTTAATACTGATGGAACAAGAACATCTGAATAATGTCATTCGAGAAATGGGATTAACATTAACAAAAAAAAATGAATCCTTAAAAAAATAAAGTACAATATCATGTTATAATTGTTATAGTGTGTAAGTTGTATCAAACCAGGTAAGCACAGAGGTACATCAAATACACTTGGGCTGGATACGAGTATGCCTTTTGACGAAAATGCACGTCGTAACTTAAGTCACGTGACGTCCCATGCTAAGCTGGAATGCACGATCGAATGATTTCTTTATCTTCTTCAAAGGGATTTGTACGAAATTCAGCGGGGAACATTTATCCTTGTTTAGACGTTCATACAGATAAAATGTCTTGTCTTTGTGTAGATGTCAAGCTACTGCTTATGTCAAGCTACTGCTTATGATCGCGGTCTCCTGCTTTTCTGTTATTATAATACCCAAAATGTTTAATTTCTAATATCAATTTATTTAAATCCCCTCTGTTATATTGTTTTCTCTGAAATTCGTTTTAATGAAACGACGTGATCAAAAAAATGCTCTGAATGAATATTTCATTATTATTCATATAATCTACAAGTGTTGATTTGATGATTCTCCTCCGAACTTTCTTTTTTGCGAGTGATATGCTACATGTTTTATACATCGAATACTGTCATGTTCATAGTGTGTATGTGTATATGTACCTTGAATTAATTTGTAAGACAGTATATGCTTGCTTAAATGTCGTGTAACATGATTGCCAAATATGTGTATTCTTTTGTTATGTGTGATTTGGAAAAAGGCAGAAATAAAATCAATCAATGAATCAATCAATCAGATAAAACCGTCATCAAAATCAAGTATTAAAACATCAAGTTTTTATTCAAAGTTCAATCTTGCGCCCTTTTCAATGCCTGTAATCCCACTCATTTCATTATCTAGCCTTTTATTTCAAGATTTCAATCATGTAATTTAGATTGATTGAAAGTTTAAATGCTGTATAAAATCATATTTTGTATCACTGATTTTCTTTTTCAAACTGATATCAGTATTTGACACAAATGAAGGGTTTGTTTGCAAAAACCGATAAGTCCGTTTTTGAAGATTTTGAAGTACGATCTCTGTCATAGAGTACAAAATAATACCTTTTTAAATGATATATTGGTCATTACATATAAAGGTATATTTTTGAAGTTATGGTCAAAAGAAGCAAAACATTTCTTATTATTCTCTTTATTTTTCTTGACCTTTAATCGCAAATATCTTCATTTGGCAAATATGGACTTCTCTGTTTTGCAAACAAACTCTTCAAATACTCTGATTTAAACCATCAAGCTTCTTTTTTTTTTGGCAGGAAATGTCACAGTAGCTGCATTGATATTTGCTATTCAGCCTAATTGTTATTATTCGGAACAAAATATCTATCTGGTGTTAATAGAAATAGGATTAATTACTTGAATTTCTCAATCAAACAGAATCGAATTATATGGTTATATCTGTTATCAAACATTGCAGGCTTATGGATAATCTACATCTGATTAAAAACAGCCAGAAAATATGCTATACAAAGAAAACGCGACGATTATAAACTTGGTTTGTTATCGTATACAAATATTTATATATACATATATATAAACAAAACAAATCTATTCTTTCTTTTTCATTTTCAGAAAATACAGTCTCCTCGACATTATTTCATAAGGATTAGAGTCATAAAACGAATGAAGAATTTGATTCCTTTAGGATTTCTTTTTTCTGGGACACTTTCTGTAGAATATTGTGATTCGGTATGTAAAATACTGAGATCCCTTTAAATTTATTATACACCTTTTACACACTTCAATTTATACTCTGACATATTTTAAAAGGATCATGCTAATGCATAAAAGTTAGAATTCATCATGTATAGATTGTTTTTGCAAAGCATGCTCAATTCAAATTTAATCTGATAATTCCTTAATTCTTGTTGCTCTAGAGCTTTACAAAGATTAAAGTACATGTATATTTGATGAAAATTGGTCTAAAATGGCTGAGAACCCAAAAATAAAGTAAAACAAAGGGATCGTCATAAAGGCGGGTCCTACCAGTTTGATTAGGACCTCTTTGCTTTTTTATATCTATATAAGCCATTTCGTTACCATTTTCAATCAAGTGAATTTTGGCAGTCCTCTTAGTTTTGCTTGGTCTGATACTTCATAAGAGATTTCTCATTATATCGCCAAAAATAGTCACCTGAAGCTTCAACTTTACCAAAAGTTTACCATCCCTTTGATATCTAGTTTAATACCAAACTTACAATAACTGCCATACCCCTATATAACTATCATTAAAAGTCGAAAGAGAGAGAGAGAGAGAGAAATACAACGAGAGAGAAAGGGAATGAAGAGGGCGGTTTAAGAGAGAGAGAGAGAGAGGGAGAGACGTAGTGAGTAAAAGATTTGAGAGAGGTATGAAAAAGAATGCAAGGGAAATAAGGAATGGAAGGCAGGACAGCACAAGAAACGAAAAGATAAAGCAGATCAAAAAGACGAGAAAAAAATGGAAAGGGAAAACAGAAGATTACGCAGATTAAGAGTACAAAATAGATCATTAAAATATATGTAAACCGCTACAACAAAAGGATCCTAACGTCGCTGACGGGTGAGCCGAGAAAATCGAGTTTGAAGTCATATCATCAAAATCGGTCAAAACGTTCGGATTTCTGTTTTGAGATAAATTTGTAGTCAAATGTATCATCAATCATCTGGCAAAATCTCGAAGCTAAATGATCAAAGGAAAGGCAAGAAAATAGCGTTTACCAGGACCATGATATTCCGACTTTCAACGGAACAGAAACGTCTCTGAAGTTTTGGATTTAGCGCTGTAGCTAATCTCCGCCCCTAATATTAAAGAAGTGTTCTCATTATTCAGTGCGTGCCATCCTTGTTACCGATTGGCAGTGCGTAGACCGCTGGCGCTAAGCTTGAATGAACATCGCGGAGGTTGCTGAGAGCGTACCTTCTATTGTCAAATAATGAAAACTCTCTTCCTTCACTTTGATCATGACAGTATCGGAAGGGAAACTTTGAAGGCGGCTTTCTCGAAACGCTGATATCCTAAACCACTCGACATGCGCTAGTAAAATCATCGATATCTCCGCAACCGAGTGATTGCATGAGTCATGCTATATATGACATTAAAGTGGAAGAGTAAGGAAAAAATATCATGTCATTTTTCAGAACATTGTCCTCCCCCGACTTTCGGATGCTTTTGTTGCAGCGAGTGACAATGATAATGCACACAGAGCTACTATACTATAAAATTAGGCCCAATGTCTAATAAACTATCCACACTAAAGACACGTTATGGGGTGCAAATATGTCAAGAGATACAAACGTCAACTCAACAAACTTTGCGATGAAAACATGAAAGGGGATCTAAGTTTGTGGGTTCTGGCTGTAGAGCTTTATTATAATATGAAGAATGCTACAGGGCTCTCTCCCTTGCCTTGCTGTGAGAAGTAAAAGATCACCAAACACACGCATCACTCTCACACACAAACACAAACACATGCACAGAGCAATAGTGAACTTATATTTTAAACGTACCATAACATACAATGCCATTAACACTCTTTGAAATATTGACTCGGGGCAAGGTTTTTATATACCTGACCAGTGTTACCGATGATTTGGGTAAATCGATTTGGGCAAATTTATCAGTTATTCACTAAAAACAGTATGCGTTATTTCGTATTGGTTTTGGTTATGGCAACTAATGTCCAATAAAAATACGTTAAGTGTGTACATTACATCTGCAATTTACTGCTCTGGCAATACAAACAAAAGTTTGGCTTCCTTTATCCGTTCTTCAATGTTTTCGGTGGCGTAAACATTTTGTCATATGACTTTTGATATAATCATCAATCCTTTATTAATTGTGATCACATGGATTTATACCTACACACCTTTGTTTACGTACTAATGGATACTCCCATTGTTTTCTTTAATACGGTAATGCAATAAACTACCACTTCTTTTGTAAAAGATAGATATTCTCATCTCTTTCCACTTCTGTAACCATTTGACGTCATGATTTGGCTTCTGGAGACGGACACCATTACATTCTTTCTTCATTGCTTGCAAGTTCGCAGAGATGGTAATTCTTGAAACTGACAAGATCTAAAAGACAAAACAGCAGTAGAAAAGAAACCAAAGCTTCGATAAGCATTTTTAGCATTCACCACAGATTTACAAGTTGGTCAAAATGCGGAAATGAAGAAAAATGTTTGGACATTGATGTAGACAATTGGCCTTCATTAAAGGTACAGTTTACCGTTGGGAGCAGCAATTAAAAAAAGATCAAATTTCACGTTCATGCACGTTTGTACGTCAGTTGCATCACAAAACCTCCCACCATATAATAATTTTGCAATAAATCCTGAAATATGAAAAGATATCACTTTCTCATTATAAAACCATAACTGTCGACGGTTTAGTCTAGAAACATTTTTTTATTATACTTATTTTTCACTTTTTTTAGGTTTACCCATTACCGACATTGATTATACTATTCAAATATTCATATTTTTCTTTTATTCCCGATTTCCATTTTAGAAGTATACATTTGAAGAGCTAAAGCTTGGTTTTTTGTTTCATCTGCAATTGTAAATAACGGCCTTTAATTTGGCTCTCTGCCATAACCCCTCACAAAACCCTTACCTATGAGAAATTTCATTTAGGTGTGTTGAGAGTTCGGGCGTTATGTGAAAGATGGCACCGAAACAATTTCCGTTCTCCTCAAACATTATAGTTTGCAAGCCAACATTTGATTTTATGAGTGTAAATCTCAATATATTGGTAAACATAAATGACAATTTGTGACCCTGCACCACAAAACAAACAAAAAGTCGCCAGACATGAATTTTTAGTTAAGACCATATTTTGAGAGAGCAGACGTTAAGCTCTAGAATGATGTATAGCTCAACTTAAATTGACTCTCCTAACCTATTTAAATATTGGAAAGAAAAGACAAACTCAGGAAAAGTTTGAACGGAGAAAAGAGGCTTTGAAGTACAGTGTCTATTCAAGCGCTTAATCTTAATCAAGCCGTGGTGGCTGTGCGATGAATGGGACAAAAACAGGAAGTAAGCCACCGGAGTAACAACAATGAAGGTATTATCACATTAAACTGAAATTAAAGATGCCTCATTAACACATTCTGTCAATAATCAATGCCAACTTTCAAAGCAGTAGCATTATCTTTTCAAAAGTTATTAGAGTTGAAGTGAAGAGTGTGTACAAGCTTTTTCAAAAATGAAAAGGGGACTCTAAAGACACACATGATCACACTATTTTACCAAATATGTTCGAGATAAACTGCCAAAGAAACACACTTACTTTCCTGCCTGTTTCAAAATCCAAAATTGTATAATGTAAAAGAAGACTTGCTTTTTTCAGAAAATATGAAAAAGTCAAGAATGGCTAGGAATGACCCATTTCACCTATTTTCAGTCCTCATGCAAAATCAATGTGTGCGACTTTTTGTTCGTTTTGTGATGCAAGGTAACAGTTATTAAACATATTCTGTAATTACGTCACAGGTTATGTGTCATGAGAATTGTACGGTTGGAATTGTAGAAATTAGCAATTGTCTGAAGATTATGTACACATTTTCGATGATATTACCAGTAAAAAGGATAAAACAAATGTACATTTTATGATACAGGGAACAAGAAATAAAATCAGATAAAGACAAATAAACAAAGATAAACGTACACAGATTGTACAAACTGCATGTGTAGTTGTAGCTAGTGACCTCATGCTTCAAATATTAAAACAAAGACAGGTAAATTTTGCTGATGGAAATTTAGTAGCAGTACTATGCATCTAAGTTAATAGAGACAAATAATAAATGAGACTTAGGTTATACGAAGTAACCCTGCTGAAAAGAGTGTCCCACAGTATGAAAACGAAAGTGTAAATACATCGTAAACACAGTGTGAAATTTCTTCATATTCTTCAATTGAGAGAAAAAGAATGAAAGAAGTACTTACCTGGCTTGTAGTAGTCATAGACTTTAATAACAGATGATTTGGCATCTTTCACGACCATATCCTGTTTCACTTTGATGGGCACGCAGCGCTTTCTGCTATCAAACTATAAGGGCAGTTGTACAAGTGAACATGTATAGTAATTATACAACTTTCCATTGAAGCTTTGAAATACAATGGTGTTCTGCCAGAACAATTATTTCATAACTTCAACATCATCTATGCAGAGTAATATAAAAAAAATACAGCAATATACTGAGAGCGCTGTATGAAAGACAATACGTCGTTAACGATAATGTACGTTATGATAATGACATTATTATCGTGTCTTGAACATTGTGCCTGAGAGCTACATTGCAGAAAGAAATCATAAGTCAAATATACTATGACCTCATCCAAGGATATCCATTATTGTACGTAAAATATTCATATTATTGACCATCTTAAATATCACACCATGAAACATCATAAAAGATACACACAGAGAAATTAGGGTTCTATTAGGGTTCTTATTTGCACCCTACGAGCAAATCTAACTAAGTGGCACCTTATAGGGTTCGGGATGGATGTAGAGGTGCAAATCCGAACCCTAAAGGGAGCCAAGTCTTAAGGGTTCGAATTTGGAACCATTCCATAGTCTTTCCCGAAAGCTGACATGTGGGTGTTGAATGGTGTTTGCTTAAAATGCCACACTATTTTTGGATATTATCGTATATTTTTATTTGAAAATATAACTACACGTTGTTAAAGACTGACAGTGTCATCAGTAATACTGTACTAAAAAAATACTACTTGAATTAAACATTTGTTTTTTCTTCTCGCACCGGGATCAAGAATATCATTTCAATGACGTTATCATAGAGAGAAAGCAAACGAGTACAAGTACACGTATCATGCGTGCACGCGTGGACCGTTGAGCACTTGGTCAATGGCAAAGCTAAAATCGCATGCGCACGCCACGCCGTAGGTCGCGCGGTATACGTACGTGCATACTACTGACGTTCCTCGTTTGGAATGGACAGACGACCGTGAGGTTTGGATGATGAATTAATCTTTTTGATGAGCCAAACGTTGTGAGTAGATAATTGTACTGTAATTCCGTTGAAAATATTTCACAGTAATCGATGATATGTGTGAATTATGCTCATAGAATGCTGAGTGGTGAAAACTGATGCGAAAGAGTTGTATCGAGGTACATGTGTACTAACATGTCAGAAGTGCGATCATACATACAGTAAAGCATAGCGAATAAGTCAATGAAAGTGCACGTTAATACGGAAAGCCTCAACCAAGGTACTAACTACGACCAACAGCCCCATATGCATAGCGTAATTACGCTATGCGTATGGGGCTGCTGGACGCAGTTACCAAGGTACGTACGTAAATAGGTGACCGGATATAGTCGCATCATTTTCGTTAATGGGAATTATTACGTTTGAGCCGAGTTGAGGCTCAGTTGGATATTGGTTTCTGTGAAGTTGACAGAAAGAACGATGTAGGCATGTATGATGTGCCTAATGAAGAAAAATAGTGTTCCTGGTTCATTTAGGAGAATTTAAGACATGTATGAAGATTGAAGTCAGAAAATTTAGGTTGGCCTTGACTCCTTGTTGTCTATCAATGAAAATAGAGTGTGTGTTATAAACATAAAATGTCTGTTATCACAGAGCATAAGCAATGACACACGATATGTGAATTTAGATAATATCCACTGGAGAAGTTGCATGTGCTAGACATGACATAAAATAAGTCACACAAACAAGGTATGTAAACGGTAAATCACTTCAGAAGTACAAATACTTGATCCCATACTTTAGCAGGTAGATACTCCAATATTGACTGTATGTTGAACTTTGTTTTATTCAATTACAGGTTGAACCTTGCTGATCCATGCTGATGCATGGTGTTAACTTGGTCTCATACTGGGCCAAAGGGACCTGTGTTTGATTGATTATTTATCATCGAGTTCACTATGCATGAAGTTCAATGATGGTCTTCAGGATGAGTGATGCAGGTCAACCTCGAGAGACTGCAGTGAGCCATATAGGATGCCAGAGCTGGAGATGGAAGATGTTCAGGATGTCAATCCTGGTTCCTCGTTGAGTCAGTGTGGAAGCCATGCCAGTTCTTCTGAGAGTGATGGCCAGAAGGGCATACTATTTGGCAGCTGAAGCAGCTGCTATAGAAACGCATCAAAAACTAGAGCTCGAGGAGTTTCGACTTATGCAGCGTAAGATGAGATTAGCTATGAAGACCATGCTGCATGTTGCTGAAGCAGAGGAGCAGATATACCTTGACTACGAGAACAAGAAGTTGGGAGTCGGCTTTCCTGTGAAAGCAGAGGATGAAACCTTGCTGTACCCAACTGAATGTGCCAACCAACCTGTACACACGAGTGCACCGATTTCCCTGACTAGAGAAGTAGCAAAAAAGTTATTTTCAAATTTTCTTTGACTTTTAGCAGATATAGTGCAAAAGCCAATAAGATCATCAGCATCATGTAGTATCCCTGATCCAGGTTTGATGAAAGCCCATCAATTTTTCCGTAGATACATCCGTACAGACCGGGAGACAGACAGGCAACCTGAAAACATATGCCTCCGGCACCATTCAGGGCGGAGGCATAATAATGAGACTCCTATATGTCATGTATGTTTAAACCATATAAAATTTGAGACGGGCTACATTGAATTCCCACCCCCCCCCCCCATTAGAATTGCTAAACACCACGGCTCTAGAAACATCTTTCCATTTTAATCCAGAAAGTAATCACCTCCCTGTTTTTAGCCGAGGGTGAGAATAAAGCCACTCCATGAAATGAAGATTAGCATTTTTTTTTGCAAAATATATGTGAAAATGTCTAATTTCATAGATAACAGTAACTATTTATTCTGTCTTCTAAACTGTTGTCAGGTTATTCCCTGTCTTAGAATGCACTGGCCTTGAATATTAACAAGAATACTCTAAAGAAATATATAATAGAAAAGTACAAGAGAACGAACTTGCAAATTACAAATTTAAACACAGTCTAAAAAGAACTTGACTTCTATTCACTTTTATCTTCTTTTTTTTTGGGGGGGGGAGGGTGCATTATGAATGAAAATATGGATCTGCTAATGGATATGAAATACTCAAAGTATGCTTTCCATTATATTTCATACTAGATGGGGTTAGTTTTTATTGTTCATATTTTAGTTATTTCTTCACCATCGATAGCCTCAGTGCTTCAACAACACATGCACACTTTGAATTGATTGTTTAAGTAGGGAACACAAAAAAATAAGTCGCTTGCTGTTTTTTGTAGTAGACAGCCACACAATGTATGTCAATTTTGGGCAATCTCTGGCAATGCAATGTCATAAGTGGAGTAGCTTTGTGACACTTGACAAAAGCATGATTTTCTCACAAACCCTTTATGTATATAAGGATTAAAAAAATAGAGTTTGTTCCAAAACCTGAGAAAGCTCAACATATCATATCTACTTTTTTTTTTTGCATATAAAAGAACACTGGACTTCACTCTTTAAGAAGGCAGAAACTATTATCAATTCCTTACATACGTCAGTGACTTGTCAAGGAAATGTGCATGTTTTTCCTAAAAGAAAAAAAAAATGAAATTCTTTTTAGGTTTTCCTTGAATTGTTCTACGCATGTGACATCATAAACTCTTCTCACTCTGCTGCGACTGCACAAATGATTTAAAGATTATTAACTTTTGAACTGAATGTCCGCTTTTCAATTTTTTTCTGATGTGTTCTAATAGTATAAGCCCGCTTGGGGTACCAGTTTGAGCATGTGCAGAAAAAGGTTATTTGTACCGAGAGACAGGTTGTTTTTTTTTAATTTCACTGAGATAAGCATGTGTAATGCTAGGATTATTCATGGAATCCTTATAAATGGTGCCTGCCAGTACATCCACTTGACAGCAAGCCTGGTATTTGGCAATATTAACACACAAAAAAAGTTTGTTAACATATTCAAGACAGCACTTAATAAAATAGATGATTCCCTAAGTGTTGATTGACGAACCATACTGGTCACTTCATCTACACTGGTTAGGTTCATTCTTTGTTTGAATATGAGATCCATAAATGGCTATGGTGGGCAAGCTGCTGCATTATGTCACTTTGCATTTGTACCTATGTGCACATGAGCTATCTCCGGACTGGCTTATTGCTGCGCATTCACTCAATCCACATGTAGGTCTATTATGAAGGTGGACTTGCCCTCTAACTCTGATTATAATTTCAAGCTTTCTTTAAGTAGGTTGTATAAAGTGGTGATATATTTGTGTAAGGTTTGGTGAAAATTAAGTGTTAAAATCATAAATGATTGGGAGAGTTGTGAGACTGTAACATCAACACTTGAGGTATTTCTCATGCATGATCATAAATCTCTGTAAAATATTGATGGTAATAGTAATAATAATAATAATGATGATGATAATAATAATAGGAATAATAATGATGATAATAGTAATAATAATATATTTTGCTCCTGATCATTATGCTTGTGATGGTGCCAATACCAATACCTGCTTTATAAATGTGAAAAATCGACTGCTCTTTACAATATTTTGAATGTTGGGGCTAAACTGCATACATTGTGTAATTATATTTTTGGTCTACTGAGTACAATGTGCTTCTTGTTTCCATCGCTTGGAAAAAAAAAACCAATGTATCAAAAAAAAAAAACTGTTTTTAAACTTGTCTCACTGAAGACATATTCCTTCCTCTTCATGTCCAGTCTGTCATACCACTGATTGGTTAACCTTATTTTCCCTTTCTTAGGTAACATTTTCTGTGGAATTGTTAATGTTAATTTGATGCAATGAAAAGTGTTTTCAGATGTGCTATTCTGCCCGAGATTTATAACTGGGACATATCTTTAGCTGTGTGCATAAAAAAGTAACCAAATTTAGATGTGCATTCTTCATTTTTTGATTCTTTTTTCACCTTATCATTGGTGTAATTGTATATGAAAAACAAAATGTGAAGTATACTAATTGTATAATGGGGCACATTCGCAAGCTCTCAAGCTTGGAATTGGATGGAATATGTCAGTACAAGTAGTGAGTTTCAAATATATATGACAGAACTTTGCCATACCCTTCATTGTTTTGGCAATAACTTGTGTACGAGAAATCAGAGTTGACATATCGCTGTTAATGTCTAAGAGCGTCATAAAGGTGCTTTGTAAGATGTACCGGTAAATTCAAGGTACATATCTATGATCCATTCTAGAAGTAAAAGGACAATGTGAAAGATATTTGTCACATAGTTTACTATTACTCTGCACAAGCTTCAGGGATTTTTTGTATAAAAAGAATTAGTGCTTTTTGTCAATGTGGTAACTTCCTTTAAAAGAAGAAAAAGTAATCATTTGATGGAAAGAACGAATATTTTTCTTCTTATTCAATGTACTGACCAAATTTCATACACTTTTGATTTACATTGCCCTTTTTATGACAAAATATGCATCTCGTATGAGAATTTGTAGAAATACAATGTATATTTGATGTTCATTTTAAAGTAAACCATGAAAAAGAAAATCGCTGTTAACTTGTCCCTCTTCCATGAGACATATAATAAAATGTTAATAATTTATATGTAAGTATGCACTGTATTCATCATGTTTATGTTCTATTTGTTGTTGAATTGAAGTCTCTGACTTCAGTTTTCGAAAGATTGTGGATTTAATTGACTGGGAAACTGTGTGTAAATCTGTGCATTCTATTTTTGCTTCATGTCTGGAGTGTTACCTTAGGTAATTGTTTGTGAAGTCAGTGAATGCATCCAGTATATGATTATTTTGGTTTAAAAAAAAGGTTATAATTTTCACCATATGGGGTGCAGAAAGGTAACCCTAAATAGAGACGTGTGCAAATTGTATTGCATCCTATATTGCGGTGACTTTATCACCCCATAGGGTGCAAAATTACAACAATAACAGCATGAACCATAATGGGTGCAGGTATGAGGTGCAGAAGGGGAACCCTGTATAGAGGTCCATATTTGCACCTTATAGGGTGTTGAATATAGGGTGCTAAATAAGAACCCCCCAAAATAGAACCCTAAATGGAGCCGCTGGTGTTACAACGATATGAACCAGAAAGGGTGCAAATTTGCACCTGAATTTTTGTTCACCCTATGGGGTGCAGAAAGGGAACCCAATGGAGGGGTGCAAATATGCACCATATCTGGTGTTAAATATAGGGTGCTAAATAAGCACCCTCAAAAATAGAACCCTAAATGGAGCCGCTGGTGTTACAACGATATGAACCCTATTGGGTGCAAAAGGGAACCCAATGGAGGGGTGCAAATATGCACCATATATGGTGTTAAATATAGGGTGCTAAATAAGCACCCCCCAAAATAGAACCCTAAATGGAGCCGCTGGTGTTACAACGATATGCACCCTCTAGGGTGCAAATTAGAACCGTAATTTCTCTGTGTGTACGATAAGTTTCCATATGTAACCCGGCATCACCAATTCAACAAAACGGTTGCCAATCATGGATTTTTAGTTAGGAGCAAATCCTAAAAGAACATACTAAATTACGCTTTATTATGACGTATAACTCGATTCAAATGGAATCTCTTATTGTGGGGGAAAAAGGCACACTCCGGAAAGCATAAACCGAGGAGAACAGTCTACGAATTACTGGGTCTATTCAGGATCTTAACAAAACCTTGCTAGCTGCGCGATGAATGAAAAAAACAACAACAAACAAACAAACACACAAAACAAAACAAACAGGAATTAAACCACCGGGGCAACAACAACGAAAGAGATTTTCAGATTAAGCTGAAATTGAGCATGCTTTATTAGCACATTCCTTAAAGTTATCAACGTCAAATTTCAAAGCAGTAGCATTATTCTTTCTAAAGCTATTAGAGTTGAAAGTGAAGAGTATGAACAGTGTCTTTGTAAGAAATAAAACGAAAAAAGAAAACTGCTTAAAACACAGTTTCCTGTTTGTTTTATCATACCACAATTTAGCATAATGTAGAATAAGACTCGCTCTTTTGGAACTATGAAAAACTTGATAAAATTACATTAAAAAAGAAAAATGTGGAAACCAGTGACACAATTCCCAACAACTGTTCAAATAATAAAACATATAATGAAATACAATAGTTATAAATTTAACTTAACAAAAAATAGACGAAACTTCAAACAAACAATAATACATCGAATTGCACTGGTTTTAACTTACAGAATCAAAATAGAGGGCCAGAGGTTTTCCATTGGCATACTTGTCAATGCGCTTCAAACCAATGGCGGCGCCACGTCTGTCGCGGAAGGTTTCCAAAGAATCTTCGTGGGGGATGAATCCAGACACCATTTTAACCTCTATTACAGCCATACCGGTCTCCACCTCATTGCCTGTATACCTGTCAGATGAGAGAGAGAGAGAGAGAGAGAGAGAGAGAGAGAGAGAAAGAGAGAGAGGTATAAGAGAGATGAAAAAGAAAGACGAAAGAGAATGACTTTAACATAGAGAGAAAGTTACGATTTTCATTGTTTTGGCTCCGTCATGCTCACTAATAAACTTTAAACCTTCCACATATTAGACATCCATTTTTTCCCCTTTAATCACGTTGAAACATGGATTTTGTCACATTTATATTTACCATGCCAACAACACGATTTCTTTTGTATAATTTTGTCTTAATAGCCTCGTGTATCTTATAATTAATGAAAAATGTCTAGCCTTAGCTGTGGAGACACACGAATGTCTGAGCTGTGCGAGTTAGCCTGTTAATGATTGCCTATGCCAGATTTAAGTATTCCTATCAAAGCAACTAAAGCCCTTGATTAAATTTACCTCTTACAGATGAGCACCTTACTACTGAATGATATTACACCTGACTGATTGTTGATTAGCAGAATTCATTTACCATTTATCCAATTTCGAAAAAAAACAACCAAACAAACAAACAAACAAATAGACAAAAAAAATTCCAAATACTTTGTAGTTACAAACAAGATGTTCAATTGCCATGTCCAGCGTTGAAACGTACAGGCCTCTTTCCTTAGTTTGAGTAGTCAAACAGCTGCGCATACAATAACTATAGATTAAACTTATTCTCTGTCTCTTTCTCTTTCACTCTCTCTCTCTTTCTCTCTCCTTTTATCTAACATCTTTACAGTATAAAATAGAGCCTTTGATATTTAGAAATCAGTAGAAATCACCAGAATTTATTTATTTTTGTAAGTGTAACCCGCCCCAATAGTTCTACAGATGATACTCACTGTCAGTTTTGTTTTCGTCGGTGTGCTGTGATTGAACGGATTAAAGAATTAAATGAAAAAAAGTAGACAAACTAACCTGACACAGATGTGCACAGTTTTGTCTCCACATGTTGCAGGGTCACTTGGGGATCTTTCATTCCATTCACGGATCGTAACATTAATGTTAAACAGCGAGCGTTGTGGAGGAACCACGGGTACATTATAACGTATCTCAGCCTGGTCAAAGCAAATGCAATATCAAGGAGATAGAAAAATGTCTTTAAAATTTTTCATATCTATTTTGTGTTCAAATTTGTACGTATTTGTCTGGGCTACACGTTCGCCTTAATAGGTCATATCCAAAGTGACAAGAGAAAACCCTTCAACAAACCTGAATTTTGGTTTATGCCATGGCATAGCGCAATGTGTATAATTCATTATCACTTCCCGTGTTAGATACAACCTGTTAGCCTTTGCCCTGTCGATTTAGGCAAGGTTAAAAGCTGTGTCAGCGTTTATTGTGTTTGTTTCCAGTTTGATATTGTTGGCACACATTTTCCAGCTTTCTGACTGTTCTATTAATCCATTAAAATTATTCCACATTGGTGACACAGTCTCTGCGTATGCTTGTAACAACCCTTTATTCATCTTTGTTACATTAGTTGAAAAATAGCAACTTCTGCCTTTAATAAAGTAGAGTGCCTCTACAGCACGTATCAACTCCCCGCCCATAAATGAATAATCATTTTAACCTTGTGTGCCAGAGAGCTAAACATTGAATTGCGAAACTTGGCATGACATCCGTACACCCGCCAAAGAGGTTGCTGTACACAATCACTGTGGAAAATCTAACAAAACACACAGACCGTACAAAAGTCTGTTAAACAGAAAGCGTTCAAATACTTGTTAACATACCCACCTGGAACAGAGCGCACCCACTACCCCTCGCTGTGACCCATAGATCTGCCGGAACCTCCCGCAGGTCTTCACGCTGCAGCACGAGGTGGTTGTTGTTATCGATGTCGAAGGAAAACTCCTCTGTGACTTCATTCGAGCCCGACTTCAAAGTTTGAACGTCAATTCGCAGATCTAATGGCGAATCAGGGCCATACACTCTCTCTGCAAACTGAGCCACAGCTTGCAATCCAAGAACAGTGTCCTGAAAAAGAAAAATGAAGACATACTCAATTCTAAATAATTATGATGTCAAATATATATTATACATCTTTCCAATAAATCGTCAGTTTATATAATTTCAACTTGTTTTTCATCCTTTGGTAACTTCTAGATTAAAGAGTGCTATATATCCCTTTCAGTTGATCCAAGAAAAAAAAAGACGAATATGCTTTCTGATGCCTATGGGATCATTAAATGCCATAACAAACTGTCAGCAAAGCATGCTCTTAGGACATCAACCTTCTAAAGAGTTTTCAATGAAAACCGATTAACCTCAATCATGAGTGATACTTACCGACCTTCGACGTTCTCATCGTTATGCCTGTTTAATAACTCTTAATCTACACAAGCAGTTTATACGTCTCTTTATTGTCCCATGAACTTTAGATTTCCATTCAGAATCATTTTTTTAAATTTTTACTCTCATCCGTAACATTTTATCACCTTTTTTATTATTCAGTTTTCATAATGATATTGCGATGTATTCTTCCTCTTTCAAAGCTCCGTTCTAGCAAAGGATAATTGATTAGTAGCCGAAACGGTGACAACAGCTGGTGAAATTCTAACCTGAGTCGAAGAGAAACCACCGAGGGCGTTTCGCTGAGCATTCAGCCAGCGGATTATTGGCAAAACATCGTCAAAAATCTCATCGAAGGGCTGATTCTGATGAAGATGTGCCAGCAGAACGTAAGCTGTTATCTCTACACTGGAGGAGTCGGCATGGCAATGGTGGATGCACAAGCTCTCTTCTTTCTCAACAACATCACCGCTGCTCCAGAAACGAAACCCATCTTGGAGGCAAAGGTTTGATTTTTTTTTTCAAAAAAAGAAAGAAAAAAACGGTTACCAAATGTTGAATCTGCGCATTATCCATGAATCATCTCCTTATAAGGTTAATTTCAATATCTCTGTTCACCTTTATTTCAAGAAAAACAGAAAAGAGGGAACCAAACAATTCTGTCTAACTTTGCTCAAGAGCAAATGCACTTACACATAATTATTTGCAAATTTTGGACATAAACACTAAAGTGTCACATTCTCGATCAGAAAGAGCTATGGCAAATGATACGAAATCATTTTGAAATTGCAGGTGAAACGAATAATGCCATAGTATTATGGTAAGAAAAATGACTGAAATGGATGATAATGCATATATTCTACCACATCCAAAAGTAGAAATAATATGATAAAACCCAAAATAAGAAAATACAGCTTAAAATATGAGATTATGTTCTGTACGTAATGCTTTATCAGCTAGCTACATTGCACCAATAAAAGCAAATTATGTTAATTATTTACAGCTAATTGGACGCTTGCGATGATGCATGTTCTTAATATCAGTTAGCCATGCAAACATATTTTCTCCAATCTTACTGCTTTGGGCGATATTGAGAGCTTATACATTCTGGGGTCGGATGGAAAAAAAAAATAGGTGGTAGCACGATTGGAACACACAGGGTTTTCTTGGAGTGATAAATTTGCGACCAGAAAAGGGGCTTACTTTTTTCTTGTGCTCTGTCGTTAAGGAGGCTTAGAGCTCGAGACTGGCTGGTGAAGTAGTTGCCCAAGCCAAAAGCATAGCTGGTCAAAGCCAGCGCATAGGTGTTCATATCATCTGGAGATGTGGTGTTCAGCCAGTATTCCATACAATACAACCCAAGGACTACTTCATGACCCTACATGATGTGAGATATAATGAATGAAAATGAAAGGAGGATATGTGCTACGATAAGTACTGCACTAGAAAAGGAGGTTCGCTCGTATTATCAAGTCTGATTCTTAGACATACATCATAATTACACACAAACTAGATATCTTAGAAAGAAAACAACAACAACAACCACAACCACCACCACAACAACGAAAATAATGTAAAATGGTAACGTAAACCAAATAATGATGCGGGTAGTCCAGACATTCATTATGTGCAGCTACAATTTATTTGAGGTGGGTAAAACTCCGAAAAACATGAACATTATTAAAGTATAAGGTATAAAGATGCGTTTACACGATGTTCCCGGTAACCACGGCGGCCCCGTTTCAGGCCACCGTGGATTAAACGGGATGGAAATGAAACAACGCGGTGAGACGAGATAGTCAAACGTGACAGGATGTGATTGCCAGGATGCTCGTGTTAGAGTTTTAAACTGAAAAAAAAAGAATATATACATATATATATATATATATATATATATATGTGACCGTGCACCTCAAAACGAACATAAAGTCGCACACACTGATTTTGCGTGAGGACTGAAAATAAGTGAAATGGGTCACCCTACCCGAACTTGACTTTTTCATATTTTCTGAAAGAGCGGGTCTTCTTTTACATTATGCTAAAATTTGGTATAATAAAACGTGCAGTAAAGTGTGTTTTTTTTGTTAGCAGTTTATCTCGAACATTTTTGGTTCAATAGTGTGATAAGGTGTGTCTTTAGAATCCCTTTTTCAGTTCTGAAAAACCTTGTTCACACTCTTCACTTTCAACTCTAATAACTTTTGAAAAGATAGTGCTACTGTTTTGAAAGTTGGCATTGATTATGGACAGAATGTGTTAAAGAGGCATTTTAATTTCAGTTTAATCTGATAATCCCTTCATTGTTGTTGCTCTGGTGGTTTACTTCCTGTTTTTTGTCCCATTCATCGCACAGCCAGCACGGTTTGGTAAAGATTAAGCGCTTGAATAGACACTGTACTTGAGAGCCTCTTTTCTCAGTTCACACTTTTCCTGAGTTTGTGCTTTCTTTCCAATATTTAGATAGGTTAGGAGAGTCAATTTGATTTTAGTTGTACATCATTTTAAAGGTTAAAGTCTGCTCTTTCAGAATATGGTCTTAACTAAAAATTCATGTCTGGCGACTTTTTGTTTGTTTTGAGGTGCAGAGTCACATATATGTGACCGTGCACCTCAAAACGAACATAAAGTCGCACACACTGATTTTGCGTGCGGACTGAAAATAAGTGAAATGGGTCAACCTAGCCGAACTTGACTTTTTCATATATCTGAAAGAGCGGGTCTTCTTTTACATTATGCTAAAATTTGGTATCATAAAACGGGCAGGAAATTGTTTTTTTAGCAGTTTATCTCGAACATTTTTGGTAGAATAGTGTGATTAGGTGTGTCTTTAGAATCCCTTTTTCATTTCTGAAAAACCTTGTCCACGCTCTTCACTTTCAACTCTAATAACTTTTGAAAGGATTGTGCTACTGCTTTGAAAGTTGGCATTAATTATTGACAGAATGTGTTAATGGGGCATGCTTTGATTTCAGTTTAATCTGATAATTCCTTCATTATTGTTACTCTGGTGGTTTACTTCCTGTTTTTTGTCCCCGTGTATTCATCGCACAGCCAGCACGGTTTGGTAAAGATTAAGCGCTTGACTAGACACTGTACTTCAAAGCCTCTTTTCTCAGTTCGCACTTTTCCCGAGTTTGTGCTTTCTCTCCAATATTTAGATAGGTTAGGAGAGTCCATTTGATTTGAGTTATACATCATTTTAAAGCTGAAAGTCTGCTCTTTCAGAATATGGTCTTAACTAAAAATTCATGTCTGGCGACTTTTTGTTTGTTTTGAGGTGCAGGGTCATATATATATATATATATATATATATATATATATATATATATATATGCTACGGCAGCCCCGGTGCCAATGAGGAATCTAGTATGCAGCGATGAAATGGGGTGCACGTAACAAAGCGGGGAGGCACGTAATAGGCCGCAACAAAGCTTGGAGGCTCTCCGTTAGCGGTAGCGGGATGCGACTGAAAAAAAAAAAATATATATATACAATGATAGTCTAGAATGACAAGACGATGTGACAACAACGTCTGATAGCAATAAGTTCACCGGAGCGAGGATTGAATCGAATAAAACTAGAATGCGAAGAGGGAAAAAACATGCGAATGTCTTATCTACCCACGGCGCACTACGTTTCAGGCAAATGGGGCTGCAGAGGCCGCCGGAAACATGGTCTAAACGCACCTTAATACATGAAGTTAAACATACTTGTGTATTCCATTTTGTGAGCTAGATCTACCTGTGCAGTACAGGTTTACTGTCATGAAGGAACAATAAAAGCATATCTGCATGGTCAACATTGCCCCTCCGTGCGTCACAGGAATACTGAAACAGATCGGAAAATAAATTGTGTATAAAACTAATTCAAACTCTACCCGGCCATATATATGGTTGAGATCAATGCAGAGGAATAGCAACTATACCATGAGGGAATTGGAAAGCGGACACATGTGAGTTTAGATAGCACATGTTATGATATCAGCCCCAATTTGTTTGATGACTTGAGGTGGATGTAAACCAATTTAAGCAAACAACTCACATCAGGGGATGCTCCAGATTCAAGCATGGCGACTGTCACAAATGCTGTCATGGTAACAGGGCTGGAGACGGATCCCTGGGTTGGAGAGGATGAAGAAGTGGACTCATGTGTTGGAAAGAAGACAGTTGTTAGCGTCGGCTAGGAAACTTGCGGCGGGAATTCTGGGAAGCTTTATCAAGAGTATGATAACTGGGTTACATTTCGATCACAATTAGCCGATCAGACTTCGGGGGGGGGGGGGGGGGGGGGGAGGGGAAGGGCAACCAAACACCCGATTACAAGTGAGAAAGCTTTGCATAAGCTGGGACGAAGAAGAAAATGAAAATTATTTCAGTCATGACATAAAATCCACTCACTCCCCACTCTCCTTCAAGTGAATAACCATACATTCTCTGACGGAGTATGGTTTTACAAACATTGTTTGTTTGTTTGTTTGTTTGTTTGATTTATTTTTCTGCCAACACAATTTCATACTTAAATCAAGACTATGTGTGCGACTTTATGTTCGTTTTGAGGTGCACTTTCACATTTTCAGTAATATCAAATAAAATATCAGTTTATACTGATTACAATGTACATGATTTAGAGAAGGAAAATATAAGTATAAATCAAGTCCAATAACAATATATAATGATTACCAAATTTCCAAATAATTACCTGAGAAATTATGCGGAAGAAGGACTGCCACTATGAGCAAAAGCTCGAACACGTGGCGACCAGGGACCTATCTATACATAATGCACATATTAAATTAAAAATGCAGTGGCAAATCTTCATATTGCTACTCATTTTAAAATTAAGCATTGCAAACGACAAGACGGAAAGTTTCTTGGCTAGTTGGTCATCACTCTATTTCAATATGACGTGACGATTCATTTTGATTATTATTACTATCTGTGTGTGTGTTTGTTTTTTACATTAGCTGAAACTGCGTACTGATAAGGCACTATTAAGAAGTGTTGTTCATGGTAAAATCTAAGTCTACCTGCATTTCTTTGTGGATGACTCGACCCTGCTTGATGATGCAACCTTCTGCGTCCGTAGAGTGCTGAAGAAGCCATTCCCTGGTTCTCTCAAGATTGTTTTCGTCAACTTCCATAAACTCCTTTGCCAAACTGAAAGACTTTAGGACGAACGCGGACAGCCAGGTGCTGCCGTGAACGTCCCTGATCCCAAAGGCGCTGTAGGACCCGTCTGGTAGCTGGTACGTGAGCTCTCGCTGGTAGCCTTTATTGCAGTATATTTTAAAAGCAAAGTATTATGCCTTTGTTGATGTAAGCAATACCATCGGGAACGTGGGGGAATGCAGTAAACTTTGTGGTGTTATCATCGGTAGGGGAACTATGATGATTCATTAATCTAAAACATGTGTCTTTGTTTCCACAATGGGAATTTTCTCCTCTAGTTTATTGTCCCCTCCCCATCTTTAAAAATACAATAAGAAGGATTGCACAAACAACTTCCAAACAAACCCAATCAGAACCTTGGGGACGGCTTCTTTGCAGAAAAAAGACATATGATTTGTTCATTTTAGAATTAACTTTCACATCATACACTGACCAGATCCATCTTATATTCTCTCTTCTGCTGAGAGTCCATACTACGTTACGTAATGTTGCATACAAATGTTTTCGATTGATGCAGCTGGCCTAAGCCTCTGTTTACACTGTGTGAGCACATGGACTCTTAAAACTGACTTATGCTTGCCTTCACAAGGCAGTCTTTTTTGCCATAAAATTGTCACACTAAATTCTGAATAACCATATTTTATAGCTTTGAAACCTACAGCCACCCAAGGGACTAGTCCGTTGTTTGGACACTTACCGTTTTCCATGTACTCCAAGGCCTTTGATGATATCCCATTGGTCAGCTGGTTTGTCTCCGTCAGGTAATGCATCACAAAGATGCTGGGTGCCATGGTGATCATATTCTGCTCCCCGCATCCAAAGGGCATCCTCAGCAGTTGTCCAAGGTTACTCATGACTGGTCCAATCACATCGCCTGTAGAACAGGATCACAGCAAGCTTTGTTCATGTGTGATCCCTTCGCAACTCTGTTCTTATTCTTTATTACGTATATAACCTGTAAGTCTTGCCTTGCTACACATTGAATACAAAGGCAATGTCATTTCAGTGGATGCGGAAGTATCAGTAGAACATAGCTGTGCAGTTCAAGGACTGTAGCTCAATTATTGCAAAAGTTATACACTGTTAGAATTTCGATTAAAGCTATGTGTACGAATGTATAGCAACATTTTGAGGGCGCTGAAAAAGCAAACAAACAGAACTGTATTGTAATTGACATGGAAATCATAGAGGGGTAAACAGTGTATCGTATGAAATTGGCAGTGTTTTCACCAAAAAGGCACGGAATCATGGAAGTTTGTCTAGAGAATAGATATAATACCATGAAATCCAGATATGAGATTGAATTTGGAGTGACACGACCTCCTATCTCAGCAGCCATCATGAAACCTCCTAACCCGATTTTGAGTATGAAGTATACCGAATTGAGTTGTAAAACATTACAATTATTGGTAATATCAATAAATCAAGAAGCATTGTGTACAATGCTTCTGATTTATTTGATGTTAACATTGATGCTTTTATGAGAAGACGCAAAAATATGAAATCTTAAGATAAAAGATAAATCTTTTTGCTCTCCTAAAATATATATTTTAGATACAATGTATGAGGTCTTATAACCCAATGGACGATTGGTCATTATCAAGTGGAGGTAAAAAGACGCCAAACGAAAAGGAAACAAAATAGAATGGGCTTGAAAAGCTGTCCTGAATCTGAATCTAGATGAACAATTTCCTTGAAGATATTTTGTGTGTACCGATGTCAAATATGTGCATTCTTCATGGCATAGAAAAAAAGAAACATCGATGAGGTGTAAGTCTCTTTTTCACGTGGATGCGTAACCACATAAACACTATTTTTGTACACGACATGATTTTCTTGTTAATATGTCAAGTTTTAAATTGATACAAACTACTTGTTTTCTGGTTATGAAAGAAAGAAAAGTGAAGGTGGCAAATATGTTTAGAAATACAAGATGTACACAATTACCAAATCATATCAATCTCACCGATAACTTGTATTCTTCCTCGTGCAGATCCTGGAACAATTACCTCCGGTAGAGCGAGAGTCACCATCTTGGAATATGGTTCATCACCCTCATCTACCAGAACCAACAAAAACGACGGAAAGTAAGAGAAAAAATCAAATGCGACCCTGAAACACAACACCACCACCAACAAAAAGTCGACAAGAATTTTTGTTAAAGGCACATTCTGCAAGAGCAGATTTTAAGCTTTGAAATTATATATCACTCCATTTGAATGAAGTCTCCTAAATAAAATCTAAATCGTTCAATCTAAATATTCAAAAAAAAAAACATTCGAAAGTGGAAAAGTGTGCACTGAAAGAGGCTCTAAAGTATAGGGTCGATTCCAGCGCTTATAATCTTCCCATCTCGTCCTCAGTGGAATGAGTGGGGATACAATAGGCTGCCAAACTACATAAAAGTAACAATGAAGAAATTATACGAATAGGATGGACTTTCACATGCTTTATCAACACATCCTGTTCATGACTAAAATCATCTTTCAAAGCAGAAGCATAACCCTTTCAGATTTTAAAAGAAAATTAAAAAGGGCCTCTAGGGCATACCTAGGCACAATATTCTACAAATAAAAAGATTAAAAGATCAAAACAGACAAACCTCTGCAACACAGGTTTCCTTCATCGCTACGATCCCAAATGATAAACTAATGTAAATGAAGAATATTGCTCCTATGGAAAATATGAAAAACCAAGATTGACAAGGTTGACAAGTGCCACCTATTTTGAGTCCTCTCGAAAAATCAGAGCGTGCACCTTTTTGGTTGGTTTTGTGATGTATATATCGTCAAATAATAATTGGAATTGAAATTGAAATTGAAATGGAAATTGAAGTTGAAGGTGTTTTGAACCCTTTAAATAATTAACCAATAGTTTTTTTATTCATTCCAATTCTAATGATAAACTTGTGATTAAAAAAAGGTACAGTTAAAAACCACTTAACACACCTGACAGCCTTAACTCTTTCCATTTTCAAGACATTAGAGTATTGGGGAGACATTTGAGTTAAAGAAAATGCTAATGACAAAAGCTGATATTTATATTGCGCAGCCACTATGAAAATACACTCTACAGAGCATTGCATAGTAATAATAGTAGTAGTTATAACAATAAAAACACTAAGAATACAAATAATAACAATATATCTATATAGCGCATTTCCATAAACGTACATGTTCAAATGCGCTTTACCAGTGGATTATAGTGAATATCACAAAATACATAATTCAAAAATAGAATGCATTGTTAAAAAGATGAGTTTTTAACTTGACCTTAAACTCAGTAACCTTAGCTTCCTGGCGTCGGGAAAAAAAAAAACAACAAAGGGAGATTATTCCATAATTTCGGTGCAGCATACACAAAAGCCCTGTCACCAAGAGTAGCTTTTGATTTCCCTGATTGATATTTCAATAGTGTTTGATCCCGTGAACTTCGGAGATGATAGAATGTTTGAAAATATTGGATTACAAAATAGATAAGAAATATATATTAGATAATGAATGAATAAAAAGATGAATACATCATTCATGAATAAACGACACAAATGGATAAGTAATTACATGTATTATTATGGAAAACGCCAATTCTCTCTCTCTCTCTCTCTTGAGAGAGAGAGAGGGAGAGAGAGAGAGAGAGAGAGAGAGAGAGAAAAGATCCCTGTAATTCATAATAGAAATTCATTCAAGATGATTTCTGTAACTGCATGATACGACCTCTTTCCAGGATTGAAAGATCATTTCAAACTTCTTACCATCTGGACATATCATTTCGCTGAAAGTTTCTTCTCTTTCTGCACCTTCAGGCTTTCATGCAAGAGAGAGAAAGAGAGAGAGAGAGAGAGAGAGAGAGAGAGAGATACGAGATGTTAACATAAATCCTAAATAAACAATACTGATAATGTATACTTTTCTTCGTTCACAGGTTGATGTGAAACGATTGTACATGAATATATGTGTATGTGCGTGTGTGTGTGTGTGTGTGTGTGTAGACAATAATGAAATTAACATAGCAGATCATTTTTCTTTATAATAAATCTTAAGATAGCCGAACAACTACTTTCAGTCTTTCAACTTAATTGTTCCATTTTAGTAAAACTGCTATTCTATCATATGTGACCCTGCACCTCAAAACAAACATAAAGTTGCCAGACATGAATTTCTAGTTCAGACCATATTCTCAAAGAGCAGACTTTAAGCTTTAAAATGATGTATAACTCAAATCAAATGAACTCTCCTAACCTATCTAAATATTGGAAAGAAAGCACAAACTCAGGAAAAGTGTGAACTGAGAAAGAGGCTCTGAAGTGCAGTGTCTATTCAAGCGCTTAATCTTTACCAAACCGTGCTGGCTGTGCGATGAATGAGACAAAAAACAGGAAGTAAACCACCAGAGTAACAACAATGAAGGGATTATCAGATTAAACCTAAATTAAGCATGCCTCATTAACACATTCTGTCCATAATTAATGCCAACTTTAAAAGCAGTAGCACTATCCTTTCAAAAGTTATTAGAGTTGAAAGTGAAGAGTGTGGACAAGGTTTTTCAGAAATGAAAAGGGGATTCTAAAGACACACCTAATCACACTATTCTACCAAAAATGTTCGAGATAAACTGCTAAAAAAACACACTTTCCTGCCCGTTTTATGATACCAAATTTTAGCATAATGTAAAAGAAGACCCGCTCTTTCAGAAAATATGAAAAAGTCAAGTTTGGCTAGGTTGACCCATTTCACTTATTTTCAGTCCTCACGCAAAATCAGTGTGTGCGACTTTATGTTCGTTTTGAGGTGCACGGTCACATATTGCACTAATTTAATCTAAGTTTATGTCTTCTTAGTCCGTTTGTTTTTGGTATTCAATGAGGGTTATAGAAGCTATCCGAATGAAGGAATATTTTTTGTATGTCATCAACTAAATTCAAGAAAAAAAAAATCCCACTTTGCGATAATTAAGATGAACGCTCAATTTTCGAGTAAAGATTCTAAAGTTGTTACAAGTAATGAACAATGAAAAAAACATGACAGAAAGAAATCCGTAAGATGCAGTCTTAAAGCTTGCATGTATACCATGACAATAGATTCGACCTGTGTTGTTGTTGTTGTATTTTAGGAGATTAAAAGTCGCCCCAGTCAAACGACATCTCACTACCACTATGCCCTTAAATACTTGTATTTTCGTAAGTACTCCCTTAATTATAGACGTTATGAAAACGAAATTACTGATTCGTCACGTGATTCATGTGCACATGTTGATAAACAAAACAGAATGGAATTGAAAAAAAAAATTCTAACACATCAGATTCTGCAGGATTTTTGTTAATAATGTATGAACTGTATCTCGTTCACCAATTCTTCCGGCCTACTGCATGATACTACGTGGAGGGAGGTTTGAACTCATGAAATCACTCACCTCCACAAGTATGGTGTCCTCAAGGACATCAGCAACTGGAAAAGTGTAATTACCTGGAACAATTTCCACATTCTCATCTGCAATACGGTCTGCTACAGCATCGACTGGAAAAATAAATGGGAAAAAAATACATGTACAACTTTCCCATCACATCAACTGCCTTCTTTGCCATCCAGTAAAACATCTCCAAATCACTAGTTGAAACGTTTCTAGAGCCTTTGTAATATGTAGCTGCTTCAAAAGACGTATAAAGAACCAAAGAAAAAAGAAAATGAAATTACTACTCAATATTTACCTGTGTAGGTATTCGAGCAGGAATTTCCACGTAGCAACGTTTGAATGTGACAACGTTGACATCCAAAGATTAGAGAAATCATCAATTCAATAATACCAGGATACAAACCCAACCTGCGTGTAACGCAATATTTATTTATGTTTTTTACTTCAATGTAATGTGCGCCTAACTTGCTATAAAATTCGTATGGAAACGTCTATGACGATCAATGGTGGGTTCAGTACATATTCGCCTTCGTTTCGCTGACCCCATTCACGTAACTTTCTGTGTAGAAGTTTTTTTTTCAGCCCATCAGCGCACGGTTGATTTTTACCTTGCGTACGATTGGTATTTTAATTGTTCAATGACTCATGTAATTGGCCGTTGAAAAAAAAACAAAAAAAAACAATGTATGTACCGCTTGACTGCGTTTATACAGCCAGGTTACCATTGAACCTGCCCGTTCTCCGTTGACCTGCAAAAAGAATTAATTTCGTTTTGGGGCGCTGTCTGAAGGCTCTCGAGGAAGTGCGGGAAGAACTGGGTATTAGATAATCTGTGAATAAGCGATTTTTGTTTTTGTTTTGTTTTGTTTTGTTTTTGTTGTTGTTGTTGTTGTTGTTGTTTTTTTTTTTTTTTTTTTTTTTTTTGGGGGGGGGGGGGGGGGGGGGGCTAATGTGACCCTGCACCACAAATCAAACAAAAAGTCGCCAGACATGAATTTTTAGTTAAGGGCAAATTCTGAAAGAGCATACTCTAAGCGTTAAAACCATGTATAAGTCAATTTAAATGCATTCTACTAAAAACCTATATAAACACTGGAAATAAAGCCCACACTCTGGAAAAGTTGGAACTGAGAAAAGAGACTCTGAAGTACAGGGTCTATTCAAGCGCTTAATCTTTACTAAGCCGTGCTACCTGTGCCATGAATGGGACAAAAAAAAACAACATGGTGTAAACCACTGGAGCAACAACAATGAAGGGATTATGGGATTAAGCTCAAATTAAGCATGTACTATTAAAACATTCTGTATATGATTAATGCCAATTTTCAAAATATTAGCATCATTCTTTCAAATGTTATTAGACTTGAAAGTGAAGCGTGTGCAGAAGATTTTCAAGGAGTGAAAAGTGGTCTCTAAGAAAAACCGGATCACACTTCTCTACCGAAAGAAAAAAAAAAAAAGAGAGGGGTTTGTAAACAAACTGCGGGAAACCCACTTTCCCTTACAATTTATGATCTCAAACTCAAGAATAGAGTAGAAGAAGATTAGCTCTTTCAGAAAATACGGAAACTCTAAATTGACTTGGTTGACCCAAGGTCAAGGGGTGCAACTTTTTGTTTGTTTTGAGATGCACGGTCACGTAATCATAATCAAAACAACCTCGCAATGATTCCATTCGATGATAGGCTTGTTATATTAGGTCTGTCACTACAACATTATAGAACAAATGAGATATACAGGTGTAATGATTATGATCTTCTATCACAAAACCAACAAAATGTTGAACTCTCTGGTTGTGTGAGAGGATTCAAAAAAGGGTGAACCGAGTCTATAGAGTCAATCTTAACTTTTTCTTTTCTGAAATAGTTATACATATTTGACATTATTGTGCAGTTTTGGCTATAAAAAAAACGGAGAAATGTGTTTTTGACATTTTTCCAGAACACATTTA
Source organism: Diadema antillarum (assembly GCF_040938485.1). Taxonomy (NCBI): domain Eukaryota; kingdom Metazoa; phylum Echinodermata; class Echinoidea; order Diadematoida; family Diadematidae; genus Diadema; species Diadema antillarum. The sequence continues at coordinate 1,624,378 of NW_027271135.1, forward strand.
TTTTTGAAATGATGTGATAAGGTATGTCTTTAGAGTCCCTTTTTAATTTCTAAACATGAATAACTTTTGAAATGGTGATGCTACTGCTTTAAAAGTTTGCATTATTCATGGATAGGATGTGTTCATAGAACATGAGCAATTTTAACCTAGTGTGATAATCCCCCTTGTTGTTGCTGTAAAGTTTGATTGTGTGTGATTTTTTAATCCAATTAAATCCAATTAATTACGGATCAGAAAACGTTAACGCTTGAGAGCACTTTGTAATATTTCACAACTTCTTTTCTCACTCGACAATTTTCCAGAATGTGAAAAAAAAAAATCCTTTTCTGGCGACTTTTATAGTTCTGTGATGCAGGATCAAAATATTGACCACATAAATTGGTAAATTTTCCATTAAAAAAAAAAAAGAGATTGACTTACCAATGAAGTAATTATGTCTCCCAAGCTATAAGGTATTCTCCTTTTTACGATTTTTTTTTTGATTACTTGTTTCTCAGAAAGACAAGATGAACAAACAGAGTACAGGGTTACAACAACAACGGAATAAAGATGAAAACAGGAAAAGCTTCGGAGATAAAATACATTCTCGTTGTACTACCTCTAATGGGAATATCTCCAAGCCCACTGAAGATCAGTTCATACTCCATAGTCCGAGGGGTACTTCCACACACCTCAATAACCGGAGACTCGGGTTCAGCCTCAATAGAGAAGTCAGCACTTTCAGTCATCGATAGCTCAACCTCGTGAACATAGCAAAATGAAGAACATATAAACATATGTACATGTAAACATATTGTTGGGACCCTGAGTCAGTACCCAAGACAATAGAGATCAACTCTATAGACGCATGAAGAAACCAAGCAAACCAGTCATTTCGATGACCAATGTCTCAATCCAGTATTTTATTCGAGCTCGCAAGACTTCATGACTGTCACATACCAGTGCTGATACCAAGACTGACTTTCTCTCCATTCAACGTCAGAGGAATTACCAATGAAGATTGACTCTTGGTTTCTTACAAAAGCCAGACATCATCCATCACCTTCGTATATATAATCAACTACTTCAAGAAAAATGACGGTATTCTACAGTGACCGTATCAACCGCTGATCATTTGTGGCCTGGTCTGGGGACAGCGAGTCTACTTGGGGGTGACAAACTCTAGGGGGCTCGTCAGTTGTAAGGGGAGAGGAAGAACCACAGATACAAACAATGTTCTCAGTTAATGTGTCCACCCATAAGACCTGCCCTACCAACTTTCAAGTGGAGTCCCAAATTTGCCTCACTCTGGGACTGTAACGATATCTTGCTTATTTAACGTGGAGCAGACACCCCCTCTGGCGACCGACGTAGACAGCTATTCGAGAGGTAAGTTACACCAAGTATTTTTAATGGGCAAGACAATCACACACCTCAAAAATACACCCTCAAAAATATTATTTGTATTAGTGTTCTATAGTGAAGTTTCTTTCATCAAACATAACCTTAAGTGTGTTTTCTTTGCCGAAGGACATGTGTGGACAATGATAGTGATGACAATTATAGTTTACCTAGTCCCCTAGGTTTTAGGAAAGAAGGTCCCCTCTCTTTGACTGTGGCATATATCATTGATATGCCAGCATTGACTTCATTATGGCCAGTTTTTTTGAGGAATGATCTGAAATATGTTAAGAGAATGCATGGTAATCTGCTATTAAAGTGTCTAGACACCCATCAAGGGAGAATTGATATAGATGTCTTAGGTTCACAATGCCTTATTTACTTGGGGGGGGGGAGGGCAATCTAGCCCCTTTTGTAGCACACTAATGGATTCGCTTTGTGAAGGAGTACAATATAAAACTCACAGTTAGGCAACCAGTCAAATAGTTGAAGACTGATACTTTGACAGGAACTTTCTCATCCCGGAGGACGGAATGAGGGAGTGTGTAGGAGAGGAAGAACGGCTGGAAGGCTCGGATGGACGTTGAGTCAGCCACGCCCACTCCGTGAGTGGGTGACAGACAGAAGGCACTGGCCACCCAGTCCGTTATGGTGTGTGGAATTTCTTCCCTGGTAACCTGCTGACCACTTGCCCTATACAAACCCAATAGGAGACAATTTAGATAATGGCTGTAGATCCAACAATATCTTCAGGGTAAGTTTATTGTTTCGAACTAAATGCATATGTGTCCCTGCACCACAAAACAAACAAAAAGTCGTCAGACATGAATTTTTAGTTTAGACAATAATTAATAATCATTCTAAAAGAGCAGATTTTAAGCTTTAAAATGATATATAACTTAAATCAAATGGACTTTCCTAGCCTATCTAAATATTGGAAAGTAAGCACAAACTCAGGAAAAGTGTGAACTGCGAAAAGAGGCCCTTAGGTACAGTGTCTATTCAAGCGCTTAAACTTTACCAAGCCACGCTGGCTGTGCGATGAATGGGAAAAAAAACAGGAAGTAAATCACCGGAGAAATAACAATGAAGGGATTATCAGATTAAACTGAAATTATACATGCCTCATTAACCCATTCTGTCCATAATTAGTGCCAACTTTCAAAGCAGTAACATTAGTAGTAGTTGAAAATGATGATTGTGTACAAGGTTTTTCTGAAATGAAAAGGGAACTCTAAAGGCACATCTAATCACACCATTCTACCAAAAATGTTCGAGATAAACTGCTAAAAAAACACACTTTCCTGCCCGTTTTATACATGATCTCAAATTTTAGTGTAATGTAAAAGAAGACTTGCTCTTTCAGAAAATATGAAAAAGTCAATATCGGCTAGGTTGACCCATTTCACTTAATTTCAGTCCTCACGCAAAATCAGTTTGTGCGACTTTTGTTTGTTTTGTGATGCACGGTCACATATTATGATTTCCATCATTTTCCAATTTCCATTCCTTTCTTTCTTTTTCATCAAAAAAGACCACTAAGTTTGCAATGCTATGTACAGTAGTACAGTTATTAAAATGCCTTATATGACATTTTGAAAACAATGTCTTTTATCACGACACAATTTACCACAACTATCCCCCCCCCCCCCTCCCCGCAGAATTCTTTATTTCCTGGTGGGTATCCTAAGCATAGCTGAATATTTGCACATTATTATATGCATACACTTAAAGGCATAACTTGCCATTTGCAGATGAAACAAAAACAAAGCATAAGTCCTTTACGATAGCTCTCAAAAGTGAGTTTAAGATATAAACCACCATTTTAGATCTTCGATCGGTAAAATCGATGTTAACTATTGTTTAGTATACAATATGTGAACAATAGTTATAGTAAAAATGTTCCCAGACTTAACCGTCCACAGTTTTGGGCTATTGAGAAAAATTCAAATTTCTCCTCATATTTCAGGCTCGATCGCGAAAATTTTTTATGATAGGATGTTTTGTGCACCAACAACAGACCTACACGATATGCATTCACTGCCATACCTTGAACATTTTTAAAATCAATGTTCCGAAAGGTAAACAGTACTTTTAAATATAACCATAATTATTATAAAATAAATACAAACATATAGTTTCATACTAATAGGGAACGTTTTTTTGTTTTTTGTTTTCATTCACTTAATCATGTCACAGAGGATATTAGTATGGGATTTACTGATAAAAAATGCAGTCATGTATGTGGAAACATGTCATAGAATAGAATAACTTTACCCTATTCTCGATAACTTCCAAAGCCACGTTTCCGGAAAGTAAGATCTCAACGCTGCTAAGTGTTGGGTTTCATCTACTACAGGCTCCTGTTCAATCCTTTCTGGATTCAACGTCCTCATCTTTGAAGTACGTTGTAAGTGATTCCCTCCTTGTCGAACATCGAACACCCCAATCACCCAAGTTGCTTTTTCATGACAAAAAAGATATCCAAACAAAACAAAGACAAGAAAGCAAAAAGAGAAAGAAGCAAATTAGTGGGTGGACTTATAAATCTCTTTTTAGCAGGTATTGTGATCGGAAATATGCACAAAAGGGAAGACCAGAGACGCTGAGAGTCGCGAATACCCACGACTTATAACACAATTATGGAATATCATGAAAATGTTTTTTTTTCCTCATGAACAACTTGTACTCTCAGCTCCTACGCTGTATATAACTCTCATAATGTTCTTTTACAAGACTTTAAATTAATTGGAGTCAGTCAGCTCACACTTCTCCATAACGGACAATCATGTCAATGGTTTGATTTGCAATCTTCACCCACGGTGACAAAACAAGGAAGACGCATTTCGATTTAACAATATCATAAAGTAGAGTCAATATACAAAGCAATGTTTTGTTGTATGGGAGACAATGTTTTTGGTTGCACATCACGAGTTCGATATCAAAGAGTCATTCAGCCCAAGAGTTCGTTCATATCACGAATCCTGCTCTCGAGCTAGACATTGCGTGAACAAGGCTAATGAACACGACATCAAGTAGAAGTAGATCCACGAGTTGCTAACGAGCGAGACAATAGCAAATAGGGCTCATTCAAATAGGTCCATTATTTATACATAGTCACGAGACATGTAACCCCAGGGGCAGACAGGTCTGAGGGTAGACACCAAGCAAAACAGTAGTAAGAACAATTCTAACTTTGTAGATCCCCCTCTTCGTATGAGTCGCCTGCACTCATTTAATACTTAAACATTTATGGTCAAAATTTACATTGAAGAATGATAGTTGACTTCAACTTTTTGGCACTGAATTTTCACTTTCTTTTTTTTTCGGCTTGAAGGCCGCAGGTTTATTCATACATCATTGAAACCACCACAATATTTGTAAACTGCAAAACTACATTGCTGTATAAACGCCTCTGGTTTCGCCCCGAATCATTGTTATGATGCCTAGAGCTCTGCGTATTCTTTTTCTTTCCCTTGAAATAATGATGCAGTTATAGTAATTTTCTCCACTCTGTAATGCATATAATTATGTGCGTGCGTTATTTCAAATATTATATACCATTTAGGCTGACCATTTTATATAAGTATGTGTGTGTGTGGTTGGGTGTGTGTATGTGTGTGTATGTTTGTGTGTGTGTGCATGGGTGAGTTTAAATAGTGTGCGATACACGCTCGCGTGTATTATCTGTTATTCGAATTTGCGTAAAGAATATGAAGTATTCATCAACATAAATACGCTACCTTTAAAATGATCTCTTGTTGAGACATGATGCTTTTTTTTGGGGGGGGGGGGGTGGTAAGATTATTACTTTAATAATAATTAATATTAAATAGTTGTATTTGTTTATATGAGTAGCTCCCTCATGGAGACGATATGAGCTCCCTTGTGGAGACATCATGGTACGTTTAATATTCTTGTTTTAATATCTCTAAGATTTATTATGTTTGTATTAGTATTGTCTTGGGCAAATAATTTGTTTTATGGGGCCCCAATTTTTCTATATTCTCTTTTTTTTTTACAACAGCAACAACAACAGATCCACGACAATGACAATAACAGGCACACGGGACAGACGATATGTAAATAAGGTTCCCGAGCTCAAGACTAGCCAAAACGGTCCATGGGCTAAACACTACAGTATTTCATGTTACTAATCTGTATTTTGGTGTGGGAAATACATCACCTTAATAGTAATTGAAAAATGTTTCGTATTTCACCCATTTAAAAATAAGTCAGTCATTGGATAAGAAATGTTAAATCTTATTACGTTGATAGTTCATTTTGAGTTTGATATTTGAAGACCTGAAAATAAGAACGACCCAGGTCCAATTTTTGGCCAAATTCAGTTTGACATGGGAAATTGTAGCTTATGCATGAACTCATCTTGTGTGTAAATGATAAATCCTAATTACCCCCGGAAGTGCCTGAAATGAATGAGTTAAATCTTAAATTAATATACGAATGAAGAACTTGGGTCATTCTTACATTCATATAATAACGCCCTCTCTCATCCATCTCTCATCTCTATAGCAGAATATCATGTATATGAATCAAAGAACGACCCAAGGTCATATGAATCAAAGAAAGACCCAAGTCCACCACACAAAATGGCCTCTCCACAATAAATGAAAATGTTAATTGTCATAATGATAATATGTTCTAATTTGTATATATGTGACCCTGCACCTCAAAACAAACAAAAAGTCGCCGGACATGAATTTTTAGTTAAGACCTTATTCTGAAAGAGCAGACTTTAAGCTTTAAAATGATGTCTAACTCAAATCGAATGGACTCTCCTAACCTATCTAAACATTGCAAAGAAAGCACAAACTCAGGAAAAGTGTGAACTGAGAAAAGAGGCTCTGAAGTACAGTGTCTATTGAAGCGCTTAATCCTTACCAAACCGTGCTGGCTGTGCGATGAATGGGACAAAAAAACAGGAAGAAACCAACCAGAGTAACAACAATGTAGTGATTATCAGATTACCTTGAAATTAAGCATGCCTCATTAACACATTCTGTCCGTAAATAATGCCAACTTTCAAAGCAGTAGCACTATCCTTTCAAAAGTTATTAGAGTTGAAAGTGAAGAGTGTGGACAAGGTTTTTCAGAAATGAAAAAGGGATTCTAAAGACACACCTAATCACACTATTCTACCAAAAATGTTCGAGATAAACTGCTAAAAAAACACACTTTCCTGCCCGTTTTATGATACCAAATTTTAGCATAATGTAAAAGAAGACCCGCTCTTTCAGAAAATATGAAAAAGTCAAGTTCGGCTAGGTTGACCCATTTCACTTATTTTCAGTCCTCACGCAAAATCAGTGTGTGCGACTTTATGTTCGTTTTGAGATGCACTGTCACATATACAATGTTGCCTTCCCATCACAGTTAAATAGAATATTTTGGGACAAATAAAAAAGATTGAAGTTTGTTTGTTAGTTTACTCGGAATGGTCTTCCATGAACTTGGGTCGTTCCTATACTCATTTGTGTGGGACTTATATCATACTTGGCCTGGAATTTCGTGCTGTACATTAGGTGGTGTTGGTTTTATCGGCGATGAGACGTCTGAGATTAAATAAATAGCATTCAGAAAAAAAAAAGAAATGCAAGAGATGAATAAGAGTCAACTTACGAGAACTTTCTGTAGTAAATACCCAGCAAGGCCTTGTTTCTAGCTCAAAGTTGGATATGAAATCAAGTCCAGCCATCTGAAGGAGGTTAACACAGCAAATGGTCATGATAAAAATATCACGTGCTCACTAGTTCTCACCCTCCCCGATGAAAAGTCTTCGTCATCAACATTTCATCGTTCTCCATCTGAGTGATTAAAATCCCTTGATATAAGACAGCGTCTAAACGTAATGGCCCTCCTGAAAATATTTCATAATGTTTTGCGGAATGGAGAATAATAAAACTTACAGTCCACCACAAAACAACAATATTCATAAAAGCTCTGACGGGTGTTTGAGGAAGCCGCACAATATAGTAAATTTGGCATGCAACGAGGCGATACATTGCAGTTTGAAACATGCTCTTTACATTGTATGCATTCTGAACCAATAAAGCTTGCGGTAATGCACACCCTGCAAATCATTTCTTTGGACAGCTGTTTATAATTATGATAAATTAAATAAGTGTCCCATAAAAAACAAGAAACAAAATAACCTTTTGCGTTAAAATGCATCTGACATGATTTCACGCTTCATTTCAGGGTCTCAGTGTTTGAGATAGAAAATGAGAATTTTATGAGCCACTTTATTTGTCATATGGGTATTCTGTGATAAAGTACTAACATTGCGAATATTCTGCCCCTCAAAACAATGCACAGCAATGCGATCGTAATATCTCTTTGCCCTGTGGTTACAAGGTTCAACTTGTTTTGCAATGACCATTATTCTACTTACCCGAAAACTCTCAGAACTGTCAGCATGCTTACTATACCACAAGGCCTCAGAATTTGGTGGAAGCTCAATCTCCTTCCTCTGCCGTAAGCATGACTTGGAGCTTGTGAATTGGACATCGTTTATACTATTAACTGGGGTAAATACCTGCAAATAATCAAGGGGAAAAAAAGGACACGATCACTTCAAAGGGATAATGGATTTTCCTATTGTAACATTTACTTTCTGCTTCTCACATGATTTTGAATTTTCATAGTTTTTCACTTTTCATTCACGATGAATCTCTTCATTCCACTCACTTTGTATGTAGGCTGTGATTTCTGTTTAGAAAAAAAATACTTATAAGATAATCACTTATAAGATAATCACAAGCGTATAAGAAAATGAACTTACTTCCTGCACAAAGTGAGGATGGCTTGGCAGACACACGTACAGAAGTTGGTTGGCCTGGTCGAACCTCTCTGCCTTCAACAAACTCTACCGACACCTTCGGGAGAGGGGGTTAAAAAAGAATAATGGATGAACAGATCTTAAATAATATTCTTTATGACCTTAGATATTCACACTGACAAATTATTCAATTCCCGTGACCACAGTTGATATCTCAGGTACTCATAACTCATGCTGAATGAAAAAAAGAAAATCAGAAACATTCGTTTCATATTCCCCTCACGAGAGGGTCTATCTACCTCCAACTTCTTGATCTTTCCAAACATAAATAGACGGCAATGTAAATATTATAATCTCCTTTCAAACACTCATCTTTATGCCACAGTACTGCTCTCAGGATTTCTATTATAGAAATTACAGAAATCTCATATTTCTGCTGTGTAAATTAAAGCGTGTCTTAAAACCAACAAAACTGTAATTCTGATAATATATATTTGTATGGGAGCATGCTTTCAGTTATATCAGCTAAAAATATTTTTCCCGAATTTCATATTAAGCATTCATAAAATATGTGAGGGTATGACATCACCATGTCACTCATTCGAATAATCATGACGACTGGTCAAGAAATGTTTTCTGATTTTTTTTTCTCCAAAATAACATGTTGTTTGTCCATATTTTCTATTCGATTTTTGTTATCATTTTTTAGAGAATGATCGTCTCTTTTTATCTTTTTTTTTTTGGAGGTTCATCTATTTTTGTTAGTTGATTACTTCTTTCACGTTTAATGTTTGAAACAAAGTATTCTCATCTGAACAGCATTATTCATTCTTATGATGCAACGAAACCTCGGAGTTTGTCATCATCCACTATACCGGACAGCATTGGTAAAATGAAATTATTCTTAAAGATCCTATCTAATGAAATATTTTAACAAATGAACCAAAATAATATAAGTCATTGCAACGGTTTAGAAAAAACAAAAGTAGATTCAGAGCCTAGTTTGGTAAATTCTGCCAGTACTTCACAATGTTTCTTATTTGGCTCGTATTGTTTGTGCACCATTTGTATTTTATAATTATGTTCCTTTTTTTTATTGTGAGATTCTTGCATTTACATTAGGAGCTTTTCCAATGAGCCCGATAGGTTTTATTTCGCCCCAAAGGAAATGTGTCTATGCGTTGACTTAAAAACTTTAGGAATTCCTTATTTCAATATTGAGATAAATGAAATAAAACTATCAAATAAAACCGGATCATGTTAAAGAGGAGAAGCACAGTATTTGTTCAGACACAAATGGATTGATACAATCAGGCCTACTGCGTAGTGAAAAAAAAAAAATAATGAGTGTTGTGAAATAGAAATCACTGCTTTTTTTTTTTTCCTTTGGGCATGCTCATCAGATGATACTTTCAGCTACTACAGTATATTGGCCCCAATGGATAATACCAAAGATTCTACATGTAGTGTGTAGGATCTCTGATATTACGCTCCATGCTCGACTTTGATAATCAATCTTTTCTCAGCTAAATCTGCCACGTCACTGCGTGAGCTTTGGTTGACAATTCTAAAAGTCACGTAGTCGATTTTTTTTTAACTATATGAGGATATGTTATTGGAAAGCTTAGGTACTGGGCATGATGCTGCCAACCTTATTCTCAAATGCAGGCGCTATTTGAATTTCCCCATTGGCGCTGACGACCTCACCGTCTCCACGGATGTAAAAGACGAGAAGATGGGCTAGGGGAGACATTTGCGTCGTGGCAGTAAAGGAAAAATTCAAGTTGTCGATAACAAAAGAAGGATATGGTGGAAGATCAGGCGCTGTTTCTTCTGTATTGGGTCATAATGGGAAAATGATTTTTGAAACGTCATACAGAATATCGTACAAACAATAGACAAAAAAGTTCAACCATGTTATACAAAACTCATGGTCACGTCATGTTTTCCGTTGGTATTGTTAGTATCTGCTCAAAGATTGCTCCTTTTTGATAATGAATATATGAAGAGTTTGTTCGCAAACACCGATAGGTCCAATTTTGGAAATTTTGAAATACGGTCTCTGTCATAAAGTACAAAATGATACCTTTAACATGATATATTGGTCACTACATATAAAGGTACATTTTTGAAGTTATGGTCAAAAGAAGCAAACATTTTCTTATTATTCTCTTTTTTTCTTGACCTTGAATCGCAAATATCTCCATTTGGCAAATATGGACTTATCGGTTTTTGCGAAAAAGCTCTTCATATATATATGGGTGAGAATTTTGAACCATGTACAATTGCCAATTTTCGCACCTTATGACATTCTTTCCCTTAGAACACGCCAGGATGATCTAAGAAACCAGATTTTTTCATGTCATCTCAAAGATTGGTAAATTTCCTTTCAGGAAATATATGGTTTGGTTGACTTTTGCCTGATATTTTTCATTTGACAAGGACTTAAAGCGTAAAAATACGGTAAAAACGCTATTTTCACAATAATTTTTGTTTTTCAAACTAATGGTGTGCATTTTTAAGCGTACGTGGCATCTAATATCTGACCATGTTCTGGATCTGACATATCATAGGTACGAACCACAAAATTATAAGAACTTTATGAGCACGTATATAATCACAGAGAACAATTGAAATATCAAAGTCCTAAACAGACGAACGTCCGTGGTGCTTTTATTTCTATCGCTGCTGCAAATTCTACTTTGTTGTCCCAACTGTAATGTATACGAAAATTTGGTGTTCCACCTAATGAACATATCCTGCAAAAATTGTACGTCTGCTGGCTGCACATGGGACGTAATATTCTTTTATGCAAAATTATACTCAGTTTTCGTCACGGACGTGCTTCCGCTATTATCTAATAAAGATCGTATCCCATTAAACGCTATTGGTGATATTGTTCTGAGTCGTAATCAACTAAGATCTAGCCACACGATAATATGTTTGTTTTGAGTTTCTGTCAATCCTTTGTCAAATAGGAACCGAAATTATATTTTTAGACGAACCTCCGAGAAAAAAAGAACGTCCGTGATGATTAAAACGTTTTCGAGTGGGACACCATCTTGCTTTGATGACGAAGGTGCATTTTACCTTTGGCTCTCTAGCCGAGGAGCTGTATGTTATTTTTGGAGCGGACTGAGGCTTGTCCGCAGTTTTTGGACCATGCAATTCACCGAAAACCAAGCAAATAATTAATATTTTCTCTGAAAATTCACCTCCTGATCCCCCTCTGAGCAATACATATGTTGTAAGGATGTCAAATTTCTTATAATTTGCAGTGACAATACCTTTTCAAATTTTTGAAAGAGTTAGGAAGGCTAAGTACTCTCTGCCGATTAGTTATCCGTCCGGGAACATGACCCTATCAGTAGAACGAACGTCCGTGACAATTCCAGCGAACGTCCGTGACGTATGCAATCCCTTCGATAGGGATAACTTGTCCCGAAAGTGTCCTGTATTCTTTAAAATTTTTAGCTCCAATAGCCACAAATAAAGTTTTACAAAGTAAACAATGAGTTTAGGGCAGTAGTTTCAGAATTTTTAAGGCGTTATGTGATCATGATGAAGAAAACGTTGAAAATTTACTCACAATTTTACGCTTTCCCTCTAATTATACAAAAACAGCTAAACACTGAAAACAAAGTTATAGGAAAATGGAATTTTGCGTAATCTGTAATTTCTGTGCATTTAAATTTCTTTCTAATGAGGATCTGGAGACAATTTGTACTGTTACAGGTTCTGAAAGTTTCGTTCACGGACGTTCTGTCCGAGAAAGGAAATTGCTGATAATTACAAATATATCACTGCACATAAAGTTAATGTTAGTTGAAAATATTACCAAATCACCGAGCCGCTCATACCCAAAAGTGAATAATGTTCAGCACTCAATTTACTTGAAATAACAAAAGGAAAACGTTTCGGTCACGGATGTTCGTTGGTAGAATAAGTCAATGGATTACATAGTAGGAGAAAGAGGATCAGTGCCACATTTTAGTGACAGGTGCGCCAAGAGTTTATCTTTTGAGTATGGTAGCTGCCGTCTCAGACAGAACACATCCAGTTTTGGCCTCCATAACGGACGTTCGCTGTAATTGTCGTGATATGAAATGCCTTAATTCATTCTTATTTTTCTCTTCATGACGATTTTTTTCTCATTCCCTCAATAGCCTGGACATGCTGCGACCAAACAGAAAACAGAAAACAAAACAAAACAAACCAAAACAAATCCGAAAAGTGCTACGTAATCAGATGCAGGATAATAACGGAAAAAGTCTGTAATGGGCATGTGTTGAATAAAAAAATGGAAAAGTTTCAAAAGGACGTGGAAGCAGTTGAATAAAAATGACTGAGAAACAGAGAAGGGATCGAGCTCCAACAAGCAGAGAAAAGAATTGCCAGTGCACTCCCGTTGTACCAAATTCCTCTGGAGAAGTTTTTGTTTGTTTATGTTTTTTATTCATCGAAATGCCGTCACAAGCGAACGAAAATAATGCAGTATACAATTATTGTCTGATGAAAACAAACAAATCCTTCGCTTATCATCACATGGTGTTGTTTTATACTCATCAATGAAAAGCAATGTTCATTTGTAATTCTTTCCAAGATTTTTTTTTTCATTTTACATTTTAGAGACAGAGAGAACGTCGATTTGTTTGTGCTTTTGTGCTTACTTTGAAAACACATGTTAAAAAAAGTAATGATTAAGAATAGGTTTAAAGTTGCACTTTGATACGTTCGCTCTTCCTAAGATTCGTTACTCCGATGTCCAAAGGTTTGTTATTCCGAAAATGAAAAAAAAAAGTTTGTAGTTAATTAAGGAGGTTTGTTATTAAAAATTGTCTTGTGTGTTTCTTATTCCGAAAGTTTGTTAGTCCGAAAAATAAATATTAAGGATCATTATTTTAGGTCCGTTCTTCTAAAAGTGGAAAGGGCCTGATATTCGTTTAGGTGAAAGCGGTTATTATGAGGTTTTGAAATTTGGAGGATTTTAGTTGTTAACTTGTTTCTCCACATTTGGATAAGCGAACATGATTTTTCATGTTCCAATTAATAAACCTTTCGATTAACCTTCGGAGATTCCTATCATTTACCGAATAAAAAAGCTTCATAATTATACGACCTCTATCAATTTTCTTATTGACAAACTGTATGAATAACGAGCCTCCGAAATGACGCGCTACAAAATGTTTGTTATAACAAACCATATTGTATAATATCGAAGTCACAAACATCCATCCAAGTAATATGGACTTATTGTGTCTTGTTATGACGAAACTTCGCAGTATCGAACCTATCATCATTTCTGACTAATATAATAATACAAATTCTCCTCGGTAACTGTGTGTAACACAAAGAGCAAACATAGAGGGATTTCTTCCCAACGTATTCGTTTGCCCTCCCCAGCTAAACTTCGTATTTCTATAACGGAGCACATTTCTTTTGTCTTTCTATGTTAATTCTTTTTCATAATTTTAGCTGTGACCATGTTCGTTATAAGCAAATTTTGCATTGTAGACTTTAGATAACAAATTTGGGACCTGAATCTTTACTTCATGATAACGAAATTTTGATAAATATATTCGTTCTCAAGGATGGACTACGTCACTGAGATTACACGTACGTTTGTACGTTCATTTACGAGAGAGGGAAAAATTGTTTTCTTTGATTCCTCAGTATGAGAAGATAAACAAGCTTATATAATTGAGAATTGGTAATATCTGTTCAGGATTTTGCAAAGGAGTTTGTTCTCGACATGGAATTGCTGTTTGTTGTGAGTAGAAGGCGTTTCCAACTCAAGAGAGCTGCATCTGCATCTAGATCTGGCTGCATGGAAACAGATTTTAATATCAGAAACGTCTTCATTGTATAATTACCTGTAGTCTTTGCTTATCCTTCGAGCCACACATGGTACCAAACGAGAAGAAAGTTCCAAACATGTTCGCAGACATTTTGAACCAGAAAGCGTGCTGTAATGCAGATCCTGCAAATCATTTCTTTTGACAGCTGTTTATGTGATAAATACCAATGTATCGGAATAAAGAGTACCCTTTGGGTTGAAATGTATCTGACTTGAATCTACACATTATTTTTAGCATATCGTTCGAGCCACATCTGTCAAAGATGTATAGAGTTTATTCAACTTTCGTCATAAGAGATTTAGATATGAATGTTCACTTCAAACTAAGTTTGCTTTATTCTCCAATAAAGTCAAACTTTGTGAATAATTATCATCTAAAGAAGAGATAAATCACACAAACATACCAAGAAAGAAACAGGTCAACATACAAATCGGACTTTTCATCCGTCGCTGATTAATGTTTCCTCTCGTTGTGGTTGATGCATTATCCATCCGTATTGCTTTGTGGACCTCTGCGGCTGGACTTATAACATCAGGATTTGTCCATGTCACTTTTCCATTAGAGACAATACGCCTTCGTGACAAAATCTGTCGAAGAAGCGAAATATCTCTTAAGAGGTGGAGACAACCATAACAGTCATGTTCGCGACACGTTCCTTTCATTCAGTAGGAAGTATTCTGCGTTCATTCTGTAAACGCTGTCAACTTGCGAATAGCCTGCAAAATATAATGCAACATCTTGCTTTTATTTATGAGAGTTCCCTAATTATATATATAAAAGACAAAAAAAAAAATACTACTCAATTATTACATACGAATTCGCAAAATGCACAGATTGTGAGGTACTATGATTGTATAATATTACACATGTCATGAATAATGGCCACGAACTTACCTGTAATGCCTGAAACTGCTGAATAGCAAACAATAAAAATACCATAGCCATCCAGAGATCCAGATTTCAAGCATCATGAATTGATATATGAATACTGGACATATCTTCATCTAACGGTTGAATAAAGCTCAGAGTTATCATGATATTTAACATCGCTTAACAATGTCATACTATACATTATGGGTCCTTTAAATATAATGGTGATTGTAATGATAACAATGATAATGATAATAATACTAATGATAACAATAATAGCAATAACAACCACAATAATAATCATAACCATTACAATGAATATTATTGTCATCATCATTATCACTATTATTATCATCATCATGACCATCGTTCGTATTCATTTTGATGATCATAATTGATTTTATTACGGTATTACATTATTAATCATTCCAAATAATCATACAAACGCAAACATAAAAAAATGACCAGAAATGAATGAAATGCATTAGTGTAGGCCTAAAAGAACAAAAAAAAAAAACTGGATTCCATCGGGATGGAATCTCATTTGCTTTGCTCGTTTTTCGACAAATAATTATGCATCAAATATAACAACATAATTGTTGAGATAGAACAAAGGTAATAGATTGGATACCAACCCGGTAGAAGAACTTTATATTGGAGCCTGTCTCAGAAGTAGGTCTTGTAAAGGTGAGGCTGACATTTATATCTTGACCACTGTTCACCCTTTGCCCAGAGGTTTCGATTTCAAGAAACGAACCGCTCGGTGAATAAAATGCTTTCACTGATTTTCGTGGACTCGTAAACCGTGCTCGAAAGCCAGGGTCTACCTCAGAAACCTGTACGTCACCAAATGAATGAGAGGAAACTCTAACAGCATAACTTTATTGATCGTTACACACAGGATACGTATGAAATGCGGAATAACAACTATGTTTTTGTTTTTGTTTTCCAAATATTCCCAGTTTATTGGTTCCCCATATTGTGCGCGTACGTTCATTCAGACATTGGTATACATTTGTGACCGGCGACAACGGTTTCAGGCAAAAGTGAGGAATTTCGAAAATTCCTTTTTTCACTGATTCACATTGCCCATTTCCTAAGCTTTGCATTGATATGAAACACATGTATTCTCCGCCACCATAAGTGGGCATAGAAAGAAAAAAAAATGCACCTTTTAAGTTATTACCCTGACAAAATTGCGAGAAAACAGGCTTTGAAGATTCACCTCTTTCTCAAAGACAATGTCCGAGCGGCGATGCGAGTGGAGAATCACCCATCCGTACGATGGTGCCAATCGATGTTAAGCTCCGCCTCTAGCAACCACATCGCCTTCTGATTGGCTCACTGAGAGAGTCAAATTTCCCGGGCACCTTCCTCGGAGCTCATCGTAAGGAGCCGTAAAACAATGCGTTTCGCTCGGGTTTGTTTACAGTACGTCTTTCAAGATGGCGAATACGATAATTGCACGTATGGTGTACATGTACATGTGTATGGTGCACGCATTACGCAATGGCATCCACACGCCATGACCGTATGCATGTATCAGGAGCGGTGGCGAATCCACCCATTTACAAATTGCGTTTTCATTGTGATTGATTTGTCTTTATCATTGGCGACCCTTTTGAAGGCAGAAAATTGCTAGTGCTGCCAAGTGTCACGCTTCTTGCAGTGGCGGATCCAGAGGGGGGCGCAACCGGCGAACGCCCCCCCCCCCCTTTAATTTTCGTTAAAAACAAAGAAAATAAAAAGAAAAAAACTGCAATGGCACCAGAAATATTAGTCACGCCCCCCCCCCTTTACAGAATTCCTGGATCCGCCCCTGTCTTGTAATGTTTTGCTTTTACAAGACATGCATGTGTTGCTTTGTTCGGTGGTGCTAATTGATTAAAACAAACAAACAAACACGACTCGTTAGTTTGGTGCGATCTTGACGTGTAGTATTTGAATATAATTAGTCACATGTGACTGCTCCTTTCCTCTCATCTATCTTCCATTGAGTCAGTCTGCTGTCATGATTTTTTGTACATGTACAAGTAGACAAATTTGAGAATATCTAGTTTTCTTTTCACACGATTATGTCATGCTACATGATTTTTGTTTCACTTCCGTTGTCGAACATTGCGATAGAATAGTTTGCATAGAAAGCCAAACGAAGAGCACGCACTACAGAGTGAGCGTATTATTATAAACCACGAAAGCAAGAACAATGGAGCATGTAATCGTGCACGAGTGGACAAATCATTACCCAAACGCTGCAACTGGTGTCTCCGAAAGCCGAATTATGTAAATGTATGCGACGCACCAGCCAATCGCATGCGAGACCATGCGCCGTAGCAACGCTGGGGATATTGGCGCGGCGTTCGAAAGAAGCTCGAAACTGACGAGTACGACCCCCCTTAGCTCCACCGTTGGTACGGGACTAAGCAAAAGTTTGAAAGAGTAAAAAGCCCTCTAGGGTGCTTAAAATTCCATTTTTGATAGGACAAACTTAGTATTATGCTCTGAAATTCAGTGTAGATGTAGAAAATCTATCAAAGATTCGATTTCTGCAAAAAACCTAAATCGACAATAATAATGGTAAACATCTTTGTACCCCGCCTAAGAGGGAATTTGCTCTTGCGACTTTTGCCTGAAACCGCTGTCGCGGGTCACATTTACTCTTGTGAATGTTCACCGAGATTTCACAACAGCAGGCACAATAAGTTGCACTCCAATAGTGGACCACCTAAAAGTCGCAGGATAATATATTTCTTAGGTATTCAGAAGTACTTTTCTTGAAAGGGCACATCTGAATCTTAAAAAAAATACTATAAAAAGACGTGGTATAATACACTTATTCAGTTAAATATTAAACGGAAACTCACACACAAGATAATGCATGCAAATGCTTTTCACTATTAAAGAAGGAGGCCTTCAAAGATTAGGGTCTATTTCAAGTGCTTTATTTAACCAGGTATTCAAAGTTAAGGTTTTATTTCAAGTGTTTGTTTCACCAAGTAGTCAATGTGGAATCAAAGGGAACAACTAAAACAAAACAAAGCAAAGGAAAACAAAACGAAACCCTCTAGAACGGGTACTGTGATAACATCACATACAGTTGGTATTTTTAGTTTTTTACCTTAGTTTAAAAAAAAAATCGAAAGATAAATTTTGCCCCCTTTCCAAAATGAAAAAAAAACTCCCCTTTTTAAGATTAAAAAGTGTTCTTTTCTAAGTGCCCTATTTGGCCATTGAGCCCCCCCCAAAAAAAAAAAAAAAAAAAATCGTTCCTCCACCCTTTGCTAAACCAATTAATTTTACTATGGTGATTGTGTGAGAAAAGCTACAATACGTAATATATGCCTGGTGACAGGACATTTTTGCTCCGGCATTGATATCTTTCTGAAAATAGAGTTAGCATCTTGAGTCTGATTGGGCTGTTGGTTCAAGGTAGGGTGAGGATTAGGATTATGATAGGGTTAGGTGTTTTGATTTGGGTTAGGGTTTATAAAGCTTCAACATTAGCATTTCGATCTTGAACATATGTCATGGAACCAATATGCCTACACATACTTATACAAATGATTTATTTCACATAAAAAAAACAATAGAAATACAATGAAACACTCGTATACACAGATGTCAGGACTATAGAATGCAGTCCCCTCATACAGAAAAAAAATGTAATTGCAAAAAAAAAAAATACAAAGATTGACGCAGCTTAGGAAAGTTCAATGTAATTGCGGTAATTATCATATCACAAGGGGCACCCGGTTGTCTGGAGACCAAGAGAACCCTTTGTATTGCATGGACCATGGTCGTTTTGGTCGGCTTGAAAGTACATCTCTATTACCTCGTGGAGAATAAGGTAAAATTTTGTTTCATTTCCATTTTCTTTACCACTCATAATAAGAGATTGCTAGCAACTTAAATTTTTGAGTTGTTTCCTTCTCTCATCTTCGACCCCCTCATCTTCTTGCTGAAAGACAAGTACAATGTATATGCATAATCATATGCTAATACGTGTTTGAGCTCTTGTGTATACGTGTTTACGTGTCCACCACTACGCTGCCCGGACGCGATTTTGTTTTTGCCCGGACAAAGATGGCGCGCGGCCTCTTCAACTCGGCACACAAGCACTGCCTATATACGCGCCACACGCAGTCCGCGCTCTAGTATATAATTAGTATACATCTCTATGGTCTGACTGTACACTCCATCAGCTTAAATTTGAATAAGGACTGAGTATTCAGGTCATCTATTCACTGAATAATCAGCACCAGTTTTCATCTATGATGTTCAATGTTTCAATTGGTTGTACACTGTAACATTCTCCATGATGATTTCATTTTATTCACTACCTAAAGCAAGTATTTGGCATGTTGGTAATTGTGCATGGGTGGAAAGGGTATTGATCAATGTGTGTGTGTGTGTGGGGGGGGGGGTTGGAAGTGTATGTGTAGTGGGGTGAAGTGTAATATTTTGAAAGGGGCTATTACCGTCAACCTGAGAGTCGTAATGAATGGATCAGACGGCCCTTGAATCTCAAATCTTCCAATACCACTCGCGTCGGTGACAACTTTAATGTGACTACTGGTCTTTCGTATGTTTACGCGAACTGGAACGCCTGGAGCTGGGATGCCATCAGGGTATGAGAGAAAAACCTTTTTTACAAAAGAAGAAACATCAACGCAAGAATGTTATTCCAGTGATGACTTAAAACAAAATCAATTATCACACATAAGCGTATCAAATATAGCATTGTAAAGAGGTAGCAAATAGCTTGTTTCAAATACGATTTTTGTAACCTTGAAAATTATCAACCAGGTAAGAACTTATTATAAAGTTAAACATAGCAAATTTTAAAGTTTTGCATTGGGTTTGTTTGAGTCGGCATCCTCCTCCCCCTTTCAAAAAATGATAATACTTGCACACAAATGGCCACACAACACAAAGCTTTCTTTTATCCGGCTGATTTGCGACAATAGTATAGGAGAGGGCATCAACGCATAAAATTGAACAGTGTTTGGTGGTCTGAGCGTCTCCGTAAATATTGGCATTTTTAACGGAGTATGTATCTTAACTATTGCGGATCTGAATGCACGCACAAATGAAGAAATAAAGTAACTTTTTCGGTGCATGTGGTGAGTGAACTGTAAGTTGCGAAGTTTGAAAACACTTTCAGCAAACTCCTTTGCTTCCTACTTTTTAAAATTGAGAATCTTTTAGTAAAATGACAGTAAACGACAAGAGCGGATCGTCATAACTGGTGTGGGTTGATCCATTCCTGAACTGGTGCTTTGAATAGAAAACATTGATATTACTATAATATCAATCCCATTCAATCTAATCGCAAAGTCTTGTTGATGTAGATTCTGTATACAACGGGGACATTTTTTGATAACGATGTTATAAAAATGCATTTCTATAAATACCTGAGAAGAATTTAGAAATGCATTATATGCTGATTGATGTTATTCAATTACTAAAAGCAAAATGGTACAGAGATATATTATATTATATTAACTTTATAGTTAAAAAAGATTTTAAAAAATAGCGCTATTTCCACATACATCTTCAACCTTTTTTTTTCAAACACGTGGCACGTATGCTATGTCATAGTATTATTGGCAAATGAAGCCACATAAAAAAGAAGAAGAAATGTCGGAAACAAAAATAAAACCATGAGAAAACCACTAAGTGATTTCATGATCTCATCTAGAATCTGAGTGACTGATTTAATCGTAAGATTCTTTACCTGTCCTCCACAGGGTAATCCTGGTTTGAAGAAATCTGGTCCATTGATCATGACTCTATACTGTTCACGAGCAAGGGGAATAGCGACAGTCGGCGCCCTCATCCGTACTCCTTTAGTCACGGAAACACACAAATCCAAAAATAAAAGGGAGTGAACAATAAAAAAGGTAAATGACAGCAAAGTTAAAATACCAACATTTTGCTAAACTGGACTGCATGGTCTCACCTTTATTTAGATCATTTCATCTTTAGTCTGTTTTTGGATATCTCAGCTTTTTTTCAAGATCAATTCTTGTCAAATATGATATTATTCCTCTCGAAAATGTATGCTCTTTGATAATTCATATATGAGTGAATAACTTTCTCACAAAAATTTAAAATCTGAATCCTCATTTCAACAAAACTTTACCAATCATTTCAATACAGACAAATTGATTTTGTTGCTGTTGGTTTTTTCTGACTTTTTATACTGATTACCATTTTTTTTTCATGCTTATGTTAATTGTCATTATTATTTTCTTTTATTGAAAAAAAGGCGCAATCTGATTGCTAACAGTTTTTAAGGTATTGCCAGACAGATCATGTTTATCTTATTCCTGTAGGTAACAAACAAATGACGAATTCGTGATACTTTAAACATGCACTGCAGGTCAAAAATTACAGTTCGATGTTAGGGTTTATCCGCAGCGTCGAAAAGTATTTGTCAAAGTCAAGGCAACTTTCAACAATTTGAATGAAAATCTGATGAAACTGCGTTGGAAGATCTACACTCTCTATCAAGTGACTACCCGCCGCCCTTTTTTTTTTTTGTGCATTATTTGGCCAACTTTAAATGTCTTAAAACTTTCAGGATCACAACCTTACAGACTGCCAATAAAAATAATTCATTCTTTGTTAGCAGGACCTCCACCGGACTGAAACATTATGTTCAAACGCTTTATCTTCCAAAAGAATACATACTGAAGAAATACACCCTGGCAGGACTGATTGCCAGTAGTAGGCACACAAAGGGGTTCGTTTTAGAACAATAGAAAAGCAACTCTATCTTACTTGTTCCTGCCTCTTTGAAGATTGCGACGATTCTAATTTCTGTGCCTCTCTTGTGTCTATGAATTGTTTCATTGAATTCAGCACATCCAGTAGCATCTGCTTGTAAAACAATCTGTACATCGTGTTCAAGACAAAGAGTTAAATCAAAATACCAGGAATAGTGATTTAAATTCATCATTTGCCCTGAATTTCTGACAGGATTTAAAGCACCTGCTCCTGACGTGATACACCATTAGTTTACTTAAATATAATCGTGTTTGCCAGGTTCGTTTAGTGTACAACTGTTGGGTCCGAATAGGTTTTTGCTATAAAAAAACTAAGAGAAAATATCACCATTTTTCTCCATAATATGATATAACGAGCAAACTTTCACTTCTTTTATGTCGAAAAATATGCAAAATGATTAGAAACTAGCTGTTTTCTAATCGCCTCATAATTTGCCTCATGCTATCCACAGAACATTGAAGAGGTGATGCAATTTTGGACTCACTATTCCTCTTCTACCGATAGAAAGTGATGACAGGCAGAATGACAGAGAGGAGATACATGATTGAGAAAACATAATGATGCTCAACGTGAATGCACATGAAAATCATGGCATTATTATTGTTGTAAATTTTTCATTTCATTTCATTAGTGACGATTTGTGTTCTCTTGTCAATGCAATTATTCAAGACATCAAACACCCAAACTGACCTTTTTCAGAACTTTGGTCCTGGCAAATGAGTTCTCCTTGATTCTGGCTTTAATAATCCCTCTTACTGGCTGACCATACGTGTACCTTTAGGTCGGAATAAAACTGAGATGTTATTGATTTTCAGGTAAACTTCAACCACAGTCTCACTGTATGATAATGATAGCCGTTGTAATAGTTGTAAAGTAAAAAAAAAAACAAAAACAAAAGCAAAAGACAATTATAGCTTAATCTTGATGGCAACGTAGAAGGGGTGGTATAGTTTTGGTTAGAAGGGACTAAATGTTTCCAACTTTTTTCTAAGTATAGATCACGAGAAGCCTCTTTGAAATGGCTGAGATACTGTATTTGAAAACCATAGACCATCAGGACTCTCTGTTTTGCCTTGTTCTTTAATATGACACATATTTTAAGACCAATTTTCATGAAAAAGGGATAATTCCTGTTAGAATTGTTAGTTGTTTGATTTTTCATTTTTGTTTCTAATTACATCACTAAAAGTTAAAATCTCAATCCCCATCTCAACAAGATCTATACCATACCTTTCAAAACATTTTTCGGGGAATGGCGAGTTGAGTTCCCTTTTCACTAAATTTCAATTATACCACAAAAATGTTCAATGACAAGTAGCTGCAATCAATTCTACTAATGTGGAAACTCATCAGTATGATGACAAAAGCTAGAATAAACTTGATGACAGATATTGAGTATGAGTTGGCTGAAGTATACGATCGGTAGATTTATTCTTTACTGTTATAGCCTGTTGAATAATATAATAAAAAGTGCATTAAGCTAAACTTACACCATGATAATCAATGTGACAAATTTTACAAATAGAACTGAGGTACTACTTACTTCGCACACACTGCAAATACAACAGGCGATGGCTCGTGGGCATAGATGTATCCTGTTTTAGGTGTCACCTTCACTTCAAATTTTGGCAGAACTGGGAGAATCGCAATACACTCTAATACTTATCTTTGTCTTATACTACTGGAGAAATAAACTGACTGAAGCTGAAAAAAAAATCAAAAAAACCTGCGATATATTCATAATAACGAGAAAGTTGACTTATAATCCCTTTTATACAAAAACTTAAGTAATGTGCCACTTATATGAGTCTACTTTCACAGCTACTAATCTTTTACCATTTTTCATAGATCATTAAGTCATGTGAAGTTATACTCTAATAGGTTACTCTCATTGACAGGTACTATAATACAGTTTCATAACACAAGTGGGGCAGAGTTACAAGGACGCAAGACAACAATTATGCAAAAAAAGAAGAAAACAAAACAAAAACGTGTCACGAAATTGTCATTATTCTTAATGAAACTGTTTCATCGAAGGAGGCTATGTATGTGTATATGCATGATAGAAGACGGTAGCGTATGATATAACCAGAAAATGAAGAGTCTTATGGCAAAAAGAGCCAAGCGTCCTTTTCTATTTTACTTTTCAAAGTGAATCCATCATCAGATATAGCAAAATCAAACCTTCCTACTAATACATCACTTTCAACATCACGACGAACTTTCTAGAAGTTTTGATAATTTTTTTTTTAAATCAAAATACCAGGAATAGTGATTTAAATTCATCATTTGCCCTGAATTTCTGACAGGATTTAAAGCACCTGCTCCTGACGTGATACACCATTAGTTTACTTAAATATAATCGTGTTTGCCAGGTTCGTTTAGTGTACAACTGTTGGGTCCGAATAGGTTTTTGCTATAAAAAAACTAAGAGAAAATATCACCATTTTTCTCCATAATATGATATAACGAGCAAACTTTCACTTCTTTTATGTCGAAAAATATGCAAAATGATTAGAAACTAGCTGTTTTCTAATCGCCTCATAATTTGCCTCATGCTATCCACAGAACATTGAAGAGGTGATGCAATTTTGGACTCACTATTCCTCTTCTACCGATAGAAAGTGATGACAGGCAGAATGACAGAGAGGAGATACATGATTGAGAAAACATAATGATGCTCAACGTGAATGCACATGAAAATCATGGCATTATTATTGTTGTAAATTTTTCATTTCATTTCATTAGTGACGATTTGTGTTCTCTTGTCAATGCAATTATTCAAGACATCAAACACCCAAACTGACCTTTTTCAGAACTTTGGTCCTGGCAAATGAGTTCTCCTTGATTCTGGCTTTAATAATCCCTCTTACTGGCTGACCATACGTGTACCTTTAGGTCGGAATAAAACTGAGATGTTATTGATTTTCAGGTAAACTTCAACCACAGTCTCACTGTATGATAATGATAGCCGTTGTAATAGTTGTAAAGTAAAAAAAAAAACAAAAACAAAAGCAAAAGACAATTATAGCTTAATCTTGATGGCAACGTAGAAGGGGTGGTATAGTTTTGGTTAGAAGGGACTAAATGTTTCCAACTTTTTTCTAAGTATAGATCACGAGAAGCCTCTTTGAAATGGCTGAGATACTGTATTTGAAAACCATAGACCATCAGGACTCTCTGTTTTGCCTTGTTCTTTAATATGACACATATTTTAAGACCAATTTTCATGAAAAAGGGATAATTCCTGTTAGAATTGTTAGTTGTTTGATTTTTCATTTTTGTTTCTAATTACATCACTAAAAGTTAAAATCTCAATCCCCATCTCAACAAGATCTATACCATACCTTTCAAAACATTTTTCGGGGAATGGCGAGTTGAGTTCCCTTTTCACTAAATTTCAATTATACCACAAAAATGTTCAATGACAAGTAGCTGCAATCAATTCTACTAATGTGGAAACTCATCAGTATGATGACAAAAGCTAGAATAAACTTGATGACAGATATTGAGTATGAGTTGGCTGAAGTATACGATCGGTAGATTTATTCTTTACTGTTATAGCCTGTTGAATAATATAATAAAAAGTGCATTAAGCTAAACTTACACCATGATAATCAATGTGACAAATTTTACAAATAGAACTGAGGTACTACTTACTTCGCACACACTGCAAATACAACAGGCGATGGCTCGTGGGCATAGATGTATCCTGTTTTAGGTGTCACCTTCACTTCAAATTTTGGCAGAACTGGGAGAATCGCAATACACTCTAATACTTATCTTTGTCTTATACTACTGGAGAAATAAACTGACTGAAGCTGAAAAAAAAATCAAAAAAACCTGCGATATATTCATAATAACGAGAAAGTTGACTTATAATCCCTTTTATACAAAAACTTAAGTAATGTGCCACTTATATGAGTCTACTTTCACAGCTACTAATCTTTTACCATTTTTCATAGATCATTAAGTCATGTGAAGTTATACTCTAATAGGTTACTCTCATTGACAGGTACTATAATACAGTTTCATAACACAAGTGGGGCAGAGTTACAAGGACGCAAGACAACAATTATGCAAAAAAAGAAGAAAACAAAACAAAAACGTGTCACGAAATTGTCATTATTCTTAATGAAACTGTTTCATCGAAGGAGGCTATGTATGTGTATATGCATGATAGAAGACGGTAGCGTATGATATAACCAGAAAATGAAGAGTCTTATGGCAAAAAGAGCCAAGCGTCCTTTTCTATTTTACTTTTCAAAGTGAATCCATCATCAGATATAGCAAAATCAAACCTTCCTACTAATACATCACTTTCAACATCACGACGAACTTTCTAGAAGTTTTGATAATTTTTTTTTCCAGTACATGTGTATTTTCTCTGTTTTTTAGCCGCTTTAGTGACAAATATCTCAACCATTAGGAATACAGTCCGTCTAAGGCAACCCGAGTGAAACAATGCTTTGCTAGGGTTTTCGACACCGTTTTGTCTCACCAGCCAAGCTTCTTATCTGCACAGTTAATCCCTTGTACAAACATTGACCTATAACAGAAGAAAGCACTCCTTTGGATCCATACACGAGTGGCAAAATTGATCTAATTGGCAAAGGGTCTGGGATTCAGACTACCCTTATCTAGAAAACGGTGTCGAAATAATCCCCAAACCCGAGTTGGGAAAGATTTTAGACGTGCAACTCCTCCTCCAACTCGGGTTTGAGGATTATTTCAGCACCAGTTTGTAGGTTTGTATAGTCTACATCAAAGACATTTATACATTTGCGGCAGTGGAAATGCATTGCTGATGACCACATTACTTCTTGTTGCATGATTGTGATGTGGGCATCGTAATATTGTGTTAATTTTATACGAAACACAAGCTGCACGATTTTTTTTTTATTACGTATTCTATTCAAGAAAGTGCAATCTTTATTTGTGCAGGATTTTTTTTTTCTCTGCAAGAATACTTCACAGTTCTTTACCACTCTAGTCTAGGGATTGATTCAACACTGTTTTAGGGGATTGCAAGGTCTAAAACCTGAATTGTATAAAGTATCATATTCTGGGAGGTGGGGAAGTCTCTTCCAACCTTCCCGGCATGTAGAAATGGCAGAGAGAATACTCGTGACAACATAGCAACAGCAATGTGCGGCAAAGCACACTGATGTGTGCGTCCACCCATGCATGCAGTCATTTTACACTTGCCAGACTGAGATAAAAACAAAGAAGGGGGGGGGGGGTCTCTGTCATGACAGAGCTAACCGTTGGTAATGCTGGGTATGGCAGTATAGGATTAAGATAACAGCTTCTCTTGTGTAAACATTCAAAACGGTGAGTTCAATTTAGACGAGGCGTTCTCGTCATGCTCAACAAGAAGGGATTAATGAAGAATGGATGCTTGTTTTGCGATATAAATCTCAAAATATATAACCATAATTCATATTATTTTGGAATGGTAATGTAAAAATTCCCGAGGCTTTATGAAAATAATACAGTTTATATAATCCAACTTGACAAATCCGTCAAGAACACCATGTAATCAATATTTTAGATTAAGAAAAAAAATGCAAGTCCTATAAATTTGACCCTATGGAAGGGGGGGGGGGGTGACTCCCTTCCGTAAATTATGGGAAAACGTCAGAGTTTATAAATCTCATTCCGATACTTCATGATTTTTTTTTATATATAGTCATACATATCAAATCATACCTAATTTGCGTATACTTGCAGCGAGATTATGGAGTTACGTAACATTTAACGGTCACATGTCAGTAAAAAATGGCGTATTTGTATACGTTTAAGCCAGCAAGGTTTCTTCACAGTTTGATTTTCAGCTTTGAACATCTGATGCGAAGTTTGAATAAATAGATAATTACATTGAATAGATAAATGTTTTTAAACTTACAAAAATATCAAGATCATAAATAAATGATACATAAAAAACCCTGCTTTACTTCCTGTGAAGACCATCCCTGGAAGTGACCCAGCTACACTGTCATACAAAATATCTGTCGTAAAATAAATTGGGAAAGATGTACATTTAGGTCCAATGATCTGCTGCGATGCTCTGTTAAGTTTATTATTAATATAAGATGCTAGGGCCTATATATGGTTGATGCTGGCAGCCTCTTACCGTACTCCTTGACATCAAAGGTCTGAATGCTATCGGGCGTATGCCCATGCTGTTTAACCCGTTGAGGACGAGTCCCGAGTATACTCGGGCAGGTGTCTATGGGAAATGCGTGTTGTAGCAAAATCAAACCGTCCTCAACGGGTTAACACGGATCCGCCATGTTCCCATCGCCGGCTCATCAGACAGGGCAAACTGTAGGTCTAGAAGGCCATCCGGACTGAGGAGCTTCCTCCACTGCTTCATACGAGTTCCACTCGGTGATTCAATATACACAGTGTGTGCCTGTCACGGGTGAAATGAAAGGGTGAAAAGGTGAAATGGGTCAACACACTTTACTGAGTCAATCTTGAGTTTTTCATATTTCCTGAAAGAGCTATCCTTCTTCTACACTATTCTTTAGTTTCGGATCAATGGGAAAGTGCGTTTTCAGCAGTCTTTCTACAATCTTTTTTTTTTGGGGGGGGGGGGGCAGTGGAATGATCAGGTATGTCTTTAAGGTCCGTTTTTATTTCTTGAGATCGTTCGCACATACTCTTCACTTTCAAGTCTAATAATATTTGAAAGGGTAACACTACTGCTTTGAAAGATGACATTAATCACGGACAGCATGTGTTCATAGAACATGCTTAATTTCAACTTAATCTGATAATACCTTCATTGTTGTAGCTCTGGTGGTTTACACACGGTGGTTTGTCCCTTTCATCGCAGAGCTAGCACGGCTTGGTAAAGATTAAGCGCTTGAATAGACCCTGCACTTCAGAGCCTCTATCCTCAGTTCACACTTCTTTTTTTTCAGAGTGTGTGTTTTCTTTCCAGTATTCATGTAGGTTAGTGGAAATCATTTAAATTGAGTTATACATCATGTTAAAGCTTAGAGTCTACTCTTTCAGAATAAACCCTTAACTAAACATCCATGTCTGGCGACTTCTTGTTGGTCTTGTGATGCAGGGTCACCTATATAAATATTTGTTGTAGGCCTAGTGCATAATTAACAATTATTATAAAGGAGGAAGTATGTACATAGGCTGCTATTTGAAATCAATATACTCAAAATGTGAGCACCTTAAATTACAAAAGTATAAACAATGTAAAATATATGATGATATTAATATGCAATACATTAGGATTTTGCATCATACACTTGCTACTCTATTATGCACTGGATGTGAACAATACCGATATGTACGAGTTTTCTCAATTTTTCTCCCTGTACAAATGTAATGTGTAAAGATCGCAACTGCTGATCTGTCGGAAAAAAGAACCAGTGGGACTCCAACCTGTCATCTACCTATTTCCTGGCAGTGACTCTACCACCGGATATCCCGCCTGGTCGCCAGCAGTAACACGATGAATTTTGAACAAAAACCAAAGCTCCAAAATCCCGACATTGTTATGTTATGTTGTCTAAGGCCGACAAGGCATATTGAATGAAAGTGAGATATCATTCGAAGGGATGGAAGTTTCGGGTAGATGACAGGTTCGCGTCCAACTGGTTCTTTTTTTCTTTTTCTTTTTTTGTTGTTGACATGTTTGTTAATTTCAAATCAGCTGTTGCGACCTTAACAGATTTGAGGGAGAAAAATTGAAGAAATTCATACGTCAATATTCATCCCTCTAATTCATATCATACTTTCAGTAAATGTGTTCATTAAATGACGTCATCCCACCTCAGCTAAAGTAAAGAGAAACATGTTTGTTTTAGAGACGGCGGAAAAGGAAAGGGAAAGGGAAGCGTGTGTAGGTGTTTAATGTATTTGTGTGGGGGTTGTGACCTTGGTCTATTAAAAAAACTTTAGATAACAATTGCCTTGTCAAGAGAACAATTCACGAGCTAATGCTGACACATGTTGAGTACATTCACACTCCCATTTGCCAATATATGACCGTGCATCACAAAACCAACAAAAAAGTTGCACCAATTGATTTTACGTGAGGACTTAAAAAGGTGAAATGGGTCAACCAAGTCAATCTTGAGTTTATCAATTTTCTGAAAATCTATAATTCTGCATCAATCCTAAGTCTTGGGATCATAACGAAAGGAAAAGTGTGTTTTCAGCGATTTTTCTACAACAGTTTTTTTTTTTTAAAGTTATGAGATCAGGTATGTCTTAGAGGCCTCTTTTCATTTCTTTGAAATCCTCTGCATACTCTTCACTTTTGGTACTTCTTCCAAAGTTAGCTTTAATCATGGACGGGTTTTGTCAATAGAGCATGCCCACTTTGCGCTTAATCTGATAATCCATTCATTGTTGCTGTCCTGTGATTTGCACCATGTTTCTTGTCCCTTTCATTACACAGCTAGCATACTTAGGTAAAGATTAAACGCCTCTTTTCTCAGATCACACTTTTTCAAAGTGTGTGCTTTCTTTCCAATATCTAAATAGGTTGTGGGAGACCATGTAAATTGAATTATACATATTTTTAAAGCTGAGAGTCTGCTCTTCCAGAATGTACCTTTTTGTGTAATGCAGGGTCACATACAACTGTCTTTTAATGAACCTTTCCACGAACAGGACTGGGATAGTATTTTGTTGTTAAATGGACACATCCTGTGATGAGTGAAAATGTAGACGGTTCGCATGAAGCGCTTATGTGTGCATTTGCGAAGGCATACGAAGCACATCTTAAATACGAAAAGTTAGGAAATCAGCTTGATATACTTACATGGTCAGGGACCGGCATCATTTCTGGATAGCTCAGCGTCAGGACTCTTAACATCACTGTTGAGAAACAAAAGTATGGAAAGTGACTGCGAGATATCAATATGAGTTTTAAACGTATACCACGGGTCACCTTATGTATAATTTACTTCATTTGTATTTTTACTCTCTTTCATTATATTATATTGCTATTTAAGATTGTCAATGGCCTTCTGTTTTTCTTTCTTGTTATAAGTAATCGTAGTTTGGGCTTCATCATGCTACTTTCAACACGTATCTGTTTTATCAAGCTCTCACTTTGAATCAAAGTGAACTTGTGAACTTCAATTCCATCTTTACCACGAAATTATTAAATGATATCTATTATGCCTAACCGTCATCCCTGACATCTCGCTTTGTCTTCATCTCTTCTCTCGCAAGGTAGTGGAGGTAAAAGACAAAATATAAGTGAGAAAACAGTGTCAGACGTAACAGAGAATTACACATTAAGTTCAAAGGATACTGCAATTAAACAGATAGGAACAAAACATAGCATATTTTAATGAGGGATATGTGTCTTGACAGCAACACCTTTTTTGAGAGTACCTGTAATCCATGTAAAGATCAACTGTACTATTTACATTCCTATGTTGGTGTAATTAAACATAGTAATGTTATTCTTTCATGATATTTTCGCAATTTCGATCGCCGCTGTTCTCTACTGATCGCATTGATCTTCTTACTCTTTTTTTTCATTTTAGATATATACGTACTACATCGTTGGGAGCTTTGTTCTCCTTTAATTGGCAATAATAATAATAATAATAATAATGATAATAACAATAACAATATATTATACATGTGAACCAAGATTGCATTGAAAATTTGTACTAAAATCAGAGGATGGCAGTGATGGATTCAGAAATAATAACTATTCCATGTCATTTGTTTCATTTTGATTTGATCTTTTACTTTTTCATTCTTTTTGCTCATCGCGCTGAAATTTTAATTCACTCTTCTTTTGTAATAGGCCCCAGAGTACATCATATGTTTGAAAGTATCATCCCCTTCAATACGATTTTTTTTATATGCAATTGAACCAAAACAGAACTTGGACTTTGTACCTATGGATTAACAGAAAGGGTCAGCACAGTGCCCAACATGGTCAGACCAGGGAGGTGGACCTACTCCCTGGTCAGCATTCACTAATATTATACCTTTCTGGCCCGGTTAGTATAAAGGCTTGTCCGTTTGGATGAAAGCGTGTATCGCCTCGTAGTCCAGTATCAGTCGCTTTTGAAAGACCTGTCTAAAGGGACCCCCAGTAGACTTCTCACCAGTAAATTTGTGACGAAAATTGACAGAAACACGCCTTGCACGGTGCTGTGTAAGAAAGAGGCAAGTGGCTATATTTCAGCATTTGAACATTGGTGATGAAACCCATATCTCCAAGTGTAGTATGGTGAACAACATGAATATGACTGACATTCAACTTGAACGTGTTTTTTGTTTGTAGCCTAGTCACGAATTTATCCTCTTTTTGATATTCATGAAATATGACGTCAATAAATCTTGTTTTATATTACCATTACAGTGCACGCTTCTCCTTAGTCTTTGTTTTGTGATTTTAATTTGCACAATGCGCATATCACCTAATTCTGAAAAGTGAGCAATCTCATGTTATCATACAAAAATAGGTTCATTTGCTGGGTGTTAAGTTGTTATCTTTCTTGCTTAGTGAAAGTTATAAAAGCTCGGATATTCTTTACACAGCATATAAAATGTTCCTTTCACCTATGCTCACTTTGATTGTATGAAAAACAATCTCGATTCTTATTTCATGTGCTTGTAATTGTTTTGGCGCATTTTTTTTATGGGGGGGGGATCCCAAAGGGTAGTAACTCATAATCTGACATGGGAAATTTATCGCAGGAAAAAAGAAAGAGAAAAAAAAACAGTGTTTACATAAGTTTTTTGTTTCCCTTTTTTTACAGAAAATATGTTAATGAGTCCCTTTTTTGTGTTTTGAGTCATTTTGGAAGTACAAAGGGAGGAAACATCGCCTGCATGGAACTACTCTGGAGTCTTCGCATGCTCACTGGTTTCTGATATGATCATACTGGATTTAGCACCGTTAAGCGTTACAATCAAAACTCAAAGGGACTTAGGACCTTTTGAGTCAAAACTAGATTTAAATTTCAATTTCCTTACAAGTACTTAACCATCTAGAAGAGTAGATATATGTGACCGTGCACCTCAAAACGAACATAAAGTCGCACACATTGATTTTGCGTGAGGACTGAAAATAAGTGAAATGGGTCAACCTAGCCGAACTTGACTTTTTCATATTTTCTGAAAAGACGGGTCTTCTTTTACATTATGCTAAAATTTGGTATCATAAAACGGGCAGGAAAGTGTGTTTTTTAGCAGTTTATCTTGAACATTTTTGGTAGAATAGTGTGATTAGGTGTTTCTTTAGAATCCCTTTTTCACTTCTGAAAAACCTTGTCCACACTCTTCACTTTCAACTCTAATAACTTTTGAAAGGATAGTGCTACTGCTGTGAAAGTTGGCATTAATTATAGACAGAATGTGTTAATGAGGCATGCTTAATGTCAGTTTATTCTGATAATCCCTTCATTGTTGTTACTCTGGTGGTTTACTTCCTGTTTTTTGTCCCATTCATCGCACAGCCAGCACGGTTTGGTAAAGATTAAGCGCTTGAATAGACATTGTACTTCAGAGCCTCATTTCTCAGTTCACACTTTTCCTGAGTTTGTGCTTTCTTTCCAATATTTAGATAGGTTAGGAAAGTCCATTTGATTTGAGTTATACATCATTTTAAAGCTTAAAGTCTGTTCTTTCAGAATATGGTCTTAACTAAAAATTTATGTCTGGCGACATGTACTTTTTGTTTGTTTTGAGGTGCAGGGTCACATATATGTTAGTATCGAATAAATTCCAGAGAATACATTTCTCTCAAAACTTTCAATTTCGAGACAAATGGATATGACAATTTCTTTTAAGGAACCTCTCGTATGCAGAACTGAGGGACATACATGTAGCACCTCTTAGAAGATTAGGGTTGGATAGATTTTGAAATCAATTTAATTTTGAATTAGAATTCATATTGAAGAGATGAAAAGTGTCATGTTTTATAGTCATCAGATAACATTGCTTTATAACAAAAATAAAAGTATTTAGATTTTTTTTTTTTAAACAACATTACAGTGAGCAAATTGGCCCTATAGAAGAGCGTCGATATGCATGTGTATAGCGTCAATGTGGGGGCTCATGCTTTCACTACTATTGCTACATTCTTATAATATAGAGTTCTAAAATCATGTCATTTAAATGTATGGTTACAATTTAATTTTCATCCAATTCCTTTTTTTCATTTCCAACGAGAGTATACAATATGACATTTGCATATAAACAAAGTAGAGTACAATGTGACTTTTGCATATTCAAATGGTATTTGAATGCACGCCTTTTCTTTCTACAATGAAACAAAATAGATGCATTGGGAAAACTATAACCGAATCGTCAAAAAGAAAACAATTAGGAAATGAAAGGGACTGCTAAAAAGCCCAGATTGTAGAATGCAGTCCCGTCGTGAGTAGTAAACTGCAGTAAAAATCAAACGAAACGATATGAAAGACATACTTCCTTTAAAACAAATACCATAAAACATTAATCATACGCAGATTTTCTTACTGATTCTTCCCATTTTCTGAAATAATTTGAAATATTCTTTTTTTTCTTTTTTTGTGAGGAATTCGAGACTTATCGCTATTTGTCATCGCCATCCAAATGACACATTTGAAATTCCATGATAGCATACTGCGGAATAAGAAGATCATTTGTTCTGAAGTAGTGATAATCATGCTTAATTATGCAGGATATGAACATATATTCAATTGCGTTTTATTTGTCTCTATGTTTGCTTGTTTATTGCTGTTTTTTTTTCTTTCTTTCAGAATATGCAAAATAACACAACCGCACAAAATGTGAACTTGAATTTGTATGTACAGGAATCTCACTTACATTGAACCCCGTTGTGTTCGATAATTTGCAGCCCAGATTCAAATCAATGCATTCATCCGTGCCATTGAACAATCGCTGAACAATTACGGTCGGGCATGGTAACGTGAGATACGTGATGTTGAGTTCCATGGAGACAGGTGTTACAAGATTTTTCATCGTGAAACATCCAGTCCCTACTTTGTTGAGCTACAACATCTTCGGATACATGACAATCACACCACTGAATGGGGAGAAATATACCCCCCCCCCAAAAAAAAAAAAAAAAAGGAAAGAAAATACTAACATCCTTTAACTCTCCAAATATCGTGATACAAACATAATTGTGACCCTGCATCACAAAACCAACAAAAAGTCGCCAGACATGAAATTTTGGTGAAGGGTACATTCTTAAAAAGCGGACTCCGAGCTTTAAAATGATGTATAACTCAATTCAAATAAACTCCCCTAATCTATCTAAATATTGGAAAGAAGGCGCACACTTTGGAAAAAGTGTGAACTGAGGAAAGAGGCTCTTAAGTACAGGGTATATTTAAGCGCTTAATGTTTACCAAGCCGTATGCTAACTGTGCGATGGAAGGGACAAAACAGAGGATGTAAGCCACCGAAGCAACAGCAATGAAGGGATTATCAGATTAAACTGAAATTCAGCATGCTTTATTCTCAAATTCTGTCCATAATTGATACAAATTTTCAAAGGTATGTTATTATCTTTTCAAAAGTTATTAGACTTGAAAGTGAAGAGTAAATCTATGCAAAATATTTCAAGAAATGAAAGGGGACCTCTAAGACATAGCTGATCGTTCTCAAAACACACTCCCATTCATGTTAAGATACCAAACTAAGGGATAATGTAGCAGAAGGATAGCTCTCTCAGAAAATATGAAAAACTTAAGATTGACTCGATTAATCCTTTTCACTTTTTTTTTAGTCCTCGTGTAAAATCAAGGGGTGCGACTTTTAGTTCGTTTTGTGATGCACGGTCACATATGCAAGGATAGATAAAGCAATAATGCTTGAAAGGGGGATTTCAGTGCAGTAGAACGATTGTCTGAAAAGATGAAACAATGCTGTTTTATGGCAACAATGAAAATGTGATTATTAAAGTTGGATATACGAAAGTTGTATCATTGTAAAGTATCGCCATTTTGTTTTTTCAAGAAACATTTTTTGAACGGTCAATTGTGATGAATGCGCAAAATTGTGGCGTAATGATGTCATCACTTCACAACCTCTCATAAAGCTTGTACAATAGAATTCTGATTGTTGTTGGTTTTTTTTTTTTTTTATTGGAACGCAATCCCTTCTCGGTCTCAAATCTTGACACTGAACACACGTTTTACATTTTAACAACAACAAACATTACATTTTTGTCACAATGGAAATTGTGACTTGATCGCATCATTATCTCACTTATTTCCATATTATTCTTATCATCTGTACGAAAACAGTTCAGCGGGGAATAGCGAACCCTCAGAAATCACAGATGAATTACTAGAAGGCAACCTATTGTTGTTTTCAAGAAGGCAACCAGGAATATGCAAATGGTAACCTTTTTATAAGGGAAATAGGATAATAATATCATCAGATGTGCATTTGATTTTTTAATGCGATCTTCCAAGTTCAGCAAACAGATGTTGTCGTCCTTTAAATGAGATCAAGAACTAGTGCCATTACCATACATTTGACAATCCTCTCAACGTAACACAGTAGCAAAAACAATCACAAAATGCCAACACGCCAGTCTGTGGGAGCACAGGCGCCGAAACGGACAAATAACCGATACGAAAATAAAGAGACAAATGAGAGAAAAGGATTAATTTTGCAACCTGATTAAAGAAGAGGATAAATAAAAAGAACATTATTTGAAATGCTGATGAAAGCTATATGAATATCAAAGGCTCCACCTGGACTCTTTTTCATATAAATGTATAAACATTTTGAAAAGTAATAGAGTTAAGGGTCAAACTCCAGACGAATAATAGAGTAAAAGGGCTAAAAACTATTTTAACTGGGGGTCAAATTGAGCCCCCCCCCCCGACATTTCGTGCCACGATTCCGCAACGCGCAAAGATTTTACCGCGTCGTTTCATTACTTTTTTTATTGAAGTCTCCAGCATATTTTCAGACCAAATTTGCGTCGTCCGGGAACAACGTTCTGTTTTGCATATGTCAACCCGAAATCAGCTCAAATTCATGATTTCGTGAGTAAATCCAGTGCAAATTGTGTGTTTTTTTTTAATCGATATAAATTAGATTATTTCAACTTTTAACCGCTGAAATTAATCAATTCTCATGTAGATAAGCTTGAAAAAGTGCCTGCAACAAAATTTTGCCTAAAAATAATAGAAAACAAAAGGTCGAAAGACAATAAAATACATAAGAGATTAACAAAACAATAAAAAACAAAAGGAACTGGTTTTGATTGAGCTATTTTTTTTGCAAGAAAATTGTTTGATGTGTCTTAATGATTTCTGACATAAAAGTTTAGCAATCCCCTAATCTTTTTAATGGATTGATAGATGAAGTATGATTTAATGCGTAAAATAGCATAATTTATTTATTAGAAAATATACAATCAAAGTTTTTTTTTTTAATTGTATAACTATGTAATCTTGTAGTTGACATCCGGCTCTATGTGCAGGCAAAATTTTGCGGCGATCGCGCAATCGGCGGCCGAGATCTAAAACATTGTAAAAGGGGGTCAAATTGTTCCCCCCCCCCCCCTCAGTAAAATCTTGGTCTCAAATAGCCCAGTTAAAATAGGGTTGATCAAGTGAAAATGAGGTTTTAAACATTAATATTGATAATAATCTATTTTTGATAAGAATAATGTGTGATGATTACAAATTGCGCCATATCGAAGGTATTGGTGGGTCAATTAAAATCATATGATGTAAATATCGGTGGGGCAAACTTGCGAGAATTTTGGAGAAGATGAAACAATAACTCGACCTCTGGGTGTTCGGATTCACCCAGGTGAAAACATTGATACTACCGTAAAGATCATAAAACACCCTGCAGAACGGTAATGAAAATGTAGACCTGTGTTTCATCTTGTTTTGTGTGAACTCTCATGAGACCAGGCAGAATATCTCTCTCAGTCCTTCCTAGTGTGACCAAAGAGTGGTCTGGTGCAATATTTACCTTTCTTCTGATCCCTCTTTTGCATGCATCAAAGTCGAGCAGACGACAACCACGCTGGTCAGTGCTACCACTGCGAACGCTAGCCTGTTCATGGTGCCGTTCCTCTACAGGCTACAAGTACAGGCCAAAGAAAAACAGAAGAAGAAAGGGTGCAGTTGTTTCATAAGAGTCGGTACCTCAGATTATATTGTGTTCACCTATGGACTGACCATGAAAACATGTAGTTTGTTCCACTGTCGTCTACTCGGGCTATAGCCTGTTAGGGAAGCACTCAGCTGCAATTTTCGCGACAAATCACAGGAATAAAACAGCATCGGTGGCAGTCAGTCGTTACAAAAGCCGAAAAAGAACACCATACAAACAACCAACAATAAAAATAACACACACACACACACACACACACACACACACACACACACATACACACACACACACACACACACACAAGCATTCAACAGATCTTGGTTGATGTTACCAAAAAGTGACGTTGTCGACTACCTGCCAGTTTAACACAAATGTGTTGAGTTTTGATATCAGGAATGGGACGCACTTACCTGGTAAGTTATTCTACTTCTTCGGTAAATATATATGTACATATATATATATATATATATATATATATATATATATATATGACAAAATGAAAGAGTACATACTACCAGGGTGGATCACCGCTGATGAGATAAACATTTCCTGCAAATTGTGTCTGCGGTTTCAGGATTTAATCCCACATCGTGTTATCCCTTTACCCGTATTTCTGGGAAACAATAGCCCTGGGAGGTATGTCAATTGTTCTAGCAGTCATTATCTTGATAACTCCAATTTTTTATTGTTTTCACAAGTACCGAGAGGTCAATATTTGAAGCGCGCCTGCCATTACGTTTTACTGCAGTTGCATTTCAAATCACGTATTTTACCTGTGGAATTGCAGACCACAATCCCTGAGGGATATTTTGTAATCGTAATTAAAATCGTCTTTTAAATGACGATGCGGACGTGTTTTCCGATCGCGATTTGTCATAATGACGGATCAAAACAGTCGTGTGAAGGGACTGACTTGTCTTATTTGTGTATAGCGAAAAAGAAATTAGAAATAAGGTCAGTCTCTAGTTGCAATAAAGCATAATAAAGCATAAAACGTAATGAAGTACGTTTCTCAACTCGTTTGAAAACGGCCTGATGGAAACTTGCAAAATCGGCATACCACATCACACTTTTAGGCCGTGGTTTATGTTATAAAGACGCTCTAACAGAGACATCGGCATAATCTTACCACACGAAGAGTTATCATGTACAATATTTTTAGTGTTTCTAGTGAGAATTGAAACATCATAGCTCAAGGCTTTCTCGCTCAATGCTATAACAAGAGTAAACGAGTATTTATGGGTCTGTTTTATTGCATTGTTTTGATTTTGACTTATCGTGTTTTAATCTTATATCTTGTAAAATGTACAAAATCTCGACATACCATATGGATTTGAGAATACGGTTCTTTCTCTTAGATTGCGCTTTGTAGTCATAATCAAGTTTGGTTTGATTTGATGATTTTATGTCTGTTTGGTATGTTAATTTAGAATTCCTTATTTATTTTTTCCAGCAATATTATCGAACAATAATTGAACGTATTTTATGAATGATATAATAACAATGATTGTAACAGGCAGTGATAATATCAATATCAAAAGAAAGAGGTCTGAACAAAAGGTCTGGAAAAGCAACTCCGTGCTACATATGCATATAGTCTGCTTTTACACATACCAAGAAATCGTTCTTTGAAACACGGTGATCATTACCCGTCGACAGAATCGAGTTAATAATCACGCAATTTTGCAATGAGAATGCAAACCACAGTCACACAGGAAGATTGAAATCGGGGGTGCAATCAAGTTTTAAATGCGTATCACACGGTCTGGAGGTATTTTTCCATCACGATTCGCAAGATTTACGAAACGACACAGACAGTGGAGGATTTGACCTCCAAATCTTGTTTTGGGGTGGAGCTTATGGTGAACTTTCAAGCACTTCCGGAAAAAAAAAACGGGTCTTCAAATGTTCGCAATTCAGTCAAAGCGACGTGGTTCAAAACTGATTGACAGGGGAACTTGTCAAAATACCACATCTCCCTCCCTCGCTTTTAGACAATAAAAAGCAAAAAACAAAAACAAAAACAGAATCCATGAAGCTTTCCTCGGTCGCCTATTGGACGATTATTTTCACGCAATTGCAATCGCAGTGGTGATTAAGCATTCAAATTACGTTTCTCGTTTGGTGTTAAAAGTGATATTTGCCCCTTAAATAATTTGACACTGAAGAAATGATGAAAAGGCTTCATATCAAAATTCTTCAAATAAAAAGTGGATTTTTTTTTTCAATCTTTGAGAGAATCGCTTTTGCTTGTGAAGAGCTGTTAACTATTTTTTTCCGTGTCTTCCTTTTGGCCCATTACATTGCGTTTTGTATCAAACGAAATCATGACTGTTTTATCGCATGCATGTGCGCATGTGTTTGTTGAAATAGGCAGGGAACACTTGATGTATTGTACATAATGCGTTATTACCATTTTTTTTTTCTAACAGAAAATAAGTTCTCTCTTTCGATTCCAGAAAATCAAAGGGAACCATGCCAAAATATTTATATGAAGTTAGTGAAAGCATCAATGTTAATAAAACAAACTGGTCAAAAAGAATGAGGAAAATCAGACAATTCAATCATAGCTTTAGCATAATTCTTTTAGGTTCGATGACGCCATCGGAGGATGAGGAGACTACCGCGCGTGCTACCTTAAACAATTTCCACTTTCCTTCTTCTAAAGCATTGGCTGTTTTCAGATAGGAATTATGTTACATTGTTCTTTAAAAGTGCTCTGATGTTCCATATCATAACTCGGCAGGGTATTATACATTAAATCGGTTTGCTATTAAGGCAAGGGTAACCTGGGGTCCGTTTCATGAAGCTATCACATAAAAGCTATCACATAAATCTTAAAATGGCCAAGCCGCTCCTAAGCTAGGAGAGACTTTCACAGAGAAGTAAAAACCATTTCACGAAGTCTCTCCTAAGCTATGAGAGACTTTAATTTTTTCAATCGTCATGTTCGAGGGTAATACTGATTAACATATCATTAGCATATCATTAACTTTTTCTCCCTTAGTACATACTATACATGCTTTGAGCACTCGCTACATAGACATAGCACGTATACACACAGTGTATACAGCGCAGAGGCAACAGATCTACGACGGAGGCAAGATTCTAGACTCTTAGAGGCTAAGTTGCATTCTATACCGCTACCAGTACATATTTCTATTAGTGAGTATATTTAAAGCTGTCTACAATTGAAGAGTAATGCATGTGGATTCATAATGTGATATTATTTGGATATATTTTTGTTCGAATCTTCTACAATTCTCCAAGGGCTAGCTAGATGTAGATCTAATCTTACCGGTAGTAGCGTTATCACAATAGTCCCACGTAGGCACATCGCCGTTTGTTTGAGTGACCAAATGGCCAGCTGAGTTTACAATAGGTAGTCTAGTTTGTTACTTAGCATGGTAGGGCATAGGGTCTACTACAACTTCTACAAGTATTAAATAGTGAACTGTTTGTGGGTTGATTATTATGATATATATAGCGTGCAGATATTTCATGAGAGCAATTGCCCGATTTGTTCATGTGTGGGTGAATTGCAGGTAACTTACCAAGGCCTGAATAGTGAAGGGAGCGAAGAAGAAACCGGAAATTTCTTAAGAATTGGTCTACATTTTATTATCAATATTATTAGGCCTATATTTTTGAAGACGTGTCTAACATTGAATAATTACACTGTCACTAGCTGTGTGGATAGTATTCAGAAGTGATACAAATTTTCCGTTTTGTGTCAAATCGACAGGAAAAATCTGTTGGTTTTTTTTTTCAGTCTAGAAAATCTAGGTTATTTTGTCCAACAGAATTATGGGCCTAGCCTAAGCCTAATGTTTTTTAGGCCCTAACGTGAACTTATAGCGTTAGCATTTACACTACAGAGAACCAGCTGCACGTTACCTGTGTCATTGTCACGTTTACAAGTCCTAATGTTACTATCTAACGTTACTATAGGTCTACAACAAAAACTTGTAAAATACTAGGGGTTAGGGGTTATAATAACAGCGACCAGCCCGAACGCGAAGCACTTTGTACAACTATAACAGGGAGTGCCCTGGGGTTAGGGCAGGTAGTACTATCTGGAGAGTCCGACAGTGATTAGACTAACTAGATCTAGTAGTAGTAGTAGGGCCTAGTAGTAGTACGTAGATCCAGGTCTACACAGAATATGAATTGGAAACCATGGTTCAGATCTTGGTTCAGACTTGAAAGCTATCTTCCACAATTCTAAATGCATACAGCACTGTAATCGCAATGCATGTGTCACAATAAGATAGAGAATGATGTTTACCGAAATTCATTGGCATGGAACCTCTAGAATTCTACTGCTATACTACCAGGTGTCTATAGATCTAGAATCCAGTGGTATAGTGATCCTGAGTAGCACCTACTGACCTAGATACTACTTAACCAGTGTATACCAAAAGTATAACCAGACTAGACCCTTTTATAGCCTTGGTATTCTTAAACATATTATCATTAACATAAGTAGACCTATCACTCATCAGTAAGGAAGTTAATAGGTCTTCTAAATAGTGCTATCTATCTAGGCAGTTAGTAGATTCTATAGGTCCATACTCCGATGCTAGTACCGCTTACACAACTTCTTTTAGCAATTTAATTGATGATGATGACATGACAACAGTTGATGATCAGAGTCAGACTGTGGCTGCATCTCAGGCTGTAACTGTGATCAACCCGAATGTGAAGCCACAGTACAGCTGGTCCTACCAGATCTTAGGTAGATGTAGACCTTGCAACGTGGATGCCTATCGACAAGATCTAGAACCTCAAGATGTCATAATACCCCAAACTATAGGCTTACACATGTTGAATTGAGACAACTCAAATACTAGTAGTATGTCTTTTAATCATCCCCCAAAAAATAATAATATAAGGTCCTTTATATATTTAAACTGCAAAAACATGTGAACTGATTTCAAATTTCATGCAGATTCTAGATATTGTGTGTAAAATCTTGTATAATCAAACAACAGTTTGAAAACACACTTTCTATTTTGTATTCACATTTTTAATTATAATGTTAGATATGGAACATCAGTCAGACTGCTACAATCAGACTTCTGCATCTCATAAAGCCCAGAGTCAGTTGCTGAACTTCACTGAACACAGAACCAAACTGCTGAACTTCCATCTTCTCCACAGCTAGACTGCTACTGAACTTCGTTGAGACTTATCTACCAGCATGGTCACCTTCAACAGAATGCAAGTATTTTAGCTTATAATACTATTTTAGCAGACAACATATCTGTATATTTTCAAATACTACAATTGCAACATTATTTACATTTGGACATCAAATTGTCTCTGGATTTTTAGTTGAATAGTGTTAGACAGGAAATATTGAAAACAATGTTTGCTGTAATGTCCATCTTGGTACCAGTAATTGAAAACAGACATTCTTATCCAGTGAATAGTGACCCTTCTAGAAACAACTGTTTTTTGAAGTTTTTTTTATTTCACTATCTGTAGAATATTACATACTGATCCAATTGAAAAGAGATAATTCATGGAAGGGGGGGGGGGGGGGGGTACCTGCATGTCTACATGTATCAAGCTCCTGAAACAAACTATAGCAGTCACGTTATCTTAATATTGTAGGCCCTACTATGATTGTTTATTCACCCTCTCCCTTTTCTAGTATCAAAACAACCTCATGCTCTTACAATGTTTGAAACAAGAATATTTGACATAGCTAATCATTTCAAACTGTGAAAAGTCCTATTTACAGCTTATGGATCAGTAGATACTAGTGAATTCAGTCTTTCAAAATCAATGGTAGGGCTTTTCAATTTGATTGCTATAGCTTGTTATAGCAAAGGCAAAGCACCCATCTCTAACATACTTTCTAATGTCCCATGTCCTGCACTATTGTTTTGTTTGTAAGATGTTAACTGTTCTTGTATATTGAATAAACTCCAAACAGCCAAGGACCAGACAACATGTGAACTTCATCCACTTCAGAGTTAAGGACTGGGGGCAAGATGCAACTGGAAAAGTCAAGTGACAGTGTCATGGATATTCCACCATCTTCATCTGGTGTGTTAAATGATTATTTTTAGCTATTGAA
Organism: Diadema antillarum; assembly: GCF_040938485.1. Lineage (NCBI taxonomy): Eukaryota > Metazoa > Echinodermata > Echinoidea > Diadematoida > Diadematidae > Diadema > Diadema antillarum. The sequence continues at coordinate 1,668,275 of NW_027271135.1, forward strand.
GCAAGTTGAGAAATCATGTTATCTTGATCATCTACAGTTGGCAGCAAAATTATTCAACCCCTCTCTTGCATGTTGGACACTCTGGCATAATGAATTACATTATAACTGAGATTATTTCTAAATCATACAAGTGGTGATCAGATAGTTTGCTACAAGTAAAAAACAGATCAGTAGCCTTTGATTTGAATGGGTCAACCTAGCCGATCTTGACTTTTTTATATTTTCTGAAAGAGCGGGTCTTCTTTTACATTATGCTAAAATTTGGTATCATAAAACGGGCAGGAAAGTGTGTTTTTTAGCAGTTTATCTCGAACATTTTTGGTAGAATACTGTGATCAGGTGTGTCTTTAGAATCCCTTTTTCCTTTGTGAAAAACCTTGTCCACACTCTTCATTTTCAACTCTAATAACTTTTGAAGGGATAATGCTACTGCTTTGAAAGTTGGCATTAAGTATGGACAGAATGTGTTAATGAGGCATGCTTAATTTAAGTTTAATCTGATAATCCCTTCATTGTTGTTACTCTGGTGGTTTACTTCCTGTTTTTTGTCCCATTCATCGCAGAGCCAGCACGGTTTGGTAAAGATTAAGCGCTTGAATAGACACTGTACTTCAGAGCCTCTTTTCTCAGTTCACACTTTTCTTGAGTTTGTGCTTTCTTTCCAATATTTAGATAGGTTAGGAGAGACTTTTTGTTTGTTTTGAGGTGCAGAGTCACATATAGTTACAAACTTTGATCATTCATGTATAAAGAGATATGGTCCAGTGAGCACATTTATGGTCATTTTTAGTCCTTTCAGTGATCACTGAAATGCTTCGTTGAATATGGTTTCACTCAATCTTTTGATAGGTGACACAATATGATGGAATTTGATGTAGGATTCTTAATATTTCAATTGGCATTTTTCATTGTACAAAAATATTTAAATGAACTAATTTCTAGTGAAAGTTGCCACCATAGAGTTTGTACAGAGGTTTAGCCATGATATTGATAATTCAAAGTTTAAGTCATGTCAAAATGAATATAACCCAATGAAATGCTAAGAGTTATGTATAGAATGGCAAGATACTATTTAAAATTCCATAAGAACAAAAGAAATTAATCGTTATCATTAGACCATAACATGTCATGCTTCAGTGATCACAGAAAGGTCTGAAATGACCATAATGCACTCATTTGACCTTATCTCTTCATGCATGAATGATCAAAGTTTCTAACTATATGCAAATCAAAGATTATTGATCAGGTAGGCATTTGTCATAAACTATCTGTTCACCATTTGTATATGATTTATTAATTGTAATGTTATTTATTTTGCAATAGTGTCCATAATGCAAGGGGGTTTAATAATTCTGCTGCCAACTGAATAAAGTGAATGCTTGTTATTAATTTCCCCTCTCATTCATTACTAAAATTACCTCATACTCTTACAATTTGCTAACAGGGGCTCATTTCATAGTGATTAAAACTTTGAAAACTGGCAATTACAACTTGTCGTTCACATAATATATCTTAAAAAATTGATATTCATTAATGAACATTTTGTTGTTATTGCTTGTTTTAATAAAGATGTACACTCATCTCAAATATTTTCCAACTATCCCATTTGTGCATCCGATGTTTCTGTTTGTATGGTATTTAACTGTTCTTATATTTGCACACCCAAAGGCCTGAAGAGAGCTGAACCTCACCAAGCCCTTGGGACTGACAACTGCAGCTGAACTTCACCCAGGTCAGAGTCAGACTGCAATTGGACTACGAACTGTATAGCAGCATCTTATCTACGACAGAACACAGGTATGCATTTCTCAAATTAAACTAGAAAGTATAAAGATTTTACAAAATAAACAACTTGAGTAACAGTTGAAAAAAGGCAACCTCTGTTGATGACATATCAGTTACAGGTAATTCGGTCTTTCTTATTTTAGGAATTATTGTAGACTTGGTGGACAAACAATGTCACCTCTATATGTGAACTGTTCCACACGAGAAATGAAGAAATAAGTGCATTCATACACCCCAGTTGGGAGTTGATTTAATGTTTATGTCTATATCAGCCACAATTGGGAATTCAGTACGGCTCACAAGAGTTGATTAATGCACTGACATGTGTAGCAATGCAGCTGACTTGTTGCATAACCCATTGAATCATCTTTCTGTTTATTTTGGAATTCCCAGCTTGCCTGACATAAGTTACAATCCTTTCTGAAAAAAAAGTCAAATAAGTCTCTACTGACATGAATGAATGACATTATGTCAGATGAGTGTTTTAAGTCACAATCACATTTTCATTTTGAGTCTGTGTCACACCTTTTTTGTTCATCAGGAAGAATCCGATACACTAATTCTTGTGTATGACAACCCAGACGATTTTCTTTGTTTTTTTTTCCTTGATGCTGTTAAACTGTTGCTAATATACTGTATATGAAATTGCTGACAAGCAGCTCTGTGTAATGATATGTGTGGTAGTCGTGTGTGTATTCATTCAACTGTACACCCACGTGTTACCACTCTGTATAATGTCAGGGTGAGGGGATGTGATTTGCATGTCACAATATTTCAGTATGTAACCAGTATTGTTTATTTTTCCATATTCTATTTCTTTTGTCCTTTCTTTCTATTTTCTTTCATATAGATTCTCAAGGCATGGAGCTTGCCAAAGGTGATGCAGACAGGTTGAATATAACATATGTTGGTTTTGACCGCTGTGGATTCAATCCTTCAAAAATTAATGGTATACAGTATACATTTTTTTTTTTTTTTTGGGGGGGGGGGGGTGGCTGCATTAGATGTGAGGATCTGACATGTACCTGCAGCACTGTAATGAAAGTCATGAATGCAAATGTCATGGTGATTTTGTAATAGATCCTTATGACAAAAGCTACTTGCACAACAAAAATTCCTAAAATGGAGTGCGAATATTATGTCTTTCAGGACATCATTTGGAAAATAAGAATAGGTCTATTGTCGCTAGACCTACACACATGATAGATTTTCAAATTTTATGCACTTGCTGCAAATGACATGAGTAATGTTACAGAACCTAACAACATCTTGATTGTTTTCTGTCTGCTTTTCTATTTTGTGTTCACATAATTGGCATGTTCAATTTCAACTTTATCTGATAATCCCTTCATTATTGTTGCTCTAGAGTTTTATATCCTGGTTTTTGTCTCATTTATTGCACAGAACATAGCTAGGTAAGATAGACCACATACTTCAGAACCTATTTGCTAGCTATGCTTTTGCAGAGTGTGTGCTTTCTTTCTAATATTCAAATACATAGGAGAGTCCATCTGAATTCAGTTGTACATCATTTTAAAACTGAGAGTGTGCTCTTTCAGAAACAGGATTGGCCCCTTTTTTTTGCAAGATACTAAGAAACCACTATTGAAGTGCTACAGAGCATTAATTCAAAGAAGAATTCAATGTTTATTTGACGAAAATTAGTTTTGAAATGGTTGAGATATCCAAAAGCAGAGTAAAACAAAGCGATTCTAGTAAAAGGTTGGTTCCACCTTTTATTAGGATTCCTTTATTTTGGATATCTCAAACATTTCAAAACCAATTTTCATCAAATAAACATTGAATTCTTCTTTGAATTAATGATCTTTCATATTTCATAAGAGGTTTCTTATTATATCACCCCTCCTCCCCCCCCCCCAAAAAAAAAAGAGAAGAAATGTTATCAATCTGAAACCAGGTCTCAACCAAAACTTTACCAGCCCTTTAACCAGAAATCCATGTTTGGTGACTTTCTGTTGATATTGTGATACAGAGTCACAATTGCAGTGTTAGATATGAAGCTGCAATCAGACTATTGCAGTCTGACTGCTGAACTTCACTGAGTTTTGTCATAGACGAGTCCATAGGTGATGGCATAAGTGCTTTGCCAGGTACATGTATTAACCAAACCAGAAATGAGAAAAATCCCCCTTCAAAAGAAAAAGCAAAAACATTACAATACAAAACAGAACAGAACAATTAAGCGTGCAAACAATTCAGTGAAAAGCAAATGGGTGAATTGAAGCACTCTGAAAAAAAAGAAAGATTTATAGGCCTTGTAAAGTGTAAGAAAGCATTTTAAAATGGATAAATGCAAATTCTGTATCAGTCAGCACATAAGAGTCTGATTTCTGATCTTTGATGATTAAAAGCTATTGTGCAGTAGACAAGGTCATTATTATTAGTATTAATATCATAATTAATATTCTGATATAGGGAACCTTAGAGTGCAAAGAAGGTGGATTGCAACACATTATTATTTTATGCTTACAAAATATTTGCAATGATAGCATTGTGTGAAGTTCAGCTGCTTTCATAATTTGATTAATAAACCATGAAAATAATACAAATGATTATGAAAGATCTGTCGATGTATAAGTGATCCAAACATAAATACATCAGTGAACATTGCAGTGCATTGTTTTTATGCCTCCGCCACGAAGTGGTGCCGGAGGCATTATGTTTTCGGGTTGTCCGTCCGTCTGTCCTTCTGTCCGTCCGTCCGTTCTTCCGTCCGTCCGTCCGTCCTTCTGTCTGTCCGTAATGAATTTTGTGGCAAGCGTAACTAAAAAACATTTTGAGGTATCCTAATGAAACTTAGCATGTATGTGTATTAGGGGGTGAAGTTGTGCCTATCAACTTTTGGGTGCACATGCTCAAGGTCAAAGGTCAAAAGGTCAAGGTCAAATACATAAAATTCAACTATTTCCACCATATCTCTGCAATGCCTGAAGATATTTTCTGGAAACTTAGTGTATTCATGTATTACCCAATTAAGATTTTCTGGTGAAAGTCTGTGGTCATGAGGTCAAAGGTCAAAGGTCAAAAGGTCAATCAAAAATATCAAAACTTCACTTTTTTCTCCGTACCTTGGAAATTGTTCGAGGTATCTTCATGGAACATACATGTACTGACTGGCAGTGATTATCTAGACAATTTTGGGTTCATGGGGTCAAAGGTCAGGAGTCAAAAGGTCAAGGGCAACACTTCAAAATTTACTTTTTCCCTCATGTTTATGCAATGCCAGCAGGATTATTTTTTTACATTTGGTGTATGCATGTATAACCTAATAGAGCTTCTCTGGAAAGATCTTTTTTTCTTTTCTTTTTTTGCCTCAAAGGTCAAAAGGTCAAAGATCAAGTGAAACTGCTGAATTAAGTTTTTCCTCCATGTCTCGGAAGTGGCTCAAGTTATTTTCAAACTTTCTACATATTTATGCATGTTCTGCCTGACAGGGATTATCTTATGAATTTTAGGGTCAAAGGCCAGATGAAAATGGTAACAATTTACTATTCAATACAGAAATTGAACTTTTTCTCCATACCTTGGAAATTACTCAATGCATAAACGTATGAATGGGTCAAAGTCAAGTTAAAGTCCTTAAATCCCAAATACATGCTCTCCTATTCATCCACTTAAACCTAGGTCAAGGAAGGTGAACATTCAACACATTTGTGACAAACTTGTCATTTTAATATTTAGCCATTTTTGTGAAAATGTAATCACACATTGTCCACATGCACTATCTAGACCTATTAGGAGAATCATGCATCATGGCGGAGGCATACCAGTCGCCATAGCGACATTTCTAGTTGTTATTATTTCCAGGCATGTGAAGGCAATATTTATGTAACCCAGTTAGAAATTATGTCTATGCGGGCAATTATTATTTGATTAGAAAGATAAAATCAAGCATAGCTTATAATGTAGAAATCAAGTAGAATGTAATACCAGAAAATGCTGTGAGTGATAATAATTTCACAAGGACTCTTACTAGTATCACCAATGTGGTTGTGATAATTGTGCTGTGATTATGATGACATTGAATAATGAAATAATGTTTTCAAGATCAGATTTTCTAATGAATCAGGCAACTAGAATGAAATACATGAAATAGTTTGTGCAGTTACATAATCTGTCACATGACATGTAGTTAAATTGTGAGGAATTGATATTAATGAGTATGAAATTGATAGCGGTGAATGAATTGAATACAGTGTAATTGAATCATTGTCGGCCTACACTGCGTCTTTCAATGAAATGTTTTCCCATTGTGGCAATTGATGAGTGAAATCAAATCCAAGTACGAAACAAAGAATACCTGCTGAAATTAGAAGTATCATTGTGATTTTTACTCCCATCTCCAACTGAGGGAGTTCGTTCAACCAGCGCTAACTTTATATGGTTTTATTAACCCGTTGAGGACGAGTCCCGGGTATACTCGGGCAGGTGTCTGTGGGAAATGCGTGTTGTAGCAAAATCAAACCGTCCTCAACGGGTTAAAAAAAGAAAAAAGCTGTACCATGGCAATGCATTGTTCAACATTGAATAAAGTGTTTTGTTAATTCAAAAAATCTGTTTGTCACATGTGTCATATATGTATTGCAAGTCAAGTGCTCAAAAACTGAGTAAATTAAATGAATAAACTGGAAAGTCCTATGATTTTCACAAAGGATGTTACCATGCAACACACTGTTCAGTATTAACGAAAGATGAATATACACAAGTACATAGTATAACTTTCACATGTTTCAAATTTCAAGTCAAATGCTCAAAAGCTTAGGAAGTTAGCTGAATCCACAATATTTTTGAATGATTTTCATTCAAAATAATCTGTTACCATGGCAACACATTGTGTGAAAAAGAACAAAGAAGAAATTTGCACATCAGTCTATGTACTTTAGCAGTCTCATGTGCCAGATTTCAAGTAAAATGCTCAAATATTGAAGGAGTAAACTGAATCTACACCTTTTTTTATTATAGTCATTGAATATGCTGTTACCACAGCAACACAATGTTCTATATCTGTGAAAGATGAAGTTTGCACAACTATACATATCATGGTGGTCACATGTACCAAATTTCAAGCAAAATGCTCAAAAGCTGAGAGATAGCAGAATCCACAATATTTTTGTATGATTTTCATTCAAAGTCTGCTGTTACCATGGCAACGCATTGTTCAACAATGGCGAAAGATGAAGTTTGCACATCTACGCATTATGCCGGTCACGTGTGCCAAATTTCATGTCATATGCACAAAGATTGACAAATTTAGCGAATTCACAATTTTTGTATGCTTTTAAGTGAAAAAATGTTGTTACCATGGCAACAGATTGTTCAACATCAACCAAATATTAGTTTTGCACATCTACATACTGTAATGGTCATGTGCCAAATTTTTGGTCAAATGTTAAAAGAATTTTAAGGAAGTTAGGTCAATTCACATATTTCTTTGTGTGATTGGTATAGAAAAACTTGTTGCCATGGCAACAGATTTTTTCACACCACACATGAAAAAAGTGTTTTGCACAACTACATATTACATTTATATGATTCTATGCAGAATTTCAACAGCATTGCTTTAAAACTGAGGGCAGTAGTTCAATCCACAACAATTTGTATGTTTTAGTGAAAATTTGCCATTGCCATTCATGACAACGTATTATGCGATATCAACGAAAGATATCTTGCATATCTACCTTTGACAGTGGTCACACATGCCAAATTTAGGGTCAATTACTCCAAAATGAGAAAAAAGTTTGATACAATGGCTCTCTCAAAAAGCTATCACATAAACTTAGGAGTGCTCCTGACCACTCCTAGATTTATGTGATAGCTTTGCCAAGTTAGGAGAGACTTTATGTGCTAGCTTTGTTCATGAAATGGTTTCTAGAAAAAGTCTCTCCTAAGTCTGAGTTTATGTGATAGCTTTATGCGATAGCTTTTTCATGAAACGGTTTTTAGCAAAGTCTCTCCTAAGTATGACTTAGGAGAGAGAAAGTCTCTCCTAAGACTTTCATGAAACGGACCCCTGGAGGGTAGGGGCAAAACTTCTTTAGACTCGAGCAGCTTATCCTATGAGCAACTGTCTGAAATGATTGTCAATTTCTCGTAAGTACGAAATGATAGAGAGTACAGAAAGTACTTTCTATGTTTTATCATTGTCGGCGAAGAAAGCAAGAATGACATATTCCATCTTCTGAAAGCGCGACGTATATCTCAATGCATCATGTTGAAAAAGGCAAACTCAGCGTTTTGTTCTCTATCAAGTCGCGACGAAAATGCATGTAAATACTATTCATAACTCCCTGCCGCCAATATTAGATTAAATTACACTGACGCACTCATCTTTATACAGGTAATTAGACGCCTTCAAATTTTCTCTTTTGGAGATGCTTTAAAAAAATGTGGTGATTATTCTGAGCATCTTTAGATGAAGATTATAATAAACACGTGTACATACCATTCCATCTCAACAAAACTGTCCTCAAACATGTATAATATTCTTTACATTTTAGATAATGCCTTTCATTTGATAAAAACACATATACTTCACGTCAGTGTCAGTGCCAAATGTCATTTTCGTACATTCTTTTCTCTCATCATTTCGCTCTTGTTACAATGGATTCATTTGTCACAGGATGTTTCTGTAATCTGTTTTCGTCGATTTGACATGCCACATTCGTTTCTCGTCACCGTAAATAGTGATATGCTAGAACAATTACGACACATCGTATGTATAAACACAAACCTCCCTGTTTCCTCTTCACAAGTGCATTGTCTACTCAAAGTGACCTTCAAAGCGAGCGAAATGGTAAAGTTGTAATTCATATTCATAAAGTGGTAGAATACATACATATTCATGTATATTACATGTAATTCATATATATATATATATATATATGTATATAATGTGATGATGCTGATATTCCTACTGTACGCCTCTGTCATCTTAAATGAAATTATAGTTGAGACAATGTAGATAACAGAAGATGTCGCATGAAACCGGCAGAGTTGTGAAGCTTTCGACCGTGGTCTTCATCAGCTTTGATATCTGTTTGTGAAACGAATTATATGTTTTTGAGCATAACAAATCTGAAGTCATAAACACAATACATTAAATAGAAGTTGAGCATGAGTTAATAGTTACATGGCATACTTGGCACATATTTTTTGGCACTTTGCAACACATTGAACAATGTTTAACTGTAAATGAGTATATAGTGAATATATGTAGCATACAAACATATCATACAATAAAAATTATCAAACATATATCGTAAATGAACTAAATAAAATAATTACCTGCTAAGCAGACGTTTGAGTTGCCTGGACACACACACACACACACACACACACACACACACACACACACACACACACACACATTTTGAACGATGTACAATTGCCAATTTTCGTACCTTATGACATTCTTTCCCTTAGAACACGCCAGGATGATCTAAGCAACAAGCTTTTTTCATGCCATCTCAAAGATTGGTAAATTTCCTTTCAGGATTATGTTTTGGTTGACTTTTGCCTGATATTTTTCATTTCACAAGGACTTAAAGCGTAAAAATACGGTAAAAACGCTATTTTCACAATAATTTTTGTTTTTCAAACTAATGATGTGCATTTTTAATGGTACGTGGCATCTAATATCTGACCATGTTCTGGATCTGACATATCATGGGTATGTACCACAAAATTATGAGAACTTTATGAGCACGTATAAAATTACAGAGAACAATTAAAATATTAAAGTCCTAAACAAACGAACGTCCGTGATGCTTTTATTTCTATCGCTGCTGCAAATTCTACTTTGTTGTCCCAACTGTAACGTATACGAAAATTTGGTGTTCCACCTAATAAACATATTCTGCAAAAATTGTACGTCTGCTGGCTGTACATGGGACGTAATATTCTTTTATGCAAAATTATACTCAGTTTTCGTCACGGACGTGCTTCCGCTATTTTCTAATAAAGATCGTGGCCCATGAAACGCTATTGGCGATATTGTTCTGAGTCGTAATCAACTAAGATCTAGCAACACGATGATATGTTTGTTTTGAGTTTCTGTCCATCCTTGGTCAAATAGGAACCGAAATTATATTTTTAGACGAACCTCCAAGAAAAAAAGAACGTCCGTGATGATTAAAACGTTTTCGAATGGGACACCATCTTGCTTTGATGGCGAAGGTGCATTTTACCTTTGGCTCTCTAGCCGAGGAGCTGCATGTCATTTAGGGAGCGGATTGAGGTTCGTCCGCAGTTTTTGGACCATGCAATTCACCAAAAACCAAGCAAATAATTAATATTTTCTCTGAAAATTCACCTCCTGATCCCCCTCTGAGCAATACATATGTTGTAAGGATGTCAAATTTCTTATAATTTGCATTGACAATACCTTTTCAAATTTTTGAAAGAGTTAGGAAGGCTAGGTACTCTCTGCCGATTAGATATCCGTCCTGGAACATGACCCTAGTAGTAGAACGAACGTCCGTGATAATTCCAGAGAACGTCCGTGACGTATGCAATCCCTCCGATAGGGATAACTTGTCCCGAAAGTGACCTGTATTCTTTAAAACTTTTGGCTCGAATAGCGACAAATAAAGTTTTACAAAGTAGAAAATGAGTTTATAGCAGTAGTTTCAGAATTTTTAAGGCGTTATGTGATCATGATGAACAAACAATTGAAAATCTACTCACAATTTTACGCTTGTTTCCCCTCTAATTATACAAAAAAACAGCTAAACACTTAAAACAAAGTTATAGGAAAATGGAATTTTGCGTAATCTGTAATTTCTGTGCGTTTAAATTTCTTTCTAATGAGGTTCTGGAGACAAATTGTACTGTTACAGGTTCTGAAAGTTTCGCTCACGGACGTTCTGTCCGAGAAAGGAAATTTCTGACAATTACAAATATATTGTCACGCATTTTGGTTAAGATATTTGATGTAATATTGTGTATATAGCATTACTTGTTTTTCATTGTTTTCATGATTATTGTACAAGTCTATGTAAAGGATGTCTCGCTAGCGCTATCACAAATTACTAGTTAGCAAGCCCTATCCCAATTGCTTTGCATACAGCGGAGTACTCTCTTTGGCCATCTTCTTTGTTCTTCTGACCTTCACATGTCATTCTGTGCCTCCCTCGCTCTGACTTTGCTTTCACCTTCAGTACTTTCGCTTTGTCCCTTCTCACTTTGACTTTGCCTTGTCTTTCAGAACTCTTGCCTTGCTCTCCTCAGTTTAACCTTGCCCTGACTTTCATAATCCTTGCCCTTTTGCACCCTTCGCCCTTGACTCTCACTGTCCTTCAGCCCTTTGTGCTTGCTTCCTATCTTGACTTTCTCCTGTCCTTGTATCCTCTCCTTGCCTATGACTTTCAGCTCTTCATCTATGCGCTCAAAGACGTCCTTCTCCTATATTCTCCGCAGCGCGATAAACGTCTTTCTCGTGACTTTCATGACTGGTCCTCTCTATCTCTCTCGAACAAGAGGAGCTTGTTTGACAGCAGTATATAAGACAGACTTTGCGCTTATCTCAAAAAGAATTGACCTAGAGGAGAGTGTGTCCGCTACGAGTGAAACCCGTGTTTGAACAGCGAGAGAGTAACCTACGAAAGAGATAAAGAGTCAACCAGTCCAGAAACGGTCTTCAGTCATGTTAGCTTTTCGCATTAATTAGTCTAAGTCTTTCACTGCATCGCACCTCTCATGCCTGGCGAGACATCCCCGCGATCCATCCATGTAAATGTGTTCGAGTGATTCTCCACAATAAACTTCTTTAACCGTGATTTCTGCCTGACAACTGTAATTTCTATGTGTCCCTCGGCATCCTTCGACAACGAACTTCAACATATAGCGGGACTTTATTTTGGGACATTTACAGAATTGGAATTAGATTCTGCCCATATTCGACAAAGATAGGTCGCCGTTACACTGGTGTCAGGAGTGGGATCCAGACTTTAACACGTGCTTTGGAAAATAACAAAAACAGCAAAACTGTGCAATGGCTCCGAGAAAGCGAAAGGCAGATTTGGAAAAGGAGATCAGAGAGTTGAAGGCAGCACTCAGCTACGCTAGGAAGCAAATCGAAGAGGCAAACAACGTCGACATCACTGACAATGACGGAAGTGAAACTCGAGAACCAAGTGATGGAGTTTATGTGTCCCACATTGGCGGTGGAGTAAAAGTTCAACTGCCACCTCAAGAGCCATATGATGGAAATACTGGACGATCGTGGGAGAGTTTCATATCTTCCTTCAGAAATCTCGCTGCAACATGTGGCTGGGAGGAGTCGGAGCAGCGTGTTCGCCTTCTCGCCTGTCTCCGAGGTGATGCGGCCGATTTTGTTTTCCAACAGCTTCCCCCGGAGGACATCGCCGACCTCGACAAATTAGTATCGGCGCTGGAGCATCGTTTTGCTGCCAGGAAGACACCATCCACATTTGTGTCGCAATTAGAACTACGCCGTCTCGGTCAGAGAGAGACGATTGCTGACTACGCAGCCGATATTCGCCGCCTGACAACATTTGGCTATCCAACAGCGGACGCGGCGACGAAGGAAATGATCGGGATCCGCTATTTTCTCCGAGGGCTCGGCGATAGCTCTATGGCTATGGCTATAGGTATGCAAGAGCCCGCCACTCTGCAAGCAGCTCGGGAGATTGCAGAGCGATTTCATCATCTCCGCGAGGAATCTGGCCGAGGTGCCCGACAAATTCGTTCGGTGTCGGCAATGTCGGATCCCCACGCGGTGAGTGATGAGAAATACGCCGAGCTGAGGCGACACATCACGTCCATTGACGATCGAATTGACCAATTAACTCAATTACTTCAGCAGCCGTCACAAACTAATTCAGACAGATCTGCGAAACAGCAGCGGGGGCAGCAATCTCGAGATCGACCAGCACCTCGTTGCTATAATTGTCAAAAGCTTGGTCATCTTGCCCGTGACTGTCGCGTAACGCCCCAACACAATAGCCAGCCTCCGGTGCCCCAGTATTTTATCAGTCGACCAAACTGGGTGCCGCAACAACCGCCACCACCTCCTCAGTGGCAGCAACCTCGGTCATTTCCACCGCAACAGCAGCAGCAACAATTTCCGCCACCCAATCAATGGCAGCAACCTGTACCATTCATGCCGCAACCACCGCCGCAACAACAGAGATCAGAACCAGCAATGAACAATGCTTCGGGAAACTAAATAGGGCCGACCTCATCGACCAGGTCGAGGCCCATAAAAATGAACCGGGCCCCAGAATAATTCGCATTGATGAATCAAACGGACTAGCAGCGTACGTTACAGCTAATGTGAATGGGGCCTCGTGCAAACTTTTGGTCGATTCTGGGGCTGCGGTGACAGTTATGTCAACAAAACTGTATGAACGTATGCCTACGGAAACTCGCCCAGAATTAATCCCTTTATCGGATCAAGTTCAGCTCCAGTCAGCGAATAAAGGAATTCTAACTGTACATGGAATTATTGAAGCAACTGTGAGTGTTGGTTCTCGAGATTTTGTTTGGAATGCATACATTGCGGATATTAGTGATGAAGCATTGCGGATATTAGTGATGAAGGCCTGCTTGGCTTTGATTTTATGCATCATTTTAATTGCACACTTGAGGCCAGACGTGCGCTTCACATTGATAATCTTGTGATTCCAATTGAGCTTCCGGACTGTAATTCTACTTGTGGTGCTGTTTATGTGAAATATGATATTGTGGTCCCACCCAATTCGGAGTTCATTGTCCCAGGGAAGATAGACAATGGTGATTTTGATCAACAACCGTGCGCAATTATTGAGCCAATCGCTCATAATTGGAGTGTACAGAGTCTTCATGTCGCAGCTTGTCTCGTTGATTTAACTCGAAGTGATATCGACATACCTGTGCGAGTTGTTAACACGTCGAGTGAAGAAATTAATCTTCGTGCTGGAATGAGAATCGGTTCCATGGAATTGATCCGTGATGTATGTGACACATGTGATAATGATGCTATCAAGCATTCAAGTCGTAGCGTTCGCACAATTAAGGCTGATAAAGCGGTTCCGCAAAAGAGCTGGTCAGATGATTTACGGTCATTATACCAGAAATCATGTGAAGGACTAGACCCGCAGATCCAAGATCAGCTTTGGACATTGCTGGATAAACATTCGTGTACATTTGCATCTTCTTCTAATGATGTCGGACGAACCTCCATTGTTCAGCACAACATTGACACTGGAGATGCAGCTCCTATTAAGCAGCGACCTCGTCGCCCACCTCGAGCATTCATAGATGAGGAGGAGAAAATAATCGAAACACAACTACAAATGGGCATCATTCGGGAATCAACGAGCGCGTGGTCGAGCCCGCTTGTGTATGTCAGAAAGCGCGACGGCACGACCCGGCCCTGTGTCGACTATCGAAAATTGAATGACGTCACAAGGAAGGATGCCTATCCACTGCCTCGCATAGAAGACTGTCTAGACTGCCTAGGAGGTGCAAAAATATTTTCAACCTTAGACTTGCAGTCAGGCTACTGGCAGATCGAAATCAAGGAAGAAGACCGTCACAAAACAGCATTTAGTACACGAACTGGACACTATGAATATGTCACCATGCCGTTTGGACTATGCAACGCTCCTAGCACATTTGAGCGAGCAATGGAACTTATTATGAAAGGTCTTCAATGGCGAACCTTGATTTTGTATTTGGACGATATCATCGTTATGAGCTCTACTGTCGAAGAGCACCTCAGCCGTCTCGATGAGGTTCTTGCGCGTCTTGGACAAGCAGGGCTTAAGTTAAAGCCTAGTAAGTGTCATCTGTTTCAAACTGAAGTATCGTACCTTGGACATGTTGTCAGCGCTTCCGGCATCAGGCCTGACCCAGGAAAAGTTGAACAAGTGCAAAGCTGGCCGACACCGTCATCGATAGGCGATGTCCGTTCTTTCCTGGGGCTGTGCTCCTACTATCGCCGGTTTATCCGCGGCTTTTCAACAATAGCAGCTCCTTTGAACAGGCTACTCGAAAAGTCTAGCAAATTCGAGTGGAATGACGCTTGTCAATTAGCTTTTGAACAATTGAAAGACGTACTGGTAAGCGACAACGTCATGGCCTACCCCGATGATAACGGCACGTTCATTCTCGACGCCGACGCATCTTCTTCGGGAATAGGCGCGGTCTTATCTCAACTCCAGTGGGATGACGTCACCCAACGAGAAGTCGAGAGACCAGTCGCTTTTGCTAGCCGGACATTGACTAAAACTCAACGCCGATATTGTACCACACGACGGGAATTGCTGGCAATTGTCTCGTTCGTTCGCCATTTTCGACATTACCTACTCGGGAGAAAGTTTCTTATACGCACAGATCATTCTTCCCTCAGATGGATAATGTCATTCCGCGAACCTACAGACCAGCTTGCCCGTTGGATCGAGATTCTCAGCCAGTTCAACTTCGACATCGAACATCGTGTGGGCAGGAATCATGGAAATGCTGACGCGATGTCTCGAATACCATGTGATCCAGAATCATGTGAATGTTATGACAAAGACACTATCATCGAACAATTACCATGCGGTGGATGTACGACATGTGTGAAGCGCCATATGGCCTGGTCACATTTCTTCGACGAGGATGACGATGTCGTTCCCGTTAAACCCGTGAAAATACAACAAACAAGTTTGAAACCAGCAAGGAACGATAACAGCCGGACACCGTCATTGAAACAAGAGGACTCGAGCCATTCAAATCGCTTTTCTAATATCTTCGTCATGATGCTACTCGTGGTCGGTTTCGTTGCTAAGATGTTTTGTCGACTTCCGAGGATTATTTTGGATATTGTGCTATATATTGTTTTGTTAGAGCTTAGAGGATTACGTTATGTGAGAGATGTATTTTGTGCAATGAGGAGAGGGAATTGGCCATCCCCATTTAGAGTTTCAGTAGTGAGAAATGCGTCGACATCGAAGAGGAAGTCGAGAAAGAAACATTCACCAGTTAATTTCAGAGCGTCTGATAACCTGCCCTGCGCCTCGGACACAGGTGCCATCGCTGGAGGGAACTCCGGGCAGCGGGGAATCTTGCGTACTGACTTTGACCGTGAAAATTTGTTGAAAATGCAACGTGACGACCCCGACATCGGCATCATCTATAAATGGCTATCGGAGTCCCGTGAAAGACCCAATCGAGCTTTAGTTCATGACAAGAGCCCAATCGTCAGGAATTTATGGCTCTTATGGACTCAGCTTGAACTGATTGACGGTGTCCTGTACAAACGACATGTGACTAATAATAAACTGACTAACACCAAACAGCTCGTCGTCCCTTTCGCACTACGTGATCAGATTTTGCAATCAAATCATAAGTCTGTGCTATCAGGACATCTCGGAGTAAAGAAAACTTTCAGTAGAATCCAGCAGAAATTCTACTGGTTAAACATGAGAGAGTCTGTAAAACTTTACATCAGCAATTGTGTAACATGTGGTGCCCGTAAGCGTCCGACGTCGAAACCAAAGGCCCCGCTTGGTGAATACAATTCAGGATTTCCTATGGATCGCGTCGCTCTCGATATTATGGGACCCTTTCCTGTTAGCAACCAAGGCAACCGCTATGTTTTGGTTGTGGGAGATGTGTTTACCAAATGGATTGAGGCCTATGGGATTCCTGATCAAACAGCTCGTACTGTCGCGAATGTGGTCGTTAATGAATTTATCGCTAGATGGGGTGCCCCTTTGGAAATACATTCTGACCAAGGAAAAACATTTGAGTCACAACTCTTCCAGCATGTGTGCCAGCTACTGGAAATAACTAAAACAAGGACGACACCATACCACCCATCATCTAATGGCATGATAGAACGGTTTAATCAAACACTTGTCAATATGATATCTGCTTATGTCGACAAAAAGCAAGAGAATTGGGATTTAAATCTGTCACTCTTAACAGCAGCCTATCGGAGCACCATTCATGAGACCACTGGATTTTCACCAAACTTTCTCATGCTAGGGCGCGAGGTTAGAACGCCAATTGAGATTGCCCTTGGGGTGGACAAGCCAGTCATAAATGACCATGACTATGATGAATACGCCACCGACCTCGTGTCAACGATGAAGGAAACATACAGCTTAGCTCGTGAACACCTTGCCTCTCAAACCCAGAGACAAAAGAGGGATTATGACGCCAGACTATCAGTAAACACCTACAATCCAGGGGATTTAGTCTATTACCTAGACACCACTAGGCAGAAAGGTCTTTCCCCAAAGCTGAAATCTGCGCTTTGGGTCGGACCATGTGTGGTGACAAGAAAACTGAGTGACTTAGTGTTTGAAATTAAAGCACAACAAAAGGGAAAGGTTAAAATCCTTCATCATGATCGTCTCAAACCGTTCAAAAGCAACGACATTCCACAGTGGGTGAAGGAACAATCTACGAAAGTTCGTAATCATGTTTCTCTCGCTAATACACGTACTACTGGTACCCAGACTAGCCAGAAGGACACCTTCTCCCCTCGCCGTTCTTCGAGAAAACTGATGGCGCCTGACTGGTTTCGGTACTAGATTAGCATAGATAACCTTCTCCATCATAAACTTGTGGTTTCCGCCCCTGTAGACGGCCCGTGAGATGTTGTGCTGGTCGTTAGTTTGTCATTCCTGCTTCGATTTTCACTAAAGAGAGACCTGTCCGATTTTGTGGAGATTTTACTGTGTGTTTTCCCTTTCCCAACTCTATTTCCACATTCTCTCTTTCAACTACAGTCTTTAATTTGGAATTACCTGCCTGGATTATCCAAGTGTTTAGTGATTGACTGGATTACTGTTACGTGCATTTATATTACTTCTGTATTGAACATTATGTCTACCGCTTTCAACGGAATCGGAGATGTACTTTCCATGGTGCAGTTCCCGCCACGGGATACGCCACTGTTGGACGAAAATTATTCCCCAATCTCAGACGTCGGGGAAATGCCCCATATCCCGACTTCACACTGCAACGGAGACGCGGGAGAAACGAGTGGACACAGTGCAGGAAATTCGTTCAAACCAGCGCCTCTTCCAATGGGGAGGAAGCCGCCCAAACGGAAGGCCACGTCGTCGAAGAGAGACCCCGACTCCGACACCGAGGACAAAATTTTGGAAGCCATCTCAGCCTTGGATGCTCGTCTCTCGGCTGAAATAACCGGACTGAGGGCGGACGTAAAAGCTGTGCAGAATGCCGTCACCACCTTAACAGAGCTCGTTGAGGGAAGAGGAGATGATGCAAGGACCTACGCAGAACACATTCAAGTTAGCTTCACCTCAGGAGTCAACCACCTGGCTTCATTGCTTGGAAGGCAGAAAAGGAAAATTCATCAGGCGTCGTCTCTCCTCACCGAACTGCTAACTGAGGATGGTGAATAACTTTCCCCGGGATTTTTTTTTCTTTCGGACTTTAAGTGCCTTATTTTCTATCGGAAGTCTTGACGTGCGGACTGTCAGTTTTATGGAACCGTGAAAGCTCCTTGCATATTCATCTTTGTACCACATTTTTCTACATGTATTCATGTTGTCTTAGGGTTTTTTTATTTTTTTTTTTTTGTTCATAAGTATATTACATTCCTGTTAATGCCCTTTTTGTCTGTTTTCTACTGTTCTCTCCCCTTTTCTGTTTCTTTTATTACCCTCCTCTCCCCTTTCTCTCTCTTTCTTTCTCTTTCTCTCCCTCGAATTGCACTGTGCTTTTCGTCTCCTATCATTTTCTTCACAATTATGTAATTATGTATATAGCCGTTATGTTTTCACTATTTCTGGTTCTATGTCTTTCTTCTCCGGCTGATATTTCACTTTTGCCAAATGGTGCAGAGTGTGCACTAACTTTAATAGTTTTTTTTTTTTTTTTTTTTTGCCATGATGTAAGCGCGGGTTTGATTTCGAAAAAAAAAAATCAGCTATCATCGTATTATCATGGAATTATTATAATGCTTGTTGTCAAATTCATTTTTTTTTCTCTTTTGTAATTTGTTACATCCTACCTCAGTTTTTTCTGTGCCACATCACAAGCTCAACTCATTTTCTTTCTGTTTGTGCTTGCTTTTGTTTAATGTAGGAACATGCATTCATTCTGTATCTGTTTTTTTTTCGTTATGCTTGCAACTGCAAATTTGACACATGCATGTCCATTTTTTTTTCTTTCAGTTCGTTTTTGATGAGGACTTTTTCTCCTCCTCAGTGTGTATGTATCTTCTAAGCTCTATGAGCTTGCCTTGCATTTTGTTTTCCATGCCTTGTTGATCGAGGTTAACTGTGCGTATACAATGTTATCATGCTAATCTTCGCCTCGTTTGTCAAACTCGCACTTGCCTGTTTTGTACATACCGTAAACCTTTTGTGACAAACACGCAGTGTCTCTCTCTCTCTCTCTCTCTCTCTCTCTCTCTCTCTTTCTCATCTCTTTGCTCCCACATGCCTTGCCTTCTCTCTCTTCTTCGGTCTCTATTTCTTTTCTGTTCCTGTAACTAAGTTGTTACCCTATATTGTTTTTTAAATGCTTTTGCGTCGCTGCGTTTGTTACTAGAGTTCGATTTTTAGTAAATGTTTCTTGAACTACATTTTGGTTTGCGTCGCCTATACATGTATACTTTATGTTGTATATTCCTTTGTAAATTTCAGTATAATATATTTCATACTTTTAGATGTTTGCTTTGCTAGATTGCTTTTCCTTTCTACTCTTCTCTCGCCCTTCTCTTCTGGTGTTCTTTCTTTCAATTTTCTCTTCATCCCTGTTTTCATCGCTGGGGACAGCGATATCTTTCCGTAGGGGGAGGATAGTGTCACGCATTTTGGTTAAGATATTTGATGTAATATTGTGTATATAGCATTACTTGTTTTTCATTGTTTTCATGATTATTGTACAAGTCTATGTAAAGGATGTCTCGCTAGCGCTATCACAAATTACTAGTTAGCAAGCCCTATCCCAATTGCTTTGCATACAGCGGAGTACTCTCTTTGGCCATCTTCTTTGTTCTTCTGACCTTCACATGTCATTCTGTGCCTCCCTCGCTCTGACTTTGCTTTCACCTTCAGTACTTTCGCTTTGTCCCTTCTCACTTTGACTTTGCCTTGTCTTTCAGAACTCTTGCCTTGCTCTCCTCAGTTTAACCTTGCCCTGACTTTCATAATCCTTGCCCTTTTGCACCCTTCGCCCTTGACTCTCACTGTCCTTCAGCCTTTTCAGCTTGCTCCCTTTCCCCCGACTTTCACTGTCCTTCAGCCCTTTGTGCTTGCTTCCTATCTTGACTTTCTCCTGTCCTTGTATCCTCTCCTTGCCTATGACTTTCAGCTCTTCATCTATGCGCTCAAAGACGTCCTTCTCCTATATTCTCCGCAGCGCGATAAACGTCTTTCTCGTGACTTTCATGACTGGTCCTCTCTATCTCTCTCGAACAAGAGGAGCTTGTTTGACAGCAGTATATAAGACAGACTTTGCGCTTATCTCAAAAAGAATTGACCTAGAGGAGAGTGTGTCCGCTACGAGTGAAACCCGTGTTTGAACAGCGAGAGAGTAACCTACGAAAGAGATAAAGAGTCAACCAGTCCAGAAACGGTCTTCAGTCATGTTAGCTTTTCGCATTAATTAGTCTAAGTCTTTCACTGCATCGCACCTCTCATGCCTGGCGAGACATCCCCGCGATCCATCCATGTAAATGTGTTCGAGTGATTCTCCACAATAAACTTCTTTAACCGTGATTTCTGCCTGACAACTGTAATTTCTATGTGTCCCTCGGCATCCTTCGACAACGAACTTCAACATATAGCGGGACTTTATTTTGGGACATTTACAGAATTGGAATTAGATTCTGCCCATATTCGACAAAGATAGGTCGCCGTTACAATATCACTGCACATAAGATTAATGTTAGTTGAAAATATTGTCAAATCACCGAGCCGCTCATACCCGAAAGTGAATAGCGTTCAGCACTCAATTTACCTGTGATAACAAACGGAAAACGTTTTTTCACGGATGTTCGTTGGTTGAATAAGTCAGTGAATTACATAGTAGGAGAAAGAGGATCAGTGCCACTTTTTAGTGACAGGTGCTCTAAGTGTTTATCTTTTGAGTATGGTAGCTGCCGTCTCAAACAGAACACATCCAGTTTTGGTCTCCATAACGGAAGTTCGCTGTAATTGTCATGATATCAAATGCCTTAATTCATTCTTATTTTTCTCTTCATGACGATTTTTCTCTCATTCCCTTAATAGCCTGAACATGCTGCGACCAAACAGAAAACAAAACAAAACAAAACAAACCAAAACAAATCCGAAAAGTGCTACGCAATCACATTCAGGATAATGACGGAAGAAGTCTGTAATGAGCATGTGTTAAATAAGAAACGGAAAAGTTTCAAAAGGACGTGGAAGCAGTTGAATGAAAATGACTGAGAAACAGAGAAGGGATCGAGCCCCAATACACAGAGAAAAGAATTGCCAGTGCACTCCCATTTTACCAAATTCCTCTGGAGAAGTTTTTGTTTGTTTGTTTATGTTTTTTATTCATCGAAATGCCGTCACAAGCGAACAAAAATCATGCAGTATACAATTATTGTCTGATGAAAACATACAAATCCTCCGCTTATCATCACATGGTGTTGTTTTATACTCATCAGTGAAAAGCAATATTCATTTGTAATTTTTTCCAAGATTTTTTTTTTCATTTTACATTTAAGAGACAGAGAGATCGTCAATTTGTTCAATTTGCTTACTTTCAAAACACATGTTAAAAAAAGTAATGATTAAGAATAGGTTTAAGGTTGCACTTTGATACGTTCGCTCTTACAAAGATTCGTTACTCCGATGTCCAAAGGTTTGTTATTCAAAAAAAAAATGTAGTTAATTCAGGAGGTTTGTTATTAGAAATTTTCTTCGAAAAAATAGATATTAAGGATCATCATTTTTAGGTCCGTTCTTCTAAAAGTGGAATGGGCCTTATATTCGTCTAGGTGAAAACGGTTATTATGAGGTTTTGAAATTGGAGGATTTTAGTTGTTAACTTGTTTCTCCACATTTGGATAAGCGAACATAACTTTTCATGTTCCAATTAATAAGCCTTTCGGTTAACCTTTGGAGATTCCTATCATTTACCAAATAAAAAAGCTTCATAATTATACGAACTCTATCAATTTTCGTATTGACAAACTGTATGAATAACGAGCCTCCGAAATGACGCGCTACAAAAGGTTTGTCATAACAAACCTTATTGTATAATATCGAAGTCACAAACATCCATCCAAGTTATATGGACTTTTTGTGTCTTGTTATGACGAAACCTCGCAGTATCGAACCTATTATCATTTCTGACTATATAACAACACAAATTCTCCTCGGTAACAGTGTGTAACATAAGGAGCAAACACAGAGGGATTTCTTCCTAACGTATTCGTTTGCCCTCCCCAGCTAAACTTCGTATTTCTATAACGGAGCACATTTATGTTGTTTTTCTATATTAATTCTTTGTTATAATTTTAGCTGTGACCATGTTCGTTATATAAAAAGCAATTTTTGCATTGTAGACTTTATATAACAAGTTTAGGACCTGAATATTTACTTCATAATAACGAAATTTTGATAAATATGTTCGTTCTCAAGGATGGACTACGTCACTGAGATTACACGTACGTTTGTACGTTCATTTACAAGAGATGGAAAAAATTGTTTTCTTTGATTCCTCAGTATGAGAAGATAAACAAGCTTATATAATTGAGAATTGGTAATATATATTCAGGATTTTGCAGAGGAGTTTGTTCTCGACATGAAATTGCTGTTTGTTGTGAGTAGAATGCGTTTCCAACTCAAGAGAGCTGCATTGTTCAATATCTTGTTTGTTTCGAACGTCCGTGAGCTACACGCGAACCTCCGTGATGAAAACTGTGCTATGTTTGTTGGGTTATAGAGACTGCCCAGATGAGAAACATCTTAAAAAGGTATATTATTATTTGGGAGTGAGGATTAAAGTATGGGATAGTGAAATAAGAGGTGAAAATATTGAGTTTCTGTAAAATGCGCGTAAAGTTAAGAAAGTGTTTAGCAGAAGAGCAATATTTCCACAGAAATGACGAATTTAGTTAAATCATCAGTTGTCTACCATTACGTACAGGTTAAGAGTACAAGCTTAATATTCTGCAATCACGTACACATGTCCCTTAAGATATTTCGTTAGGATTTTGAACTGAATCAAATCTTTGGAAACTATGTTAAACGGTATGCAAATGTATGTGCAGTACTATTCCTCACGGACGTTCGCTACTCTGGACATGGTAAACTTCAGCGGTGAATAAAAACTTGTTCCTCTGGGAAAATCCTAGTATAATTGGGTTCATATTAAAGCTTGAGTTATACCCTTTCAGGTAAGATGAATGATTTGGACAATTTCCTACTTTTTAAATTTTGCCTTGTTTTGGCTCAATTGTACATCGTTCAAAATTCTGACCCATATATATATATATATATATATATATATATATATATATATACATGTTATACATATGTGACCCTGCACCACAAAACACACAAAAAGTCGCCAGACATTTATTTTTAGTTAAGGACAGATTCTAAAAGAGCAGACTCTAAGCTTTAAAATGATACACTTTGGAAAAGTGTGAACCGAGAAAAGAGGGTCTGAAGTACATGGTCTATCTGTCTATAAGCGCTTAATCTTCACCGAACCGTGAAAGCTGTGCGAGGAATGGGACAAAAAAAAAAAAAGAAGAAACAGCATGTAAACCACTGGAGCAATAACAATGAGGAGATAATCAGATTAAATTGAAATTAAAGACGCTCTATTAACACATTCTGTCCACGGTTAATGCCAACTTTCAAAGCAGTAGCATTATCTCTTCAAAAGCTATCAGACTTAAAAATGAAGAGTGTGCAAAGGGTCATCAAGAAATGAAAAGGGGCCTCCAAGACATACCTGATCTCACTACTCTGCAAAGAAGGGTTGTAGAAAAACAACTGAAAATATACTTTCCCATTCATTTTATAATCCTAAACTTACAAATAATGTAGAAGGGTACCTCTTTTAAGAAGATATGAAAAATTGAATATTGACTTGGTTGACCCATTTCACCTTCTTTAAGTCCTCACGTGAAATCAAGGGGTGCGACTTTTTGTTCGTTTTGTGATGCATGGTCATATATATATATATATATATATATATATGAAGGGTTTGTTTGCAAAAACCGATAAGTCCATTCTTGAAGATTTTGAAGTACGATGTCTGTCATAAAGTACAAAATAATACCTTTTAAATGAATTATTGGTCACTACATATAAAGGTATATTTTTGAAGTTATGGTCAAAAGAAGCAAAAATTTTCTTATTATTTTCTTTATTTTTCTTGACCTTTAATTGCAAATATCTCCATTTGACAAATATGGACTTATTAGTTTTTGCAAACAAACTCTTCATATATATATATACATATATATCTTAATCTGATAATCCCTTCACTGTCGTTGTTCCGGTGGTTTACATCATGTGTTTTGTCCCTTCTATTTTGCAGCTAGCACAGCTTGGTAAAGATTAAACGCTTGAATGGACTCTTACTTCAGAGCCTCTTTTCTCGGTTCACATTTTTCCGAAGTGTGTGCTTTCTTTCCAGTATTTAGGTAGGTTAGGGGAGTCCCTCTTTAATTGAGCTATACATCATTTTAAAGGCCCCGTCACACTACAGCGAACACCCAACTAATGCCCAACGAATGTCCACTAAATTTGAAAATTGGAAGATATGTTCACATCCGTTGGTAATACTAGAATAATTCGTAACATGCTTGGCGTTCTTTGTATTCATTAGCTATTCGTCGGGATTGGCAGAGACACGCTGGAGCCGATTTTTTTTTTTAACATGTCCAAAATCTCCAGCGTATCTCTGCAAATCCCTACGAATAGCTAATGAATACAAGGAACGTCAGACAAGCAAACTGTCTTCACATTTTCGAATTCGTTGGGCTTTCGCTTGGCATTCGTTGGGCATTCGCTCTAGTGTGACGGGGCCTTAAAGATTAGAGTCTGCTCTTTCAGAATGTACCCCTAACTAAAAAGCCATGCCTGGCATACATGTAGAGCAAAGTAATTTTGTCTCTCTCTCTCTCTCTTCCCGCACGTTCTTGTCATGCACAAAACATATCCAAAACCAACAAAATCGTGCTTTTTGATAACGACTATTGTATCAAAATATTTTATTACGGTATATACTACATTATATACAATTTTTCCTCATAATGTAAAGTAATTCTATTTTCTTTTTTTCATTTAAGATCTTCAAACTATACCTACTGATTTTACAGGTATCAACAAGAAAAACAAAATACCCCCCCCCAAAAAAAATGGCGGCTGTAATATCTATCTTTGTATTTTGTCACTCAAATGCCCAAACAGTGACGACAAATTCAGTTTCCTCATTTTCAACAAGACAATCTTAATATACAACATGATATAACACTCTAGTGTAAACAAATTAATATACTTAAAGATTCGCCATCGTTGTTTTTTTTTTAATCAAGTATTCCAAAAACAAATCCACTGATATTAACAAAAGAAAAGGTCTTATAAGGCTAGGTCATGGTTTTATATCCTATAATATGAAGTTACATATATTTCAGAGACCATACTGGGGAAAATATAAAATACCTTACTGCACAATAAATGGTAAATAAATTGCTTTTAATCAATGAAACGACTTAGTGGTTATGATTCCATACGATAAAAAAATGATAACATTTGCTGTATGCTAGAAGAAATGCAATCTTGCTATAACTGTCATGCACACGTTTTCTCGACGACAGGATCCTTTTTTTTTTTTTTTTTGGTTAAAATAAACCAGGTTTCTTAGGAAGCTTGTCCTTTTCAACAAACAAACGCTGTTAGGAAGTATTGTGTATACATTTTTTTTTTTCTCTACAGGGGTGCAATCCATTTTATATTGTGTTTCATACAGCTGCTACAATTATTGCTTAACTCTGCTGGAAATCAAAACATAATATTATTTTGCCTGGTTTTAAAGTATAGATTCATTTGGCCATCGTCTCTTAGATTTGAGATTTGACGATATCACATCATTCAAATCATTCAAATCAACAATGATGTTTTTGTCATGATGAATCCCAGTTTTCAGGATTTTATGAGGTCCATTTACATGCATCCACATAGTTTATACAACATCACATAGACAACTGCAAAATTCAGTAATGGCAACAAACGGTTTGACTTATTTCCCTTAAATAGCGATGACTAAGATATGGCCGCATGCATTTCTTATACAGCTCTCTTATTATATGGGTAATGTGCAGGTATATTAAGTTGCTTTAGTCAGTACTAGCTTCTTTATATCGATAGAATTAAGCTGCAATCATTGCCATAAAATCATGAAGCTCATATTGTTCATTTTATTTCTAAGCACTGTCCTTTGCTTTCAGACCTGAACACGGATATCATCATTTTCATTCCTCGTTCGCCAGTTCACAGGGATGGTAGTTTTCAAAGCTGACGACGTCTGAATGAAAATAACAAAAGTAGGAAAAAACACGTAAAAGTTGATTCATCACATATTTACCATTTGATTGAAATACTACAGTCATCAGAAATGTTTCATACATTAATGCTTAAAAAGGGCCTTCATAAATCTCCTCCTCTTTTTAGTTGTTTAGGGCATCTTCTATTGCAATACATCACACATGCAATTATTTATTTCGTGGTATAAAAGACTAAACTAGTATTTGAATTTTCAAAGCAACATTTTAGGTTTCGAAGTGTAATTCTGGTTTCATAATGGTGAAGACTGATGTAAGAGAAATTTCACACTAATAGCTTCCCAAGAAAATTGACTATTGCACAGCGCTTTCAAGTGGTAAAGACAAATAGAAGAAGAAGGCACTTTGACAACGTCTGAGAAAAAAAAAAAGCTTACCTGGTTTGTAGTAGTCATAGACCTTGATGACCGATGATTTGGCATTTTTAACGATCATATCCTGTTTCACTTTGATGGGCACGCAGCGATATGGGCTGTCAAACTGTGTGCAATGTACGGAAGGAGTTTTAACATCTCATTTCTCAAGGAAAATTTGAAATACAATTACAAAATCAAATTGTCAAAGTAAAGCAAACGATTTGCACTGATGAGTGACGTATTATCCATGCAGAATATAATGTGAAAAATATAAAGTGAGTTTATATTGACCTTAAAGCGGTAGGATTTAATCAGTCTCATATTCAGATTAGATATGGTGTGCAAATGAAATACTATTGTATCTTCAATAATTTTGACGTACTAAAGAATAATACTCAAGAAGGAAATCATTACCTGACATGTTTAATCTAACTCGTTGAATTTACATCGTGTACACTGATTACGAAAAATTTAGGAAAATCATTATGTCTTCTTTTTTATTTACATACTAGTCGCGTAAGTACCTTCAATATACAAGAAGGTCGGACTGTAAAGCCAACTTGTTATTTAAACATAAATATGGTACAATTTCCTTTCTCTTCTAATTATTTATGCGAATGTCTGTACCAGCAAACATATTTTCCCTGTCTCTCTTCTCGTGCATTTATAGCGACACATTTTTCTGTAAGTACTTCTTCAAGTATGTGTATAGTAATTGGATAACATTATGATATGTAACAAAAACGGCAACAAAAATCACAAAAAACTAATCTACTCATAAACAATGCCATACATGTTCTTGTACTCCTCTTTCCTAATAAAAGCACCAAAAAAAAATGTGATTCCAACAACAAAGCCAAAACATAAGATAATTATAAGTCGACACTCTTGACAGCTTCAAATGACAGTTACTACTACATTAGATACAAACGCAAAAAGAGAGCTATAATGATAATCATACCAACACTTCTACTACGACTATTACTACTACTACTACTACTACTAATAATAATAATGATAGTAATGATGATAATGATCACAATGATAATAACCATAATAAAAATAATAACTCACTGAATAAAAATAGAGGGGAACTAATCTACTCATAAACAATGCCATACATGTTCTTGTTCTCCTTTTTCCTAATAAAAGCACAAAAAAATGTGATTCCAACAACGAAGCCAAAAGATAAGATAATTATAAGTCGAAACTCTTGACAGCTTCACATGACAGTTACTACTACATCAGATACAAACGCAAAAAGAGAGATATAATGATAATCATACCAACACTTCTACTACTACTACTAATAATAATAATAATAACAATAATGATAATAATGATGATAATGATCACAATGATAATAACCATAATAAAAATAATAACTCACTGAATAAAAATAGAGGGCCAGTGGTTTTCCATTGACATACTTGTCAATGCGTTTCAATCCAATGATGTCGCCATCTTCTCTGCGGAAAGTTTCCAGAGAATCTTCGTGGGGGATGAATCCAGACACCATTTTAATCTCCATTACTGCCATACCAGTCCACCTCTCATTTCCTGCATACCTGTCAGATGAGAGAGTTGTGTAATGTTCACAAGTAAAACCCTTCACACATTATGCTTCTTTCTCATCTCAGTTTAGGTGTAAAGGATATCTCGTAAACTAAAATGGGTTAAGTGCAACATTAGTGTTTCTTCACTGTGAGGAGTCATATTGGCGGAATTGATTACTTGTATTCTTCTTAAGTCTTAAAATCGAATATAACTGAGACAGCTAATGAGTACCTTGCTCCTTGCTGAAAGCATAGTTTGTTGACAACATAAGTGTTACAATAATGATGCACCATTTCGCTGTCATCTGATAAAAAAAAAACCCTGGATGTATCAATCAATGATCAATGTCTTACTATAGGATACAAACACCGGGTCTGAAATCATAAAACAATTGCATAAACACTAACTTTACAAACAACGATTTCTTAGTGTGTTTCTCGTTCTGTATTTACGTCTTCCCTTCTCTCTTAATGATTTACTACTTGAATCAGTTTATAATTATAAGCCGTACACTTATCTAAAAACAAAAACAAAAACAAATTATAGTCAATAGGAAATGCAGGTTGTTTTTGTTTTGTTTTGTCTTGTTGTTGTTTTCTTTTGCATTTACCAACGTCTGAATTTAGCCAGCTCTCATTTGGGTATTCTAACCGTCTTTTCCAGCGAGACTTTCGATTGAGGGAAAAACAGATTAAACGAGAAGTATACAAAACTAACCTGACACAGACAAGCACAGTTCGGTCTCCACATGTTGCAGGGTCACTTGGGGATCTGCCATTCCATTCAGCGATTGCAACTTTAATGTTGAACAGAGGGCGTTGTGGAGGAACCACGGGAACATTGTAGAGCAACTCGGCCTGCTCAAAGCAAAGGTAATATCAAAGAAGGAAATTTACATATTCTGATAGCTTTCTATATTTTTTTTTTAGTGTGATCTACTGTCTCTGTTGTTGTTTTGTTTTAGGCTGGGTCGCATATTAACTTAAAGGTCTGTTCTTAGCCCATAAAATAGTTCAATTGTCAGTGCGTGTCAAGAAAGAAACTTACTAGCTCAGACAGTACGGTGGTATTTGAAAAAAAAATATAAGAAGATAAAGACTCTTTTCGGGTTATTGTAATTTTGATACCATTAGCAAGAGTTCCTTATCATTTTCCATTAACTATTTCAACAGAACTTTGTGCACATGATAGTACTTCCAGCTAATATTCCAAGTGCTATTATCTTGTAACAGGTATTTATCTAGCATCCTAGAAATATTTTGATAAGAACAATAGATGCCTTTATGCTATTCGACAACTTTCTTAGCGAAAACGACATTACAAAACTTGCGTCCCTAGTGTATTATTTATGTTTGTTTGTTTGGTTGTTATTGTTGTTGTTGTTGCTGTTCTTCTTCTTCTTCTTTAGTATCTGATGCATAAGCGCTAGACATAAAAAACCGAAAGCTTGCTATGAGCTTTACAGGGACTACCTATACATTTGTTGTACAGTATACTATGAATGTGGAATGTGAAAGTGCTCTATTGAAGCAACGCGATAAACAGCTAAAACGGTTATATGAAGTACAAACATGATAATTTATGACTATCTATAATGTAATAACTAACAAAATTAAACATAACATATGGCGATTTGTATCAAGAAGAGAAAAATAAAACCTTTTTTTAAAAAATACTGTTTTCGTTAAAGATATCAAAGTCATCACACATGAATTCATTTTCTTTTCTTTCTTTCTTTTTTGCATTTGCACTCTTTATATCTGAACAGGAATTTTCTTAATCTCAACATTATTACAGCTGTGAAATGTTTTGACCTACCGTAGACTCAAGGCATACTTTGTTTGTGTACTTTGGATGCAGATCGGCGAAAAAAAAATAAAAAAACCCTCAATGATCTTCATGCTGTACGCAATTCTTTTAAACAAATCTGGATAAAAGATAAAAGATAAAAGACCCACCTGGAACAGAGCACACCCGCTACCCCTTGATGAGACCCAAATATCTGCCGGAACCTCCCGCAGGTCTTCACGCTGCAGCAGGAGGTGGTTGTTGTTATCGATGTCGAAAAAGAACTCGTCTGTAAGATCACGGGAGCCCGACTTAAAGGCTTGAAGACCAATTTGCAGATCTAACGCTGAGTTACGGTCATGCATTCTCTCTGCAAACTGAGCCACTGCTTGCAATCCAAGAACCGTGTCCTGAAAAAGAAAAAATAATATCATTTTAGAGACGAATCAGACATCTTTACTAAATGTGCCCCTGCATCTTAAAACCAACAAAAAATGGCAGGCATTGATTTTGTGTGAGGACTGAAAATAGGTGAAGTGAGTCAACCTAGCAAATTTTGAGTTCTTCATATTTTATGAAAGAACAAATAATCTTCTTTGTTGTGCTAAACAAACATGACATTGTGTTTTAAGTGGTTTTACTTGAACACTTTTTGGTAGAGTAATTTGTAATGTGTGTATAAAAGAGACCCATTTTCACTTGTTAAAAACCCTATGCACACTTTTTAACTTCAATTCTTAATAACCGCTAGAAAGACATAATGCTACTGCCTTGAAAGTTGGGACTTATCATGAACATAATGTTTTAATACAGCATGCTTAATTTCAGCTTTATCTGATAGTCACCTTATGGTTATTACTCCGATTGTTTACATCCTGATCCCATTCATCGCACAGCTAGCGCGGCTTGGTAGTTTAAGCGCTAGAATAGACTCTGTACTTCAAAGCCTCCTCCTCTTAGTTCACACTTTCCAGGAGTGTGTGCTTTCTTCCCAATATTTAGAGAGGTTAAGAGAGTCCATTTGACTTGTGCTATACATAATTTTTAAAAGCTTAGAGTCTGCTCAGTCAGAATATGCTCTCAACAAACAATCTCTGTCTAACTCTATCCACGCGTGACTTAGCATTATTGTATAGCCTGCGCGATGCTACCAATCTACACTATTTCATTCATACATTCATTCATTCATTTCTTTATTGGTCTATGTCAGACATAGTTTCCGTATACACATAGTCGCCTGTAGATTGGAAAGATGCAATATATCATTCAGTCAGCTTCTCGAGAAAGGGATGGAGAGGCCCTAATGCACACAAGACATTGTCGCATGTATTTGCTTTGAAAAACCAACACTTTCGACTTCCATCCTCGACCTTCTCATTTCCACTTTCTGTTCGCTCATTTTAAAATTCATGATAATAAGGTATTTAGTAGGAAAGAGGGAATAACTATGCCATCACTAGCTCGCATAATATATATTTATATATATATTGAATACAAATGCTTTTTCCCATGAAAACCAAAATATAAATGCTTGCGTCAAAGAAAAAAAATGAACTGAAAAGATATTGATGTTTATTCCACTATCATAGCACTGTTGCTCCCTACATTCAGCGGTTTCACATGCTATGTCTATTAAGCTGTTAGCTGTTTTTGCTTTCATTGTTCTGATGTATATAGTGTGGATTGTAAAGGAAATTATGATATCATTCAAAATAAAAGTGTTTTCAACGCTACTATCATTTTTATCATAACTACAATCACTATAAGGTAGTAATATATCAAAAACAATACTAAAAGAAAACTGATAAAAATATCGAAATTGATTCTAATTCTTCATTATAAGCAATATCATTACTATAACTACTACAGCCACTCCGATTTTCTTTTTGTTAAAATTGCTATTGTTATCGTCATTACAATTATTACTGAATCTGTTATTGTCATCGTTTTTTTATATAATTTTAGTTTGTAAAATACGTCTTGTGATGCAAGTCTTTATAATAATAACAGTTGTGAAAAAGGGAACTAATCTTCATTCACAAAAGTGACAAATATCAAATAGAATTCTACCTGCGTTGAGGAGAAACCACCGAGGGTGTTTCGTTGGGAATTCAGCCATCGGACTATCGGCAAAACATCGTCGATCCCATCGACTGGCCAATTCTGATGAAGTTGTGCCAGCAGAACGTAAGCGGTAGTCTCTACACTTGAGGAGTCGGCATGGCAATGGTGAATGCACAAGCTCTCTTCTCTCTCAACAACATCACCACTGTTCCAGAAACGTAACCCATCTTTGAAGAAAAGGTTAAATTTTACAACATAAAAATAAATGCTTGCAAAACATCGGTAGTGACAATTTCCCTCGCTCCTTTTTAAAGCAACCATCTTTTGATGTTTATCTGAATGTATCTGTTAATCGTTTTGTTGAGATATAATAAATGGTGCTGAACGTATATTTGACCATCTGAAAGAACAGATATAATCGAAGGTATCAGCCAATATTTAGGACAGAAATATTGCATCAATATTGAATTTCCAGGTCTGTAGGCGATTACGTATGGTTCATAGCTCTACTATTGATAGGATCTCATTTATTTTGCGGGTGAAATAAATGACGGCATGTAGTGTAGACATGGTTCAATTCAAAGAGAGGTTTTCAGGCTAACAAATAAAATGGAACTGATAACAGAATGAATAGAAATAAACAAACACAAACAGCAGTAACATGAAAAGTATATGTGGGCAGGAACGGCATATTCTATTATGTTAACCACCAGCTGCTCATATGGGCAAGTGTAAAATCCAACCTTATATTCTATTGGAATTACAGCTAAGCGGCTCCATCCATCCACTACCTCTCGTGTCCTTCTATTTTTTTTTGTCTTTTATCTTCACTCCACGCATTAAGCTGCTTTCTCCCCCCCCCTCTCTCTCTCACACACACACACACACACTCACACACACACACACACACACACACACACACACACACATACTATTTTGTTTCTCTCCTCTCTTTTCCGGCATGACAGCGACTTAGTGTAGGGATTTGTTCAGGGTTTTTGTTTCGGATAAGTTAGGTTATAGGTCTTTTTGTCTTAGTTTCTTTGTTTCATCCATTTTCAATGCTTATCAGTCTATCGATCATATAATTTCTTGTATTACGTGTGGGGGGAATGCAGCCTACAAGCTCAGCTTTTTAGCATTCCTCCCCATTTCCAACATTTTCCTATACCTACAAGTTTTCTGTAAATTTATCCTTTACTTTGTATGATGAAATTTATGCACTGTATTCAATTTTTGTAATATATTTATATGTTTTTGTTGGAAATGAAAAACAAATGAATGAATGAATGAATGAATGGGCGCAACAGATGATGCACATTCTTAATCTGTCTTTACTGGT
This sequence comes from Diadema antillarum, assembly GCF_040938485.1. Classification (NCBI taxonomy): domain Eukaryota; kingdom Metazoa; phylum Echinodermata; class Echinoidea; order Diadematoida; family Diadematidae; genus Diadema; species Diadema antillarum. Next base: position 1,701,717 of record NW_027271135.1, read on the forward strand.
AATAGGCAAATAGATTTTCTCTGGTCGTAATGCACTTGGTAATATTATACACAGATGGATTAGAAGGGAGTATGACACACAATGCTTTCCTGGAGTGTAAAATTTGAGTACGGAAAGGGACTTACTTTCTTCTTGTGCTCTGTCATTCAGGTGGCTAAGAGCTCGAGACTGACTGGCGAAGTAGTTGCCCAAGCCAAAAGCATAGCTGACCATAGCAAGCGTGTAGGTGTTCATGTCAGAAGGAGCGGTGGTGTTTAGCCAGTGTTCCATACAGTATAGCCCAGTCATCACATCTAGACCCTAAACATGAGGTAAATAGGATTAATAAATGACAATGTCACGAGAAGGATGGACGCTTGCGTTTGCCAATATAAACATTAATTAATTTACATATATGAATGGAAATATGCGAAACGACCAAAGCAGAGAAAAAAACCGCACACGCACACACACACACACAATCAACAGCCAACTCAGAAATGCACTATGTATAGCTAAAATTTACTTGACTTTGCTAAAAAAGCCAAACACAATTCTTATGTATTTTTTTTTTCAGCAAAGCTGGCATGTGTACTTTAGAATTCATATGGAGGTGTCAAAGTGGATAAGAACAATGGTCTCTGAATGACATGAGCGTGGAATACATTCTTGGGTTCGACCAATAAGAAGACCGACATGTTTGGCCTTCAGCAAGGCACTCCACCAATGTATATAAATGCGTACCCGATGGGTAAACTCATGTCAAGCCAGTTTTACTAATTTAAGCAAACAACTCACATCAGGAGATGCTCCAGATTCCAACATGGCGACTGTCAGAAACGCTGTCATGGTAACGGGGCCGGAGACGGATCCCTGGATGAGAGAAAATGCATTACGTAGGAACGGATTGAAATGTTTATTAAAGAGAGGGCAATTATACACCCTTCACAGCAGTGTGGACTTGTTCGGAAAATGAGTTTTTTTGCCTGATTTTCTGTTTATTTCAGACTACGTCTTCGTAAATCTGCTTCCGTCATTAACAGCTCTAATGTCAACACCAAGGCAACGCATTGAAATTCATAGTATGTTGTGTAAGATCACTGCTGTTTTCCATGTCTTTCATGTTTTCTGATGCCATCTACTTTCACTTTGGATACTCTTTCGAAGTCTTCGTGACTTTTTGGCGACATCATGTCCATACCAGTTTAACTTGTTCTTTTACATGACATCTTTAATGAGCATCACTTTTGTTTCATTCGTTATGTCTTCATTCCTTCTCTGCTCTTCGAGACTTCTTTCCATGCAACATCTTAGCAGACGTAAGAAAGAGTAATTCATTGGCATTAAATTACTGACGAAATTTGGAGCGGAAATTTCGAGGAGCATTATAGGCAGTAGGAGATCATTTGAGTGCAGTGGACTGTAAACTCTGACAAATTTTCATCTGAATCAGGCATGGGGCTAAACAAAATTCATAAAACAACCGCGCAAACGATCACAGGATTGAAAAAAAAAAGTTAGGCTCGAGTTGGGACGAAGCAAATCGGTTTTATCCTCAAATTTAATCCACAAATGTCCAATTCCAATTGGAATAACTGCTCCTTATTTTTTGTTACTACGTATTATAGATTTACAGACATTATTTTGTCATTCCACGTAAGTACTCAATTTGCTACAACGCAAGGCAAAATGAATTGCGCAATACGTTTTATATTTTCCTTGTTTGATAACATTTCTCTCCGCTTGTGCAACTTCTTATCTTCCTCTTTATCTTGTTTTCAAACAACAGTTAAATCTGGGTGGATGTTACTATGGGCCCAATATCAAAGCATTACCGTATGTCAAAACAGGACATCGATAATTCCTTTCTTCCGTAAGGTATTATTATGTTAATGTTACTTCAGTTAATCAAATTAATTTTAAATCAGTTGCAGTAACTTCATTTGCTATAAAATGGACAAATTGTGAGCACGTTATCTTTGTTTGTTCAGTTTGCTTGTCGTCAAAGGCCCTGTCGTACCAAAATCGTAATAAAATGCACAAATTTTAAGCGTACGTGTTGATTGTTATCGAATTCATACCACGCTGGTAAATTACACTCAAATTACCAAACATAAAAACGAAACAATGCAAAACAGTGAAATAAAGATAATCAGAAAATGTGCATTACATCCACGTAATTCAGACGCTTATTTTTCTTTTGCGATCCCATTATATCACTTTTGAGTAAAGTGCAATTTATGAATGAATGTACTTACGTATTTTCAATATCTGAAACACTCCGCTCTGTCTCCATGTGGTAAGTAAACCGTGCATGTTGTTGCTGTTGTTGTTGTTTTAATGTCTCTATGATAGGGTAGAATTTTGTGAATTATGTGTTGGGCCTCTACGAAAAATAGTGTTAGAAGCCACTGACAGCGGTACTTTACTGAGCGAGAATAACTGAATGAATTAAGTAATAGACAAATGAAGGAATAAAATAAATAGATAAATGATGAATAAATGAATAAATAAATACATATATAACAAATGAATGAATGTATAAAACACCAACGTGAACACAAACCAGAAGTTTCTAAGTACATAACAGGAACGGATCGAGCAATTCCGAATAGCGGGTGCGCCCCCTCTAGATCCGCCACTGCATTAGATCTGTACCATTTCCAAAACGTTATCTGACATTACTTGATATCAACTCAGAAGTATGGAACACATGGCGTTGTAAGATATTGGCATACCTGCATGTTTTTGTGGATGACTCGGCCTTGGTTGATGATGCAACCTTGGCTGTTTCTAGAATGTAGAACGAGCCAGTTCCGGGTTCTCTCTAAATTGGTTTCATCAACCTTCATAAATTCCTTGGCCAGGCTGAAACACTTGAGGACAAATGCTGAGAGCCAGGTGCTGCCGACCCTGTCCCTGACCCCAAAGGCGCTGTAGGACCCGTCTGGCAGCTGGTAGGTGAGCTGTCTCTGGTAGCCTGTGTGATAGAATGTTCAAGGTTCGACGTGAGAAATAACTTCTGGAATGTGGGGGAGGCAATAAATGCTAGGGTTATCTCCGCTAACAGAGTGCGGCCATTCCTTTTAACTGTAACCGTGTCTTCATTTATATCATCTTTTTATCAAATCAATTCAATAGTTTATTCATTTTTATTATCAAAGAAAAGAAAAGAAAGGAAAAAGGAGATTTAAAGCTGTACAAGTTGTCGATTTTTCGTTCATTCATCTGATAAGGACAGTTTCATCGAACACATAATATGTACGATTGATTTTACAAAAAAGAAACAATGTACACTTTCTCATGGTGGTAAGGAACGCACATTCTCAATTTGCCCTTTCTCATTAAAAAAACGGAAAAAATACAAATACATTAAAAACCAGGAAAATATTTAAAACGACCTAACAAATCACAGTGAGAACCTGGGGAACAGTAAATATTGTGGAAATTATGAAATAGACCTATAAGGACACAGGAATCGTCACTCTAGGATCTATTCATATTCTGATATACTATAAATGCCTTCCCCTTCTTCTATTTTGCTAGGAGTCCAAACAATAGGCCTCCTAGTAATAGTATGAATAAGCACAAACGGTTGATGTTAGTGTTAGTACAAGAAAATTTCCTCCTTGTGAATAAACATAAGGTTAGGAAACTGAGTGTACACTGCCCAACGTTGTACTGCTGCTATCCATTGCCACCCAGGTGTTTTGCAATTTCATACAGGCAAATGTACACACTTTACACAAATGCTTACTCTTGAGATTGACTTAACGGACACACTAGACACACACACTTCCTTGAACATACTAACCGCTTTCCATGTACTCCAAGGCCTTTGATGATATCTCATTGGTCAGCTGGTTTGTCTCCGTCAAGTAATGCATCACAAAGATGCTGGGTGCCATAGTGATCATATTCTGCTCCCCACATCCAAAGGGCATCCTCAGCAGCTTTCCGAGGTTACTCATGACGGGTCCAATCACATCGCCTGTATACAAATATCACAGCTACTCTTGTCATAATCACGAAGATATCTTATTTTCTTTTTTTTTGCAACTATGCTTAGGTCGTCACTTAACTATATGTTTGTTTGTTTTTACTTAATCCCAGAATACATATGAAACCAAGAAATAGAAAAGTGTTTAGTACAAAAAAAGCAGGGCAGTTTTTAACATTTATTCAAAAGTTCTTAATGTTTACAGTTTTGATTCCAGTTATTGGTTGACAACGTTATCAATCCAACTGAGGCCAGAAAGGTCAATAGACATGTGGAGTAATACAGAATAGAAACACATATTCTACGTGTAACCGTAAATCATATTCTCATCAAAGAAATCAAATTAAAAGCACAGACAGGTAGTTGGCATTCGTCGACATTATGCAGTAACAGAAACAACACAACCAAGAGGAACTTGATGTACCTACACATTAAAACAAAAAGGTATAAATTTAACAATTACAACAACAGTTATATTGAAGATGCGTTTGTTGAATATGAGTCAGTGCATATTTCCAGATATCAGAAAATTCATTGGTGTGGAATCGTTTGTTTTCGTAAGTACGGTTTTGCATCCAATCAGAGTAATATTTTGTGTAGGCCTAAATGAATAATTTTTTAAATAAATATTTTGAAGAAAGTTGATAAGATTCACCTGGGGGGGGGGGGGGAGGAATAGAAAGTCGGGGAATACATTACAAGCAGAAAAGATCACACAAAATATATAATATTATCACACCAAACTAACCGATAACTTGTATTCTTCCTCGTGCAGATCCTGGAACAACTACTTCTGGCAGAGCGAGAGTCACCAAATTGGAATATAGTTCATCGCCCTCATCTACCAGAACCAAGAAAGACAACAGAAGGGAGGAAGGAGAGATGAGAATGAAGTTGAAATAACAACTTATTTGTTTGTATGTTATTTTTGTTTGTTTTTTTCTCTGATAAACTTGGAAATAGTTGCATCACTTAAGGCCCGTCAGCCACAAACCTTACTATAATACCATTAATTAATTCTATTTCCGGTTCTGATGTTTAATTTTGATTGCAAAGAAGAAGAAAAAAAAACAAAACAGAGTCAAAAATCCCTATCACACCAAAGCCCTACGAAAACACACTTGCGTTAAAGGAAGACATCATGATGAAAACCAAAGTTTAAAACACACACACACACACACACACACACACACACACAAACACCACTATCTGTTATCTATGTTTGACAAACAAGTCGCAGTTGATTATATGGTATTTCTTCACCCTAGGAATATCAGGCCATTTTAAATTTCTTACCGTTTGGACATATCATTTCGCTGAAAGTTTCCTCTCTTTCTGCACCTTCAGGCTTTCATATACAAAAGAAAATAGGAAGAAGTATTAAGAGATGTAAATAATTACATCCCGGAAAATCTTTACGAATATTCACTTGCTTTTGTTCACAGATTAGAATAAAACGAGTGAAGGCAACTTTATGTATTTGTAGTAATTAAAAAAAAAAACATAATTTTTAGTTATCTTTAATTCTAATTTTTAGAATCAACTGATGACAGTGGAAAATAATTATATTCTTCATTGTAATAATGTTTGACTTTAACCAACTTATAATTTTGAGTATGATATTTACCTTTATTTCATTTGTGTTTTGAATGTCAAAGATTCCGTGTGGTCAAATAATTTAGAGGCATAGAAATGACATACATGTATGTTCGCAGCAAAGAATAAAGTAATATGTAGGTAATCCATGGAGCTGCATATACAGGTAAAAAGCTAGCAAGTCAAGCACGCATACTGGGATTGGATAGAATGTTGAAACAAAACTAGAAATAGATTCAGCGTCTTTCTGAATGCGTCCCATTGTCACTGCCTGATTTATCCATTTCGCACAAGAATTTCATTTTTAAAGAGTTTATTGTATGGGATCACTAAAAATGAATATGTTTCTGAAAAGAAGTCTATAATTAGACAATAATTGATTTAGTGTTTTTTACTGGAAAGGAAGTCTCCAAGTAAAACAAATCGAAACTGAAAAAGACAGTAATCCTTATACATTGACATTATTTCAATGTTTTGTATGATCTTTATCAGCTTCCCTCGGGATCCTGTGTAACAGTATGCCAAGATATGAAACCATGAAATCACTTACCTCCACAAGTATGGTGTCTTCAAGGGCATCAGCAGCAGGGAAAGTGTAATTACCTGGACCAATTTCTCCATTACCATCTGCAACACGGTTTGCAACAGCATCAACTATAAACAAAGAGTAGTGGGAAACACATGTTAAAGTTCCTAAATCACAATAATTCTTCTATAGATTATTATGCTATCATTATTCTGAAAAAAAAAACCTTCCAAAAATAATTTTCTGAGACGTTTACCACAAGCCTATTTCACAAGTAGCTTCTAGTAACGTACACCGTGGTGTGCAATAATTTAAGCTCCAAGTTTTAGAATAATTCAAGATTGTAACAAAAACTCCAAGTGATATCTAATTCACAAGGTAACATAATCAAATGTTATTTTTTTATTTCACAAAAATGACAATATGGCACAAAAATAGGCAGATATAGTTACATAAATGTGATATCAATTGATCTATTCCAATCCTTTGAGGATATTTTTTATGAGTGGGGCTTCATTTTTTTTTTATCAAAACGTAATATCGATAATGATTAGATAATAATATAGTTTAGGATAACTTTTTAAAGTAATTAAGTCCAATATCATTTAATTATGTACCATTTTTGTAAAGCAAACAGCATGAACATAAGATTAGAAACTTGTGGTTTCCTAATTCATATTTTTGTTTTCTCTTTTATACAGATGTAGTGAAAAAGGGGGTAAAAATGAACCAGCGTGGTTTTTCCCCCAATATGTTTGTTTTTTCGGCTAAAGTAATACCAATATTTATTAAGGAAAGGTGATAAACTTGAAGTCAGCAATTATCGCCCAATTTCATTATTGTCTTCACTGTCTAAGGTTTTAGAAAAACTTATTTATAAGAGAATGAGCGATTTTTTGAAGGTACATGAAGTTTTTACGAACTATCAGTTTGGTTTTCGTGAGAAACACAGTACTTCGCATGCTCTTTTATATTTCGTTGATAGAGTAGTTCATGCCATTGATAATCATTCTCATTTAGTTAGTATTTTCTTGGACTTCTCCAAGGCCTTCGACACCATCGATCATGACATTTTACTTTATAAATTATCGCATTATGGAGTACGTGGGAAGGCCTTGGAGTGGTTCAAGAGTTATTTGTTCGATAGAAAACAATTTGTTACAATTAAAAACAATGATTCAGTTATCAGAGAAGTCAAATGTGGCGTCCCACAGGAAAGTCTTTTAGGGCCGTTATTGTTCATTATTTATATCAATGATTTTTGTCGTGTATCTGATGATCTCTCTTTTATTCATTTTGCAGATGATACAAACGTATTTTTTGCCCATAATGATATTGATGTTCTTGTTCACAAAATTAACATAGAATTGAACAAAGTGACAAATTGGGTCAGAGCTAAAAAGTTATCACTTAATGCTCAAAAAACGAAATATATGATTTTCAGCAATACTGTTGATAGTTTAAACATAAATATAGTTTTAGATGATTCTCATCTCCAAAGAGTATCAAATATTAAATTCTTGGGGGTCATTGTAGATGATAAACTTTCCTGGAAATCACACGTTGATAATATTTGTAATATGTGACCCTGCACCACAAAACAAACAAAAAGTCGCCAGACATGAATTTTTAGGTAAGACTATATTCTGAAAGAGCAGACGTTAAGCTTTAAAATGATGTATAACTCAAATCAAATGGACTCTCCTAACCTATCTAAATATTGGAAAGAAAGCACAAACTCAGGAAAAGTGTGAACTGAGAAAAGAGGCTCTGAAGTACAGTGTCTATTCAAGCGCTTAATCTTTACCAAACCGTGCTGGCAGTGCGATGAATGGAACAAAAAACAGGAAGTAAACCACCAGAGTAACAACAATGAAGGGATTATCAGATTAAACTGAAATTAGGCATGCCTCATAAACACATTCTGTCCATAATTAATGCCAACTTTCAAAGCAGTAGCAGTATCCTTTCAAAAGTTATTAGAGTTGAAAGTGAAGAGTGTGGACAAGGTTTTTCAGAAATGAAAAAGGGAATCTAAAGACACACCTAATCACACTATTCAACCAAAAATGTTCGAGATAAACTACTAAAAAAACACACTTTCCTGCCGATTTCATGATACCAAATTTTAGCATAATGTAAAAGAAGACCCACTCTTTCAGAAAATATGAAAAAGTCAAGTTCGGCTAGGTTGACCCATTTCACTTATTTTCAGTCCTCACGCAAAATCAGTGTGTGCGACTTTATGTTCGTTTTGAGGTGCACGGTCACATATAATATCGCGTAATAGAGGTGTTATTAATAGATTGAAATGTCATATTCCACAAAAAACATTACTTATGTTATATTCGTCGTTAATATTGCCTCATTTGAATTATGGAGTTTTAGTATGGGGTAACACGCATCAGAATTTATTTGAAAGAGTGTCCCTCTTGCAATAGAAAGCCCTCCGCATTATCTGCCATTCCCCTGTACGTTCTCATACAAACACGTTGTTTACCTCTAATAAGCTCTTTAAAATTAAAGATTTATTTTTGTATAATTTAGGCCAATTTATATATAAGTATTGTAACAATTTCCTTCCATCTATTTTTAATTCCATGTTCCTAAGAAACCAATCAGTTCATGAATATCCCACTATTTATATCGGCCCAAATTATTGGAATTCTCTGAATCATGATATAAAAAAACGCCCCATCCATACATTCTTTCAAGAGGAGACTGAAGTCCTTTCTATTGCAGTCGTATGACTTTGCAGGACACAACTAGCCATTTGGCCTTCTTTCTCACATACAGACTTACTTTTTCCTCTTTGAAGAATAAATTGTAATCTTTTGGATGTCTGCTGCTATCTACGCTTTCGCCAAAAGAGTCAAAGACATGAATGTCTGTCTTATTCCTGTTATTCCTCACGTCCCTTCATTTCCTTGCTTTTCTCCTTTCAGACGCTACAATCACGTTTCCCCCTCCACAACCATTATCTGTTTCTCTTGATACGCTTCTGTCGAAGATCGCTGTCTCTGTTGTGCATTTTCGTTTGCTATTTTGTCTTCTATTTGTTCATCGTTTCCATTCCGTTTTGTCCCGTACAGCCTCTTCTTCAGTAGTTGTTTTGCTGTCTAGTCTTGTTTCATGTTTGTTCGCGTCTGTTAGTCTTGTCCATCCCGTTTTGTCCCGTACAGCCTTTTCTCCAGCAGTTGTTTTGTTGTCTAGTCTTGTCCTATGTTGTTCACGTCTATGATAGTAAGTGTATTTATCTGTGAATCTAGTTCTCAGTGGGCTTCCAGACTTCTTCCTCTTTTTTCCCCTCTCCTTTTGTATTTATGATGCTTCAATTAATCTTTCCATTGATGTTATTATTCCAGAGGGGCCCACATTCTACAAGCTCTGTCTTTTTAGTGGGTCTCTCCATTTTTCGCACTTTAAGCAAAGTTATACATGTACTTTATTTCGATCACTTCTGGTTTTTTTTTTACTACAATGTATAATTACTATAAGGTCCTCCTCAATTGTTTTACATTCTTTTCGATACATAATGTTCTGTTTACCTTATTCTCTGTTGTCAAAAGAAGTGTAACTTATATGTTTTGTCGAAAAATGAAATAAACTTTGAATTGAAAAAAAGCATTAATTTTTAGAATACACAAATAATTTTTTAGATAGGGCACACGAATTGAAGACTCTTATGCCTCATTTTATCTTTACCCCTCTGCTTAGTATTATATTTCGATCATCTCAAAATGTAAGTTATCAACAAGTTATCTAACATGAATGTTTTACGCTCGTAAAGTGTTGTTGTAATACACGAATAATCATCATACCTAAGAAAAGTCGGAAGTAGAATACGAAGCAATTGCTACTTGGTTGTCTGATACACTTTGAAAGTTGGGACTTCATTAATCGACACATCAGCTGCATATAAAACTGAGCATATCATTCTTTTTAAAAAAATATATCATATATAGCTTATAATGTCCTTGAATGACAAGGATGAAACACATATATTCGTCCGATTCTTTGGTAAACTATCAATGATTCAACACTTTCAATTTGATGTTTTGTTGGCCATGGGGTATAGTATAGCAGGTCGTTTTCTGTTTTTGTTCTTTTCTTTGAAAGAAAATTTGAGCATATACAGTCAAAATGCTAAAAATGCTAAAAAGATATATAAAAATACCTGGAAAATATGTGACAAAAATTATATTGGTCTTTAATCTCCTTACCTCTGATAGGGATATCTCCAAGCTCACTGAAGATGAGTTCATACTCCACAGTCCTACTGATACTTCCACAGACCTCGATGATAGGAGATTCGGGTTCCGTTTCGATAGAGAAGCTAGTACTTTCAGTCATGGACAATTCAACCTGGTGAACACAGAGAAACGAAGAAAGATACCTTGCTGGATTTAAACAATTTAAAAGACACTTCAAATCAACCGATAAAAAATAGAAAGGGGCAAGACCGTCACCGACATTTAACTTCATAAATAATAAATATTGGTATCAGATTTCTGGCGAAGTGTTCTTTCATGGAATATCACCTTTACAAATGTGTGGAAACGTAGTATCGATAGCAATACGTGACCATGCATGAAAAAAACAACAAAACACGCCCTGAATTCACATGAGGACTAGAAATGGGTGAAGCGGGTGAACATAGCGAATTTCTAGTTGTTGTTGCTTTTTTGTTGTTTTTTTATATGTTTTCTGAAGAGCTAGCATTTCTTCTAAAATAATAAAAAGTTTGGGATCATTAAATTGACAGAAAGGTTCGTTTTAAACGGTTTTCTACGTCATTATTGTCTGCAGAATAGTGGGATAAGGAATGTCATTCATGCCCAAATAATTACACATTCTTCACTTTGAACTCTAAAAAATTTTCTAAGAATGGTTTTCCTGCCTTGAAAGTTGAGATCAGGATGGCATAGAAGTATTTATAGAGCATGTTAATAGTCAGCTTAATTTAATGATCTCTGCATTGAGTTTTGCATCCTATTCCCCATTCATTACACAGCTATTGCACGGCCTTGTATGATCACGTGTTTGGATAGACCAAATACTTTGCAGACTTCTTTTCCCGACTGTGTTCATTCTTTTTAATGAAATAGGTCAGGGGAATCATTTTGATTGAGTTATATATCATTTAAAAACCCTAAAGTCTAGTCTTTCAGAATTTGTCAATGCCTAAAAATCCAGCTCTGGTGACTCTCTTTTGGTTCTGTGATGCAGGCTCACATTTAAACATGTACATGTACAACTCATAGTATCAATAAAAATATTCATCTCTATCACTTCTAGTTCTAGAGACACCTTTTTCAAAGATTACTTTTGGGGGGATGGTGAGGGTATGGGGCAGGAGCATGGTGCCCATTTTAACAAATTAAGTATTGTGATCCTAACCCCTTACGGATGCGACCTGCCAAGTTTGGTGAACATCCATCATGAGGTTTTCAAGAAGAAGACGAAAATGTACAATTTAGTCCCCAATCTGGACCTTCCCACCACTCCCCCCTGCCAACAGCGGGGGGCTGGATATGCTATGAAACAAACTACAGTCATTAATGCACTATTAAACTCATAGAATTGACTTAGCTCTATCACTTCTGATTCTGTAGAAGATTTTTTTAAGATTCCTTAATTTTGAGAGGTTTGGGTCCCTTGGGGCCCACCGGGTGGGACATGTTGCCCATTTTAACAAATTGAGATCCTAACCCCTTAAGGATGCTGCCTGCCAGGTTCGGGGAAAATCCATTATGAGATTGTGAGGATGATTATGAAAATGTGCAATTAAGGCCCCATTTAGACCTCCCCCCCCCCCCCCCCGTCCCAATGGGGGGGGGGGGGGGGGCACCCTCATTCCACCATGAACACACTTGAAACTACATTTATCAATGTACTAACTCAAAGTATTAACTTAGCTCTATCACATCTGGTTCTGGAGGAGAAGATCTTTAAAATACCTCAATTGTGGGGGATTTGTGGGCCCCCTGGAGCCCCCTCGGTGGGGCATGGTGCCCATTTTAACAAATTTAGATCCTAACTCCCTAGGAATGCTACCTGCCAAGTTTGGAGAAAATCCATCTTGAGGTTTTCAAGAAGATGAGGAAAATGTGCAATTTAAGCCCCATTTGGACCTCCCCAACCCCCCCCAACACACACACACACACACACACTCCCCGCCTCAAAGGGGACACCCCTGGATCTGCCAGGAACAAACTTGAAACTACAGACATTAATCTAACTCACAGTATTAACTTAGCTCTATCACTTCTGGTTCTAGAGAAGACGATTTTGAAAGATTCCTTAATTTGGGGGGTTCGGAGCCCACTGGGGGCCCCCTGGGTGGGGCATGGTGCCCATTTTAATAAATTGAGATTCTAACCTCCTAGGGATGCTATCTACCAAGTTTGGTGAAAATCGCTTTTGTGGTTTTCAAGAAGAAGATGAAAATGTAAAAAGTTTACGCAAGACACACGAAGGACGACGGATAACGCACGACGGACGCCGGGCGCCGGACGAAGAGCGATCGGAATAGCTCACTTGAGCCTTCGGCTCATGTTAGCTAAAGCAATTGGCTCCTTTCTGAGATATTCGGAGGGCAAAAGGAAGTAAGTGCACAAAAATGCATGAAAAATGGCAAAAGCAAGCAAGAAGTTGTTGATATGATTGTCACTTGCTTCACTTTGCCAAATCATTTATATTTACACACAATCTAAAATAGTTTGGCAAAAGGGAGAAAATAACATCCATGATTATGATTGTCAATTGCTTCCTTTTGCCATTAAAATTGTTTTATGTTTGTTACAAATTTATAATACTTTGGCGAGAGGAAGCAAGTAAAACATTCTCATGATATGATTGTCAATTGCTTCCTTTTGCCAGATTTTCCTAAAAATCTGAAATACTTTGGCAAAAGGAAGCAAGTTACAACCTCATGATATGATTGTTACGTGTTTCCTTTTGCCAAATTATTTGTATTTGCACGCAATCTAAAATACTTCGGCAAAAGGAAGCAAGTTACAACCTCATGATATGATTATTACTTGCTTCCTTTTGCCATTTTTTTTATGTTTGCTACAAATCTATAGTACTTTGGCAAAAGGAAGCAAGTTACATATTGATTAGTTTCTATGTAAATATCAAAATTCCTCGAATTGTCATGAATGCATCACCATATAATGACTTGCACGAACACCGACATCTTTTCATATCGTAAATTTCCATGCTGAAGGGCTAACCCAAAAACATAATTTTCTCTATTTGTAGCATTTGTAGTATACTCGATGTCACTTGCTTCCTTTTGTCAAAGTAGGACAGTATAGTGACTGACAGTATTAGATGGACAGTTGATTTTTTTTTCTCACACATCATTTTTTTTTTGAAGGGGAGGGCAAATAGGTATGACAATCCAAGACCTACCCTCCCCCCCCCAACATCAACACTCACCGTGAGGCAACCAGAGAGATAGTTGAAAACTGATACTTTGACAGGAACTCTCTCTCCCCGGAGGACGGAGTAAGGGAGTGTGTAGGAGAGGAAGAACGGCTGGAAGGCTCGGATGGACGTTGAGTCAGCCACGCCCACTCCGTGAGTGGGTGACAGACAGAAGGCACTGGCCACCCAGTCCGTTATGGTGTGTGGAATTTCTTCCCTGGTAACCTGCTGGCCACTTGCCCTTTAACAAAACAGCGAAGCAAAGTCAATGTAAAAATGAATATGGGACAAAATAGCAACAACTACAGATCTTAAAACGGCATTATGGAAACAAACCATACTTACCCCTATTGCATATTATCATAATTTTTGTCATGTGCATATGAAGAGTTTGTTCGCAAGAACCGATAAGTCCGTATTATTTTTGTCAAATAAAGATATAGGTGCGAATAAAGGTCAAGAGAAATAAAGAGAATAATAAGAACAATTTTGCTTCTTTTGACCATAACTTCAGAAATGTACCTTTATATGTAGTGACCAATATATCATTTAAAAGGTATTATTTTGTACTGTATGACAAAGACCATACTTTAGAATCTTCAAAAATGGACCTCATCGGTTTTTGCGAACAAACTCTTCATTTTTGTTTAATCCACCAAAAAGGACAACTATTATGCATTGATGATGACAACGGTATAATCCAATCATTCCAAGAATTTGAAATGATAATTATCACTATCTTATGCATCATCTTTCTAAACAAGCATAACACGTTCCACCACATACAATATATAGGAAAAATATGTAATTGAGTATATGAATATAAGAACGACCCAAGTCCAATTTTTGGCCAAATTCAGTTTGACATGGGAAATTGTAGCTTATGCATGGACCCATCTTGTGTATAAATGATAAATCCTAATTAACCCCGGAAGTGCCTGAAATAAATGAGTTAAATCTTATATGAATGTAAGAATGAAGGACTTGGGTCATTCTTACATTCATATTATAGCGCCCTCTCTCGTCCTTCTCTCCTCTCTATAGCAGAATATCATGTATATGAATCAAAGAACGACCCAAGTCCATATGAATCAAAGAACGACCCAAGTCCATCACACAAAATGGCCTCTCCACAATTAATGTTAATGTTAATTGTCATAATAATATATGTTCTAATTTGTATATACAATGTTGCCTTCCCATCACAGTTAAATAGAATATTATTGGACAAACAAAAAAGATATGAAGTTTTTTTTTAGTTTACTCGAAATGGTCTTCCATGGACTTGGGTCGTTCTTATATTCATATACTCAATTTCTCAGAGTTAGTATCAAATAGTTCCTTGTTATGTTTGTCATTGTGAAGAAGTGCAAAATAAGTAACTTGTGCCATCATGTGCAAGCAAAAAAAAAAAAAAAAAGAAATCCTTTTACAACAGACAGTCACATATATACTTACATAAATACATTTACATCGCATATGTATTTTTTTTCTCCCGACCTATGTATCTTCAAATAACTACATGTATATTGTTATAAATGACTTAAATAACTTCTATTAAATACTTGAATAGTATATCATTTACTCATTATTCATCTAGCGATCGACTTCCGACAAGCTTTGCATTTTAGTGGGTCACTATTTTCCAAAATCGAATTCATTTTCCGCTCGCCCACGAGGTATCTATACATTGTTCCTCCTAATTATTGTGTTATTCTACAATTTATCTTGTATACTACATTAATCATTTGCAGACGTTTGAACAATAATGATTATTATTTCATGACATGTATACTTTGTACTATGTTTTAGATTTTTTGTTGATTGGAAATAAACTATGATTGATATGATACGTAAATGAACGCATATAAAAACACAGATACTCATACTAAACAGCGTTCTTCTGATATATTCATACAAGATCGAGTTTGAGAATTTAGATAGATAGATGATTCCTCCATACAGAATGAACACCTGTTTAAGAAGTTTTGTACACGCAATAAAAGATGTGACCATTAGATGTCTCAGTTTTAATTACTATGGCCAAATTACATCATTGCACCACCCTTATGTTATGCGTACACAGTGTATATGCCGTAACACTTACTTAACGGATTACTGTGGTCATTTTTTGAGCGACAACAGATATATTTTGAGAACGATTAAAAGCATGATAATATAAAGCTGTGGGGTGTAGAGTTTGCTTCCTGTTTCATGTCGCATGTACTGCACAAAGAACAGCGTGCCGTGAGATTAAACACTTGAATAGACCCTAAATCCTAAGTCTTCTTTTCCAATTAGATTCTTGTGAGAGTGTGTTCTTTCTATTTTTGAGACAGATTAGGAAATATCATTTTTAGAGAGAGCGAGGCTTCATTTTAAAAGAATAGACCAAGCTCTTTAAAAATTTCTTCTCAACTTAAAATCAATGTTTGGTGACTTTTGGTTGTTGTGATGTCTTGTCACATAATATTGAAGTAATAATAACAATTATCGCTACAATAGCTATGATAGTGATTATTAACAAATATCACTTTACTCTCTAAAATATCAAAGGACAATGTTCACTCTTGAAAGAGTGAAAACAGAAAAGAATGAATTTAGAGTGAATAAGAGTGATTTTTAGTGAAAATGAACATTTTAACTAAAGGTTCACTCTAATTCCTCTCTAAAACACGCTCTTTTTTTTTAATCCACTTCTTCACGAGTGAACATTATCACTCGATATTTTTAGAGAGTATACAGAGCAAAAATTATGAACATAATTGTATTCTTCTGCACTGTAAAAGCTGCTGGTATGCTTGCCAATAATGAATAAAAGTTATAGAATAATTATTATATAAAGAAATTCCTCTCAAGTCTTGATTTGAAGCCCCCTACAGTTTGAAGGACAAGTCCACCTTCATATGAATGTGGATTGAGTGAATGTAGCAATATCAGTAAAACACATCACTGAAAGTTTTGGGGGAAATCGGACAATGCGTTCAAAAGTTATGAATGCTTAAAGTATCTGCTGGATGAGAAGACTTCTATAGTGTATGATGTCATGATATTATGCGTACAACCATATAAAGAAAACAAAAAGAGAATTTCAAAAAACTTTACTTTTTTAATTAAGTGAACTTTTCTTCGACTTGTTACTGACATAATAGGTTCAGGGTAATACTATTCCCCCTGCCTTCTGAACGAGAGAAGTCAAGTGTTCCTTTGTTATGCGAGGAAAGTGAGAATATGTTGAATTTCCTTTATTCTTTCTTTATATCGGTGTAAAAAATACTCATGTGACATCACAAGCTATAGTAGTCTTCTCGTCAAGCCTTGAATGAGCAGAAACTTCACAAATGCATAACTTTTGAACGGATCGTCCGATTGTTTAAACTCTCAATGATGTGCTCTACTAATGTTGCTGTATTCACTCAACCCACATGTCTATGAAGGTTAACTTGTCCTTTAATATCATCTGGAGATATCATGACTTTTACTATAATTCATTCCGCATACATGAGAGGTGTGCAGGCAAAATCTACATCTCCCAGATATTATTCATGCAGTGTCTCACATCAGAGACAAGATTGCTTGAATTATGGTGGAGAAGAAACACTAACCCCATTCTTGATAGCTTCCAAAGCCATGTTTCCGGGAAGTAATTTCTCAATTCTGCCATGGGTGTCGCTTCATCTGCAGGTTCCAATTCAACCCGGTCTGGTATGTGCGTTATAGGCACTGGCTCTGAATCCAATACAAAACGAACATTTGCCCCTGGGTCCGGTAACCCGTGATGGAAGCCTGGGTTCATTAAGCTCGGATATAACCAACACGGATCAGGAAACTGACCTGGGACAAAGACATGGTTAGGAAAATACAACAAATTTCAGTGATATCTCGACCCTGTATAGATTACGCCAGTAAAGATGTCAGAGACACCTAGAACTCATACAGTCAGGGCAACAAATCGTAGTGATACCTGAACCTCGCATGGTCAGTAAAAAAAAAAGAAAGAAGAATCAACGTGTTACAATGACCTTATCAAACTGCCGGTTTTTGAAGTTAGTTCCAATTTGCCACATTAAATACTACATAATGTTGAAAATTATTGGCTTCCTGAACAATCTAGAGTTTAATCAGTATTTCATTTAATAATCACTTGTTTGCTGGATGACCTAACACTATCAGGTCAGGGTGGGGCATCGGTCATATTCAGGGATTGTTCTAGTTGTACATGTATTTGTATTTGAATTCAGTCTTTTTTTGTGTGTAATAATGTATTATTTGGCAGTGTTTGTAGCTGTTTTACATTAAATATAGCTGATTCGTGGCGCATGCACTGGGCGGGGAGGAAGGCCTCGAGCCTCGGTGATTAAGTTTGCTTTTTTTTCTCCCCTGGCAACCAGCGGCATGCACCTGGAATCACAACAATCTTTATATCATGTGAAACGATTTCCTGTGTGCATTCTATGTCCGCTTGTATTGTTTGTTGGATTGCCGAATAAATAATAATGATAAAAGTAATAATAATAATAAAAATAGTGATAAAAATAATGTAAAATGTAATCATTCATATAACAGGAACCTGCAAATGATGGTGATATCTCTAAAACGTATCACCTAATTCTGTATGTCTAAGCCGTACACCCATTTCGTTGACTATGACGACTGAAGAGGAGACAGTTTATGTTATCATTATACACTGATTTACATTTTCTGATATTAAGGGTGGAATAACTATGAAGGTTATTTATCAATTGTTTCTTTTTACAGTTGTAAAGTGTTCAATTTATCTATTTCGTCGATATTTCCTGTTTTTATTGTTCTGTAACTTATTAATCGTAAAGGTATAATTTACCATTTGCAAAAATATAAAAATAAAAAATGAGTAAGGGATAGAAACAGACACTGTAAAAAACTGAATTGGTAAAATCGATGTTAAGCACTGCTAAATTTACAAAATTTGAACAAAAGAATGTTTCCAGACTAAACCATCTACAGATATGGTTTACTAGGAAAAATACAGATATTTCCTTACATTTTAGGATTTATCATCAAAATTGTACATGATGGGATGTTTTGTGGTACAACCGACCTACTCATATACATTTTGAAATCACTGTTCCCAAAAGTAAACAGGACCTTTGAATAGCATGAATGATTTGCAGCAAAGCTCCTGGTGTCAACATGCATAGCAGCGATAAATGATCAATGAAAACAACATCTGGGCAAATAAAAAATAGAACGGAACCCTAGTCTACTTACAAGGTATGTATCTTGTAATGGTTACCCAGCATGGTCTTGTCTCTAGCTCAAAGTCGGACATGACGTCAACTCCAGCCATCTGAAGGATATACACACAGCGATTTCAAATTCACCATAAGAAAATATCATCGTCATGACGAACCTTCCGGAACGAAATATGCCACGGTGCTCCTGCTCTTCAGTGATAGTTTAAAGGGATCGTATAGTTTTGGTTGAGACCTAATTTCAGGTTTCTTACATTTTTTTGGTGATATAATGGGCAACCTCTTACAAAATATGAAAGAACATTTAATTATACGAGGAATTTAACCTCTGTTAGGTGAAAATTGGTTTTGAAATGGCTGAGATATCCAAAACAAAGAGCAATTCTAATAAAGTGTGGGACCCACACTTTATTACGATCGCTTTGTTTTACTTTGTTTTTGGATGTTTCAGTCATTTCAAACCCGAATTTAATCAAATAAACTTTGAATTTCTCTTAAAATGGTATGCCTGTACTATAATCATAAGTGTTTTCTTGATATCTCACAAAAAGTTAACAGCCCAATTCCCATTTCCACCAATACTGTACCAGCCCTTTAAAGGCATGAGCATTTGTGAAGGTGCATCACAAAACAATCAAAAATTAAAAAAAATTAAAAAAAATTCTGAAAGAGCAAGTCTTATTCTACATTAAGCTAGAATTTGGGATCATAAATTGGGCAGGAAAGTGTGTTTTTCAGCAGTTTATCTTGAACATTTTTTGTTAGAATAATGTGATTAGGTTTGTCTTTAGAATCCCCTTTTAATTTCTTATAAACTTTGTACACGCTCTCCACTTTCAACTCTAATGACTTTAGAAAGAATAATGCTACTGCTTTTAAAGTTGCCATTGATTATGGACAGAATGTGTAATAAGTCAAGCTCAATTTCAGTTTAGTCTGATAATCCCTTCATTGTTACTCAGATGGTTTACGCCCTGTTTTTTGTCTCATTCATCGCACTGCCGGCACGATTTTGTAAAGATTAAGCGCTTGAATAAACACTGTACTTCAGAGCCTCTTTTTTATCAGTTCACACTTTTCCTGAGTGTGTGTTTTCTTTCCAATATATAGATAGGTTAGGAGAGTCTATTTGATTTGAGTTATACATCATTTAAAAGCTTAGAGTCTACTCTTTCAGAATATGCTCTTAACTAAAATTTCATATCTGGCGACTTTTTGTTTGTTTTGTGATGCAGGGTCACATTTATTCCTGAGGGACAATCTTATTTTTTTTATTCAAATTTTGAATCGCAGGCTGAAAATTCAACAATTAACTTATTATGCCATCAAATCACTTTTAATAAATCAAATATCGTTCCAGAAAATTGATGCTGTGGAACCAGGCACCTAACAGAATTTTATGCGATCGATTTGCCTGTAAATAGAACTGTGCAGGTAACAGTATCTACATTCTCTTGTGATTACACGTAGTATAACATTACAGGGAAAGAAGGATAGAAAAGTTTAACAATGTCATTTTTTCTTTTTAGAGCAATCCCAGATATCTAAGATATGTTGCCTTTCGATGAAAAAACAGTTTGAACCCCCTTTTTAATCAGCAAAAAGCTTTTTATTTGTTTTTTTTTCTTATAAATCATAATACAATATAACACCTTGCTTTGAACCTAGATATTATTAGAAACATGAAGGCTTAAACTGGATGCACATTGCATCATACAGGACTGTATCAGGACTGTATATGAATGCCAATAGGGTATCTTATCATATTTCATCGAGACAAAACTAAGATATTGTATGGAATAGAATTCCTGAATATAAGGACGACCCAAGTCCTATTTTTGGCCAAATTCAGTTTAACATGGGAAATTGTAGCTTATACATGGACTTCAGATCTTGTGTATAAATGATAAACCCTAATTACCTCCCGGAGGTTCCTAACATGAATGAGTGAAATCTGATATGAATGTAGGAATGACCCCAACTGCTTTAGAGTAGTTTGGGAAAGGTACACAAATTACAGAAGAACCAAGATCCTGCCATTTGAATAACACAAAATTATTGGGGAAAATGGAGAAAATCGTGTTTTCAGTGCGCATGTTAGTAGTAAGCCTATGTATGGTCTGAATTTCGAAACAACTAAAAATGTAGCAATCAAACCGTTTTAGAAGATTGGGAAACTAGTGAAATGGCAGCATTTTTACCTTACCTTTGAACAAATGACCAAACAGATTCAGAGATTTGATGTCTAGTAATACGTGTGTATTAAAACTTTATGAAAATACTCTCCCGCACTGCAGAGACACGGGGAAAATTGTGACATTTTGCAATTTGAACTTGACCAATGACCTTTGGCCCTTGACTTTGGTTATGTGCAACCATCGTTTGATGCCGACAACTTTATTCACTTATTTATGCATGTGCAAATATTCAGCTGGGTACCTGTAGCGGTTCCTTAGTTATATTGTCCACATATTATTGCTTATAAGAGACAAATGGAAGAAATTGCCAAACATTTTAAATAACACAAACACATATATGCACATTATAGCTCCAAGTATACAAACAGACGTGTACACGCACAGCTACACACACATGATGACTTAGTATAGTAATGAGGGACATTACACTGTTGAAGACAATTACATTTTTGTAGGCCATACGGAATAAAAGCTGAAAAAAGCAACAAAACTCTCTTATCTTTTGCTTTTACCATACCATTAATCAGTTGTTAATATAACAGCCTATCCTGTGTATGATTCAAAGAACGACCCAAGTCCATCACAGAAAATGACCTCTCCACAATTAAATGCAAACTTTAATTGTGATGATGATGATGATATATATATATATATATATATATATATATATATACTAATGTCTATATACAATGTTGCCTTCCCACTACAATCAAATAGAACATTATTGGACAAATAAAAAAGATATGACGTTTTTTTTTTTTCTTTTTTAAGTTACTCGAAATGACCTCCCATAAAATCGGGGCGTTCTTACATTCAGATATTATAGTCTCCCATGCCCTTAAAATGTTCTTCCAATCCAAGCTATATGAGGAAAGATGATATGGTTGTACCATTCGTCTTTGTTTCTATTATTTTGCTGCATCCATACAGCTTAAAGGATGATACAGTATTGGTAGAGATGAGAACTGGGCTTTTATTTTTTTTTGCGCGCGCTACCAAGGAAACACTTATGAAATAATACATTTCATACCATTTCAAGAGGAATTCAAAGTTTATTTGATGAAAATCGGGTTGGGATGACTGAAACATCCAAAAAAAAAAAGTAAAACAAAGTGATCGTTATAAAAGGTGGGTCCAACACTTCATTAGAATCGCTCTGTTTTAGATATCTCAGCCATTTTAAGACCAATTTTCATCAAATAAACGTTGAATTCCTTATGGAATTACATGCTCTTTCATATGCGACCGTGCACCACAAAACGAACATAAAGTCGCACACACTGATTTTGTGTGAGGACTGAAAATAGGTGAAATAGTTTAAACGAGCCAATCTTGACTTTTTCACATTTTAAGGAAGGGCAAGTCTTCTTCTACATTATGCATAAATTTAGGATCATAAAACAGGCAGGAAAGTGTGTTTTCTAGCAGTTTATCTTGAAATTGACAACTTCGACCAATGTGCTAACGAAATTTTTGGAGAAAGAAAATCCATTTTTTTGATGGGAGATTACAATATAGATTTATTACAACCTACCCATTTCCATGACATATTACTTTCCAACTCACTGCATCCCCACATCAATAAACCTACCAGAATAAATAACACCACCAATAGTAAAACATTAATAGATAATATACTGTCTAATGTTATAACTGAAACCTGTATGAACGGTATCCTTTATTCAGATATATCTGATCATTTACCGATTTTTATGATTAATGATAAATCTGTAATAACTCCAATACGTCGCCAACCCAAACAATATTTGAAAATGTATCGAAATGAAACGCCACAAAATATTGAGTCATTGAATCAAGATTTATTCGAAGAACAATGGAATGACGTCTTTGAACTCCAAGATGTTAATTCTTCCTACGAAATTTTTTTGCAAAAATTATTAGATTATTATGATAAACATATTCCTTTAACTCCCAAAGTAAATGGAAGGAAAAGAGCCCGGCAACCGTGGATTACTCAAGGTCTTATACATTCCATTCTTACTCGAAACCGTCTTTATAAAATATCTCTGAGGAAACCTACTCCTGAAAACGTGAAAAGGTATAAAACATATAGAAATAGATTAACTTCTTTGATTCGAGTTTCACGTAAATCATATATTTCAAATAAACTCGAATCTAATAAGGATGATAAAAATGCTCTTTGGCGGATTGTTAATGAAATACTCAAAAAGAAACCTACGGAATGTCCTGATAGCTTTACCCATAATGATAAAGTTATTACTAATTCTGATCAAATTGCAAATATTTTTAACAATTTTTTTGTTAATGTTGGTCCTTCTTTAGCTGCATCTATTCCTATAAATGATATCAAAAATTATAAAGATTACTTACCTGAAAGTAATCAAAACTCATTGTTTTTTACTCCAATAAATGAATCAGAAATTATTGATATTGTTCGATCTCTGAAATGTAGTAATTCCTGTGGGCCTGACAAATTAAGGGTGAATTTTTTGAAAAAAATAATCTACCCCTTAGCAGCCCCTCTCACCCATATATTTAATTTATCCTTACTTAACGGTGAGTTTCCAGACTCTTTTAAAATCGCCAAAGTTATCCCCATTTATAAAAGAGAAGATCCATCACTGGTGAAAAATTATAGACCCATCTCACTGTTACCTGCAATATCGAAAATTTTAGAAAAATTAGTTTATAAGCGTCTCTCCTCGTTTATGATTGAAAATGAAATATTAAATGTGAATCAGTTTGGCTTTAGGAAAGGATTTTCTACCGATTATGCTATAATTAAATCTGTTGATAATATTATTGATGCGCTTATTAAAAAGGAGCACATAATTGGAGTTTTTATGGATCTTAGTAAAGCATTCGACACTATTGATCATGACATTTTATTTGAAAAATTACATAATTATGGCGTGAGAGGGATTACTTTGTCATGGTTTAGAAGTTATCTAAGTCATCGAAAACAATATGTTGCATTTAAATCCAGTCATTCGTTCCATTTGAACGTGTCATGTGGTGTCCCTCAGGGATCTATCCTCGGGCCCCTACTTTTTTTGATTTATATTAATGATATCATTAATTCCTCTCCTCGTTTAAACTTCATTTTATTTGCAGACGACACCAATGTTTTTTATTCCCACAAGGATATTGTAACATTGGTGGATACATTTAACATGGAATTAAGTAATATTTCGAAATGGTTTAGAAGTAATAAGCTTTCATTGAATATTGATAAAACATGTTTTATACATTTTCATACGCTTCAATCTCAACCCACCCTTCCTCAAAGTATTTCTATTGATGATATAAACATTGCTGAGAAACATTCAACCAAGTTCCTAGGAGTGACCCTAGATAACAATCTAACTTGGAATACTCATGTCCAGAATATTATAACAGCAATATCTAAGGCAACTGGTGTGTTAAGGAGAATAAAATACTTAATTAATGATCAAACTTTAATGATGTTATACAACACCTTATTTCTACCATATGTAATGTACTGTAATATTGTATGGGGCAACTGTAGCAAAACCAAATTGAACACAATTTTTCTTCTTCAGAAAAAGGCTCTTCGTATATGCACACATTCAAATTTTTTGGCTCACACTGATCCCATATTTTATCGCCTAAAAACCCTAAAGGCCCATGATATACATTCATATTTAACTGCTATATTTATGTACAAACACATTCGAAATTTATTACCATTTTTCCATAATGCCCTAGTTACTAATGATCATATTCACTCATACCCTACCCGTCGTTCCCATGATTTTCATTTAAGTAATCCAAAGCTTTTACTTGCTCAAAAGTCGATTAGACATCACGGTCCGGATACATGGAACACTCTTCCTGAAGAGTTGAAACAGTGTGCCTCCCTGTTTTCATTCAAAGCAAACTTAAAGAAGCATATTTTATCACAGTATACTTCAAATACGAATTAAGCCCGAATAATTTATATGACTTATGTTGGTCTCCCGATAGTAGCAACATCGTAAGTCATTCCCTCTTCCAGCAAACCAATTTTATCATTCCAAATCCCAGCCTATCTGCCCCTGTGCACTCTCAAGCACTCGCACGCACATTCACCACCTTCACACATCAGAGTTTATTTTCCCCTGCTATCCTCGCAGCAGAATTTGTATTGTTTACCAATTTACCTACCTACCTTTTCCTCGGGCCGGCCATCTTTTCAAGCAATGCTTACAATGCGGCCCTCTGCATTATCATTTCCTAAATATAATATTGTTATTGTAATCCCAGCTGCATAGACATGCATACTGTAATATCATTAATTTCCTTTTATATCATTGTTTATGCAAGTCAAACGACTCTGTTTCAAATATACTTTGTATATTTCCCATGTTCACGATTATTCAGTTTATGTACAATGTATATTGATTTGCAGAAAATAAAGTATCTATTAAAACAAACAAAAAATTAAAACAAACAAAATTTTTGGCAGAACAGTGTGATTGAGTGTGTCTTTAGTGTCCTCTTTTCATTTCTTAAAATCTTGTACTCACTCTCCACTTTCAACTCCTTTAACTTTTGAAAGGATGATGCTACTGCTTTGAAAGTTGGCATTAATTAAGGACAGAGTGTGTTTATAAGGTTTGCTCAATTTCATTTTGATTTGGTAATCCCTTCATTGTTGTTACTCCAGTGGTTTACATCCTGTTTTTTGTCCCTTTGATCGCACAACCAGCACAGCTTGGTAAAGACTAAGCTGCACGTCTCATCACACGCACGAAGAAGCATGAACATATCACACCTGTCATCAGATCACTGCACTGGCTACAAATTCATGACCGCATCATCTTCAAAGTTCTACTCCTCACCTACAAGATTGTCCACAACTTAGCACCATCCTATCTTCATCATCTGGTTTCCCTCCGGACTATATCTACTTCCTCAACAACCAGACGCCTTCGTTCTCACACCACTGCACACCTTCAACTCACATCGGCACCGCGCACCCGTACCCGTTATGGCAACCGCGCATTCAGTGTTATTGCACCTACACTATGGAACAACTTGCCCATCCACGTCCGTAAAGCTCCAACAGTAGACTCCTTCAAATCATTACTCAAAACTCATCTGTTCTCTCATGCCATGTAATTTGAATTGATTTATTATATGCAGTCTGTATATATGTTAAGTTCGTTCTTTAAGTTATAACTTACAATGTTCATTTTATGTATTTTGTATCTTGTATTGCGTTTCATCGTATCACAATTTGTATATATTCCATAATTGAATCTATTTTCCAATTTTTTTTCTGCAGCGCTTAGAAACGTTGTAATAAGCGCTTTATAAATGATATTTATTATTATTATTATTATTATTGACATAGGCACTATACTTCAGAGCCTCTTTTCTCAGTTCACACTTTTCCTGAGTTTGTGCTTTCTTTCCAATATTTTGATAGGTTAGGAGAGTCCATTTGATTTGAGTTATACATCATTTTAAAGCTTAAAGTCTGCTCATTCAGATTATGCCCTTAACTAAAATTTCATGTCCGGCGACTTTTCGTTTGTTTTGTGGTGCAGGGTTACATTATCATAAGAAGTTTCTCATCTCACACACATACACACACACACACACCAAAAAAAAATATTGTTAGAAACCTCAACCAAAACTATATGATCCCTTTCGTATCCCTTTCTAACATCATAGGCCATTTTTTTTTTTTATAATAGATAAAACATTTCATTTCTATGACAAATACTCATATTGCGTTAAAATGTGTCTGACGTCATGTTGGCTCTTTATGATGTCATGGTCTCAGAGATCTAATAAACAAAACAATAAGGGTATTGTAAGCAGTCTGCAAAGTAAAGTTTACCATGGCGCAACAGACCTCTTACTTGTGTACGATGACGCGTGCTGAGGATATTTTGCCGACGAAAAATATGCACTGACTTGTGACATGTATACGTGTTTGACATTGCCTTGTAATGATGGTAAACTTACCCCAAAACTCGCCGAACTGTCGACATGCTTACTATACCACGAGGTCCTTGCATTTGAGTTTGGTGGGAGCGCGATCTCCTCAGTCCGTGGACATGACACTGATCTTCTGAACGGGACATTGTTGAAGGAGTTGACTGGGGTAAATACCTGCAAACCAATGAATGGCAGAATCGTATCAAAAATATATTTTTGGACTCCATCATGGTCCATAATCATCTGTTTTTCGCAAGTGTTTTCACAATCTGTATGATATTAATCAAAACCACAAATGAAAATTTGATGCACAGATCTCACAGTTCACTTATCAATGTCAACACTGCGAACATTTAAAAGTCAACATGTCTGCCACTATGGAAATAAACCAAACATCATAATGTGACCGTGCATCGCAAAACCAACATAAAGTTGAACCCCTTGATTTGACATGAGGACTCAAAAGAGGTGAAACCGGTCAACAAAGTCAATTTCAAGTTTTTCATATTTTCTGAAAGAGCTTTTCTTCTTCTACAGTATACTAGAGTAGGCGATCATACAATGAATGAGAAAGTCTGTTTTAATCGATTTTTCTACAACTTTTTTTTTGACTAGTGAGATCATGTCTTTGAGGCCCCTTTTTATTTTTTGAAATCCTTTGCACATTCTTACAGATTTAACAATAATAACTTTTGAACTAAGCTAGTCATTTGAAAGTTGGTATTTAACATGAAAGGAATGTGTTTAAAGCGCATGTTCGATTTCAACTTTTTTTCTCTCTCTTCACTGTTGTTGCTCCAGTGGCTAACATTCTTTTGCTTGTTCCAACATCGCACAGCCAGCACAGCTTGTTGGAGAGTTAGCACTTGAATAGACCCTGTACTTCAGAGCCTCTTTTCTTCGTTCACATTTTCCAAAGTGCGTGCATTCTTTCCAACAATAAGGTCAAGAGAATCCTTCTGAATTGACTGATACATATTTGAAAGCTTAGAATCTGCTTCTCTAGCGACTTTCTGTTTGATTGTTTGTTTGTCTGTTTTTTTATGTTTTCTTTTATGAAGGGTCGCATATAATGTTGAAATAATTCTACTTCTTTCAGCTCACAAAACTTAGAAACTTAATGGATTTCCATGTCCTAGCCAATAACATAATCGTGAGATAAAGACATAGCGATCTGATTCAATTTGCATCGTAAAAGTGATACTCGGGTTTGGAAACTATAGATTAATGTTGATTTCTGAAGGAAGGCGTTTGCATGGTGGAGTACATTGAATATGCTCGGTTTGCGGTTCACCATGTGGAATCTTTAAAAGGACTGTTAGAATGACAGGAGGAAAAAAAAAGGTAGGATAAGAGGTAAGAAATTGAGTAAGAGTATTCTTTCTGGAGTGTGTGTAGAGATGGAAAGGACTGTGAACCGGAGAGAGATAGAAGAGCTTAGGAGTCCTTCTCCTATGCTCCATAATCATATAAATTAATGTTTGCTCAATTTTAACAAAATTGCCATGATTCATTTTATATAGCTCTCCTCCTAGTTTCTGTTGTAATGTATTCTCTTCAGAGCTAGGAAATAATGAGAAAATGGATTCGGTAACTGTTTTTAACCTCTACCTTGTCTTTTGTGAGTTGGTTGTCGCCCGCCATGATATGCACACTTTTGTCCACTACACCAAAAGCACAAAGTGAGGACGGCTGGGCAGACACACGTACAGAAGCTGGTTGCCCTGGTCGAACCTCTCTGCCTTCAACAAACTCTACGGACACCTGCGGGAAGATTTGAAAATGATTCACTTGTGAATATTGCATTGTTTACGAGACATTTATGATGTCATTTATTGAAGTGACGTAATATATTATTCTATACTGTTTAGTTTTGTCTGTTTGTATAATGAAATGTATTTAGTGTCCGATGTAAAGTCACTTAAAGGCTTTTTTTTTAAAATAACTATACTTCACTATTATGTACGGGCATGAGTGACATACGAATATGAGTTTGAAATTAAAATTTGTAGATGGAGTGCATATTTCAAGGTTAGAGATTTTTCTCTCCGAAATTGCAGTCTATGTCGCGAACCTGTTTGGCGATTGTGTTATGTAGGGTTACGATGTAACCACTTCACAGGGGCGGATCTAGCTTTTTCCCAAGGGGAGGGGGTTCAGGGACTGAGCTGCGAATTACGGAAGGGAAGCGAGGGAGGGGGGGGGGGGGTAACCCCCCCCCCCCACACACACACACTCACACACATACACACACACAGTAGATTTATTTTTCATTTGTAGGGTTACCATATGGTGGGGGGGGGGGGGTTTAAACCCACGACCCCCCCCCCCCGTAGATTCGCCACTGCTTCTACCTTCAGTCTACGAAAGACCTGTTATACACGAACAGACACAGAAACTGCATATTATGGGGATTGACTAAAAAAAGAAGCAAGTATAGAATTTGATCAGAAGCAATATTTCGATGCATTTAGGGCCTCATTTTATTGAGGCATAACGATGTTCATCCACTGATTTAAGGTGCCCACTCCAAGATGATGCTTGCTCGACTTCACCGGTTTAAACCTTTCCAGCTGAATTTCTCAAGTTCGTTTTCACATAGAAGCAAGCATTGTAACAATCAGTATGGATGTTATTTTGGGGGTTTTGTGTGTTTTATTAATGACTAAAACGCTATACAGCGTACTTGCATGCTAATACTAACCTTGTTCTGAAATGAAGGATTTATTTTGATTTCTCCATTGGCGCTGACTACTTCACCATCTCCGCGGATGTAAAAGACAAGAAGACGAGCTAATGGAGACATCTCAGCCGTGGCAGTGAAGGAAAATACCAAGTTCCCAATAACACGAGGAGGATAGGGTGGCAGAACGGGCGCTCTGACTTCAAAAAACAAACAGGCAAAGTAAAAAAAAATGCACTGCAGGCCAATATAATTGAACACCCCCCCCCCCAAAAAAAAAAGAAAGGGTCTTATATCTAGTGATATAGCTACACGAAATCAGATCATAAAAACAGGAAAAGCATCACTTTACGGGTCTGTGGTCATAGGATATCCAAAAGGCCATGGCTGCCCACGGCATTCTACAATTTAGTGCAATGGTTAGGAACATCCTGCCTTGTTAAAAAAAAGAAGATCACTAACATGGGGTTTGTGGGCAAATTCTGAAATGGAATATCATCTACCAGCAGACGGTAAACGCACCTGTTGTTCTCCAACGCCCGCCATAATGATGTGGAGAAGATTTTTTTTCTCTGCCTGCGGTTGATGCATCCCCTCGTATTTCTGCACGGCTTTCTACAGGTGGATTTATTACATTCGGATTTGTCCATGTCTCTTGCCCGCTGGAGACGACACGCCCTCGTGACAAAATCTGCAGAACCAGAAAATATTATCCTTCAGAGGTGTCAACATTAGTATTTTCAAATTTCCCACATTAATATCTAAAAAAGAGCCCCTCTTCCATTGCTCTCAAAGATTTAGCCTAAACATGATTTGAACTCTTGCGGTGTATCAAAACAAAATGCACATCTTCTGTTGTTTGGACATTAGCATACATAACGATAACTACCATAATCGGTTCTGCTGAATTACATAAGCAATGCAATGAATGGTGGAATGAATGCTTACGAGCCCACGACAGAATAAAAATGAGAGATTGGATACTAACCCGATAGAAAAATTTAATACTGGAGGTCGTCTCAGTGGCAGGCCTTGTAAACGTAAGGTTGACATTCACATCTCGACCACTGGTGACGACTGTTTGATCAAATGTTCCAACGTCAAGAAAAGAACCGCTCGTTGAATACCATGCATCCACAAATTTCGTTGGAATCGTAAATATTGCTCCTTCTGCGTCAGTAGCCTGGAAATGCATAAAGGAAGAAATGGAAACCAATTACTGCATAACTATCTTGTTACACATGGTCTGGCAGATTAAAGGCACTCAATCGTGGCGAGTGGTTTGTGCGGCACGGAGACGAACGCAACACGCTGCCTCCCCCATTCTGTATCAAATGTAGTGACCCCGAATGAGAATAGCGCTTACTCAATGAGTCAGCGAACAAAACGCTAGGCTACAAGAGAGCTCTCTGTACTAATCTCCTAACCCAAAATGGCTGTCCGAGCGAGCCACGAGAGCTTCCGAATGGACGCACACTCTCAGTGCGCATGCGCATGAAGAGAGGCCAAAAAAGCCAAGCGTCTTCTGGCCTCTTTCCTCCAATCACCGCAGCTCGCGGTGACAATATTTGTGTATGATGCGCACACACACACGCACACACACACACGTGTCTCAGTGGCATCATTGTCCCACACGTTTATGAATATAGCACCGAGTCTGGCATTGCGCAATTGCATGTACAAATTTCGGTCGTTCGGAGTTTACGTACCATTAGGGATGACGATCGGCTGTCTTTAAGCGTTGGTATGCTACGTATATCTTAACCTTTTAATTTCCTCTTGAACATTCAGATAAGACATTCAGATAGTAACCAGAACTTTAAATAAGGCATTATGATACCCAACCCACTTTTCAAAAATGAAAAATGCATATATGAATTAATAAAATTGATAAAGACCATGCAAAATAATTTTCAGCTAGAGACGAGCAAACAACAAACAACATCATAACTTCTTCGACTGCTACACAGTAATGTATATCTACATGGAATAGTAGATTATTGCTTTCATTTGGGAAACACCAACAGCTAAAGAAAGATGGATTTGTTTCACCCCGACCCCCTCCCCACACACACACATACTCATTCATACGTTAACAAAAGGCAATCTGTCAGTCAATTTCAATTCTTGACGAGATTTATACTGCACTATACTTTATGCATGTCAATGTGTGTATGGGTATGTGTGTGTGTGTGTGCATGCATTAATGTTTAGGTGCGTTACGTGGGTGAGGATGCGTACTGCTATATGAATTATGGAGAGAGGTCATTACCCTTAACGTCAGGGTCGTTGTAAGTGGGTCAGAAGGTCCTTGAATCTCAAATCGACCAATGCCGTTGGTCTCGGTGACAACTGTCATGTGCCTGCTCGTCTCGGCTATTTCCACACGAACTGCAATACCCGTAACTGGGGTGAAATCGGGGTATGACAGAACGACCTTGTAAAAATAAAAGAAATTATACGTGACATAACTTTCATCCCAGTCATTCCTATGTCGAGCTTTAAACCAAAATTCATCTATCATTGCATCCTACAGAATGATCAATTTATGTATTTGCAAACTTTAATGTTAATCATGTATTCTTGCAAATTATTGAATCAAGACAACCGGCCTGTTCACATACTGGTCACCAGAATACGGCAGAAAACCGTGTGTCCTTAATTAATGTCCTTACGATAATGTTATTTTCAATTAATGATTTTGCGTGTCACTGTAAACAAATGATAAAAAACAATAACAAAACAATAAAAGTGTGTCATGTAACCTGACTTTTGATACGGTATAAGAGTAATAGGAATTATGTAACAAAAATACGAGGCAATAGCGTTCAGTGCTCTGAAACCCTGCTCGGATATAATCATTATTGCCAATTGTAACGGATGACTTTCATGTTGTGGATATAATACCAATGTATACTGAAACATGATGACTCCTACAGTTACATCTGACGAGTCATTCGGGAGTGTAAACGCTTTTACGTCATTTTCCATAGATTGCTTTGCTTCTTATTCTAAAGCCAATGGAGAATCCCAATTTCTTGTGAGGAAAGTAGTGTAGTAAAGAATTTGAAATACTGCAGAATTTATGATCTGTAATTCTAAAGTCAAAAGGGCACACTGTTAACAGCGGTATATCAACAAAAAGCTACAGTTTTCTCTCTTATTCAATAATTCCAATTAGGTTGAAATAAATTTGACAATAGGCAATCTAGTTATAAATACATAAAATACATCATAACACAAGCATTTGTTGAAGAAACATTTCTATAACATTTTAGTAAAAGTCAGATTATTGTTAGGTGATGACAGACGAAATCTAGCCATATGTATAATGCCTGCTATATTTCCATAACCAACAGCAAATCTATCTAACAAAAATAACAAAAAAAAATCAACGATTTCAAAGACGCAAAATAAAATATTGGAAGAAAGAACTGAAGGTACCGGTGAACTAAATATAGTTCTTACCTGCCCCCTGTAGGGTAATCCTGGTTTGAAGAAATCTGGTCCCTGGATCTTTACTTTATAATGTACACGGCTGAGGGGAATGGATACGGTTCGTGATTGCATCAACACTCCTAAATTCACAGGGAGACAAACATAATCATATATATACAAAAATTGCACAGTTCTCATACATAAAGAGATGAAAATTTTCTTCTTTCCATATAGATTTCATATATTCATTGAAAACACACTGGACATTATTTTCTTCCAAAGCAAGTTCAGGTTGAACAGATTCAAAAGAAATGTGTGTGTGTGTGTGTGTGTGTGTGTGTGTATAAATATGTAAATGTCATGTCTGAATATTTCGCGTTGACCTTCTTGATGAAAACACTGTAAAACGTCTAATAGAAAAAAATATATATAATTTTCTCTAAATATGAACAATTGTATTAGCCTTGATTATTTTCATAATTGTATAGCGAACGTTACTTTACACCAAACGTCTGCTAGTCCTTTCTATGATTACAGGGTACAAGTAGGTACACAAGCAACTCGGCTCTTTCATTTCTTACAAGCAACATGCATTCTTTATAATGATATTTTGTTTTGATTAAATGAAAATACAATATGAATTTAATTCAATCGAAACTTCATTCGTGTACACTCGTAAGTCACAGACTAGGTGTTATATACATTATGCAGTGAAAGTACCATTTCATTTCTTTACACAGAAATTGTGTCAATAATCAAAAGCTCTCATTCTATATGTATATATGTGACCGTGCACCTCAAAACGAACATAAAGTCGCACACACTGATTTTGCGTGAGGACTGAAAATAAGTGAAATCCGTCAACTTAGCCGAACTTGACTTTTTCATATTTTCTGAAAGAGCGGGTTTTCTTTTACATTATGCTAAAATTTGGTATCATAAAACGGGCAGGAAAGTGTGTTTTTTTAGCAGTTTATCTTGAACATTTTTGGTAGAATAGTGTGATTAGGTGTGTCTTTAGAATCCCTTTTTCATTTCTGAAAAACCATGTCCACACTCTTCACTTTTAACTCCAATAACTTTTGAAAGGATAGTGCTACTGCTTTGAAAATTGGTATTAATTACGGACAGAATGTGTTAATGAGGCATGTTTAATTTCATTTCAATCTGATAATCCCTTCATTGTTTTTACTCTGGTGGTTTATTTCCTGTTTTTTGTCCCATTCATCGCACAGCCAGCACGGTTTGGTAAAGATTAAGCGCTTGAATAGACACTGTACTTTAGAGCCTCTTTTCTCAGTTCACACTTTTCCTGAGTTTGTGCTTTCTTTCCAATATTTAGATAGGTTAGGAGAGTTCATTTGATTTGAGTTATACATCATTTTAAAGTTTAAAGTCTGTTCTTTCAGAATATTGTCTTAACTGAAAATTCATGTCTGGCGACTTTTTGTTTGTTTTGAGGTGCAGGGTCACATATATGTGTGTGAGTGTGTGTGTGTGTGTGTGTGTGTGTGTGTGTGTATGTGTGTGCGTGTGTGTGTGTGGTTGTGTGTTCAGGAATGAAGAAATATCTATTTAGGATAAAAATCCACTTTGAAATATAAGCCTTCCTGAGTTGCTATTGTTAAATTATGTACATTGCCGATTCTTTATCCACAACATCTTACCTGTTCCTACCTCCGTGAAATTTGAGACAACATCTATTTTCTGGCCTCTCAGCCCTCTGCCAATTGTATAATTAAATTCAGCACATCCAGATGCATCTGCCTCCTCTGAAATAATCTATTAAGAGGGATTGAGATAATGTTTCGAAATATTTCAGAAATTGCCTTGTCCACATACATTAAATTTGTGACCCTGCATCACAAAACCAACACAGAGTCGCCAGACATGGATTTTTAGTTTAAAGAGAAGACTCTGAAAGAGGAGGCTCTTAGCTTTAAAATGCGTTATCCTTTCAAAGGTTATTAAACTTGAAAGGGAAGAGTACGCAAAGGATTTCAAGACATGAAAAGCGGCCTTCAATACATACCTGATCATTCTACTCTTTCTCAAAAAGGTGTTGAAGAAAAACATGCTAAAAACACACTTCCTCATTCATGTGAAGATACCAAACTGAAGAATAATGTAGAATAATGATAGCTCTTTCAGAAAAATTGAAAAACTCAAGATTGACTTGGTTGAACCATTTCACCTTTTTGAGTCCTCATGTAAAATCAAGGGGTGCGACTTATTGTTTGTTTTGTGTTGCACGGCCACATATTCTTGATAGGACTTTCATTGAGGTTGTAGCTGCACAAGTTTCGTAAGAGACATAAAGTTAGTAAACGAAACCATAGTCATATTTGCATGCTTTGTTTTATACAAATATCGTACATTAGGAATCTCTGATGCACACACACACACACACACACACACACACACACACAAACACGACGATAGTGATACCTTCTTTTCTTTTAGTTTCATTATGATCACACTTTTATGGGTTTGTTTTCATGCAAGGAGGGATCCATACACCGTCAGTTATTTTGTAATCCCACCAAACCAATGCTTTTACGTCATGCAAGACTAGAAGAATTCAGCCGAAATGCACAGTTATACAAACTCATGGAATTTGTGACACTTTATCCACTTCTTCAGACTTAGTGAGGATAGACAGATTTAGAGAAAGAAAAACAGGAGAAGAGAATTGTGTAGGGAGAGAGACAGAGAAAGACAGAAAGAATGAGAGAGAAAGAGAGGGGGAAGAGAAGGGGAAGAATTACAGGACAGAGAGAGAGAGGGAGAGAGAGAGAGAGAGAGAGAGAGAGCACTCGTGTTTTTGCAAATTTGTCGGACAAATTTGCTCTCAGCCAATCAGAGGCAAAGATTTCAGTAGCTTAAGGATAACAGTTTGTCAAACAAAATATCTGACAAAACACTTCATGAAATACCCCCAGTTCTTTTCTGCTGATCCATCTTAGAGATCCAATACCCAAACTTACCCTTTCTGGAGTCCAGGTAGGAAACCAATCACCTCGCAGCCAGATTTCCGCTTCAAAACTACCTCTCACGGGCTGTCCATAGGTGTACCTAAAAATACACTAACACTTATTTTAACCGCAGTTCGACTGAATGTGAACGATATTCATACACGTCAAAATATCTCTGTTATAATGCATGCTACACGTGTATGTTATAACTCTGTCTATATAAGTATGGAGATTTAAGAACATGTTTCTTGGGATTCATTAAAAACTAGATATATCGCTGTGGCTACTGATATGCCTCCGCCATAATGCATGGTTCTCCTAATAGGTCTATAGTGCAATGTCTTGACAATGTGTGATGACAGTTTCACACAATTGGCAAAATATTAAAATGACAGGTTTGACACAAATGTGCTGAATGTTCACTTTCCTAGAACTAGGTTCAATTGGATGAATGATTAAAATGCAGGTATTTGGGAAACTGATGATTTTTACTTGACTTTTGACCCTTTTATAAGTTTATGCATTGAGTAATTTTCAAGGTATTGAGAAAAAGTATAATTTCAGTATCAAATGGGAAAATAGCATTATCTAAACCTGGCAGTTGACCTTTGACCTCACAGTTCCAAAGAGAATCACTGTTAAGTTGAACATGCATAAATATGTAAGTTTCATGATAATACCTTGAGTTACTTTCGAGATATGGAGGAAAAAGTGCAATTTAGCACTTTCACTTGACCTTTTACCTTTTGACCTTTGACCTTTTGGCAAGAAACTTCCCCACAAATATATATTGGGTAATACATGCCATACATCATGTTTAAAAAAAAAAACAAACCTTCAGGCATATTGCATTGGGAAAGTAGTGATATTTTGAGGAGTTGACCTTGACCTTTGACCCATGACCTTTGACCCATGACCCCCAACTTCCCTAGATAATCACTGCCCATCGGTACAAGCATATATACTAAGTTCCATGAAGATACCTCGAACCCTTTGCGAGATATGGAGAAAAACATGAAATTTCGATTTTTTTTTCACAAAATAACCTGTGACCTTTGACCTTTGACCCTGTGACCCTAAAATCCACACAAAGTATCATCCCCCAAGGATATACCCTCATACCAAGTTTGATGTAAAACCACTACACGGTTCTTGAGATATCAACAAAAACAAAACGGGACGGACGGACGTACGGACGTACGGACGTACGGACGGACGACCCGAAAACATAATGCCTCCGGCCACTTCGTTGCGGAGGCATAAAAATGCTTTGGCATGATTAAAGGAGAACCTCGGAAAATTATTTCCAGACCGTAATATATGAACCAAAATAAAATGTTGAAAGTCTTTTTTTTTTGCACCTGATTGCCGAATTACCCTACATTGACGTATGTAAAAACAGAATTAATGTTCCAGTAGCATCAATGTCTACGCTGATCCCACTGTACTGGGGCATGATTCTAGCTTAAGACCCTGATTACATGTCTAGACAGGCGTCTTATCCTTAGACCACTGAGTATTTATGCATAATATGTATATATTTTATTCTTTATTCGCTTCTTACAAATCACATATGTGACCCTGCACCTCAAAACAAACAAAAAGTCGCCAGACCTGAATTTTTAGTTAAGACCATATTCTGAAAGAGCAGACTTTAAGCTTTAAAATGATGTATAACTCAAAACAAATGGACTCTCCTAACCTATTCTAAATATTGGAAAGAAAGCACAAACTCAGGAAAAGTGTGAACTGAGAAAAGAGGCTCTGAAGTACAGTGTCTATTCAAGCGCTTAATCTTTACCAAACCGTGCTGGCTGTGCGATGAATGGGACAAAAAACAGGAAGTAAACCACCAGAGTAACAATAATGAAGGGATTATCAGATTAAACTGAAATTAAGCTTGTCTCATCAACACATTCTGTCCATAATTAATTCCAACTTTCAAAGCAGTAGCACTATCTTTTCAAAAGTTATTTTCAGTGGCCTCCACCATCTACAGGAGTGTCGACAATGACGGTACCAAAGCATTGTCGAGACTCCTGAAGCAGCTGAAACTCATTCTTTATTGGCAAAAAAATAAAATTACCAGTTTATTTCTTGATTCTTCGTTATATTGGAGCCTATGTGTGAATTCTCAATATATATAAAGTATATATATAAAGTTTGTTTTCTATCATAATAGTTTCATTATGCACAGGTATTTTGAATATATAATCACTTAAGATTGTCAAACAGTTGAAAGAGTTTCAATGTCAAAATTGGCTAAAAACTGCAATAAATCTACAGAATGATCCACAACCGCATGGCGATAGGAAGTAAATTAATTGACACACTCAATGACATGACAATCACGAAGAGAACAGAGGAAATACTCACATGGCACATACTGTGAACAGCAGAGGTGATGGCTCAGGGGCAAAGATATATCCTGTTTTAGGGGTCACCTTCACTTCAAACTTTGGCAGAACTACGTGAATCAGAGAAATGAGATGATAAACTCAGTAAAAAGATCAAATCTGCATCTTGGTTTGATTTGATTTGATTTGATTTGATATGATTTATGGTTCTCTCTGATTGTCCATGTTCACATATTACTGATAACGTACAGATATTTATACACACATGTTGTCTATAAGGTAATTTTGTCTCAGTTGGATTTTCAATAATATTATGTAAGGAAAGTGTAAACGGGGTACAACAAATAATTCAGAAGGCTACGACTTAACCCTAAAGGGACCGGGGAGGGGGAGGTTGAATCCCCCTTCGATATTTTCAGCGACCATTCTACCGGGCGAATTTTTTGACCGCGCCGCTCGCTGACTTTTTACGTTTTGAGTCTTGCACATCTCATGACACCATTTTCGCGAAAATCGGACACACCGTTACGAAGCTGTACACGGTATACATGCCTGTTAGACTGAAAATGGCTCAAAAACGTGATTTTTGTGTACAAACTCAATGCAAATACAGTTTTCTAATTTTATTCAAAAAGATATATTAAAATGATTATTTTCAAGTTGAATGGCTAAAATCAATAAATTTTAGCATAATTATGCCTAAGATAGGTTGTGTGATAAATTTTGTAGAACACGACGAAAAAAAAGGTCGGAAAAAAATACATAAAATATTTATAAAATAGATTTTCTTTTTCAAATACGTTCGTTAGGAATGCTACATGGAATAATTTCACCAAAGAATTAATATGCCATTGGCTTTATTTTCTACGTTAGAGCGATATTTATGATTTCACGCCTATCATTTAATATGAAATATAGACATGAAAAATTCAGTTTATCTTTTATATTTTGGTAGATTACGCATCAAGTAATATATGTGTAAATTTTTAGGGCGTTTGCGCAATCGAAGGCTGGGATCTGGGGGGGGGGGGGGGTAAATCAACCCTCCCCCGGCCACAGAACATGCCAAAAAGTCCAGGCTGGTTAGGAGTAAGCGTACCATGATTTGTTAGCAGCCCTTATACATTTCTCAATAGTTAGTAGGCCTAACTTCCATGGCCTCTTATTCAACAAGTCACCCAGTTTCCACTAATAACTAGTCTGGATAGTCACATACAAGGAATAATTATGAATTATCTACTGAGTTTAACAAACAGTCGCCGCTATATCTTCAGTGTAAAAGCTTTAAGGAGATATGTCAGGAAAACCCTTGATAATGGTGTTTTGTAAGTACTTAACCCTATAGGGGGGGGGGGGGGGCCCTCGGGGCACCGCCACCCCCCCCCCCCCTCGCCCACACACACACACACACACACACCACACACACATTTCGAGCGATGTGTCGCCATCGCAAAAAGCTATATCGCCGCGAATATGTTTCACGACGTTTTTCTTTCGAGTCTGCCACATCTTTTGACACTGAATTTGCGACGCCCAGGTACACCGTTCCGAAGTTGCGCACAAATAATTATGTTCTTTTATGGCATACCGAAATATGCCTCCAAAATGTGATTTCGTGTACCCTTTCAATGCAAATACGATTTGATAATTTCGTAAAAGCAGGATTACTTTATAGATTTATTAATCAAAATGAAAAAGATGGCATATTTTCAGGCTTATAACAATGCGGAATTTTATTTTGAAAAGACAAAAAACAAGAGCAAAAGGTAGCCAAAAATACATAAAAAACAATTGTGAAGAGTTTCTTTTTTTGGACACAAGCTATAAATAATATTTGACGCTAACACCGTTCCTGTTTGGGCCCTTATTTAGTGACTGACAGCAAAAACAAAAGTTAGATTTCATATAAGATATGACCCTGCATCACAAAACAAACAAAATGTCGCCAATTTTTGATTAGGACATATCCTGAAATAGCTGACTCCAAGCTTTGAAATGATGTATAACTCAAATGAAATTGACTCTCCTAATCTATCTAAATATTGGAAAGAAGGCACACGTTCCAGAAAAGTGTGTACTAAGAAAAGAGGCTCTGAAGCAAAGGGTCTATTCAACACCACCAATTCACTATGGACACAGTGTTGGTAGTATGGGGCTGAAGGAAATAATTCAATTTCTACAATTGTTTCAACAGATCAAAACTGGAGATTTATCGTACTAGTCCTGTATAACAACGAAAAAATGGGGGAATTTGTTTTACACTCTGCGAAGAATTTCTATTTGTGTGACTCAGTCACAGGAGTACAGGCATACCGTACATGTTATTCAAAATATGAGGAAGTTAGGAGTTAGTTCTATAAATGCTGCATGAAATTACCAGTAAACAAGGGAAAGCCATAATCATAAAGTTATGGTTGACGTTGTCTCACCGTACTCTTCGACATCAAAGGTCTGAACGCTATCTGGCATATGTCCGTCATGGATGACGCGGATCCGCCATGCTCCCATCTCCGGCTCATCAGACAGGGTAAACTGTAGGTCTAGAAGGCCATCGGGACTCAGGAGGTTTTTCCACTGCTTCATACGAGTTCCCCTCGGTGACTCAATGTACACAGTGTGTGCCTGTTACGGGTAATAATAGAATGGTTAAGAAAGAGTATATGTGATTCCAAGATATATTTGATGAAACTTAGCGTTGAAATGCCTGAGATATCCATGGCAGAGCGATTCCAATAAAGTTGGGACCCAACTTTCATTACGCTAGCTTTGTTTTACTTTGTTCTTGGATGCCTCTGCCATTTCTAAACCGATTTTCATAAAATAAATTTTGAATTCCTCTTAGACGGGTATGAGACTCTGGGGTTCCTTGGTATCTCGCAAAAAGAAAGAAAGATAAAAGCCAGCCCTTTACTCAGTAGATGACGGAATATTTCGTTTTCTTTAGATTAACATATCAAAAACTTAACATTATTTCCTAAATTATTCAGAAGGTCTGTAAAT
Source organism: Diadema antillarum (assembly GCF_040938485.1). Taxonomy (NCBI): domain Eukaryota; kingdom Metazoa; phylum Echinodermata; class Echinoidea; order Diadematoida; family Diadematidae; genus Diadema; species Diadema antillarum. Next base: position 1,743,071 of record NW_027271135.1, read on the forward strand.
TTCAAAATAAAACTAAGTTAATTACCGCGTTTTTGTTACAGAATGAAACAAAATGTCATTGCAGAGGTTTATTTATGCAGTATAAAAAGTAAATAATGGTTTCTTTTTCCGAAGGTTTGTCAGCATACGCATCTTATTTGCATTTCTTGTTTTTTTTTAAGAAATAAGAAGCGCATGCAAAACACTGCAAGTCCGACAATAATCGTGAAATACTTACATGGTCAGGAACCGGTATCATATCTGGGTAGTCTATCGTCAGGACTCTAAACATTACTGTTGATAGACAAAAGGAACGGACAGTTATACCATAGGACATCAAAATGAATACTAACTATACCAAAACACTTACTCTAGGAACTTATATCTTTATTCGTTGAATAGTTTTTGGTTTTGTTTTGTTGTATGTCTGTTTGGGTTTTCTTTTCAACTCACAACATAATTTATTATTGTACGTATTATGCAGCATCAATTATAGCTACAATTTACTTTCTTGTAATGAACATCAATTCTGGCAGAAAGATTTTATTCAGAGGGGGTAAGGTTCAGGTGCGAGTTTTTCCTCACTTTGTCTCCCTCTTCAAATTAAATTTGTTAAGATCGCAACTGCACATCAAAAAATAATAGATCAGACCGTTAATTTACAGATCAGCAGTTGCGATCTTAACAAATTTAATTTGTAGAGGTAGACAAAGTGGAGAAACTCGCACCTGAACATCAATTCTGCTAATATTTCTACTTTGTAAAGTTCACACAATATATCAAAGCGTACCTCTGTTTACGAATATTTCATATAACCGCAGCTTATATTTGTGGAATCTCTCTCTCTCTCTCTCTCTCTCTCTCTCTCTTTTCTCTTCAGAAAGGAGAATACTCCCAAAGATAGACCAGTACCACAAATGACAGAGAAACTTTCACCAAAATTTGATGAAAGAGGACCGCTTCTATCAATCTATCAAGTTTATTTGGGGTAAGAATACTTTGTCATAAAACACATCTTTCGCATGATCTTCCTGTGTTGTTCGGCCTCAGCATTTTGTATGCTCTTATCAAATGCATGCTTTCTGCATGCTTTCTGTCCCTTTTTGTTTTCGTATCTTTGTATAAATATATTTCATTTTTTTATTTCTCTTCATTGAATACTTCCTCATATCATAATGAATTCATCATGAATTTTCAATCAACAAACTTAACCTTGAAACAAACTGGTCACTACCATATGAGAAATAATAAATATGAGGTACTCCACATTGGTAGATGTTAACAAATCTCACCTTTCTGGCCAGGCTTGTATAAGGGCTTGTCCGTTTGAACGAAAGTATGCGTCACCTCGTAGCCCAGTAACATCTCCTTTTCAAAGACCTGTCTAAAGGGGCGCCCGGTGGACCTCTCACCAGTAAAAACGTGGTGGAAATTAACCAAAATTGGTCCTGCATGAGGCTGAAAAATGAGAAATGAAAGTTGCAATGTTTCAGTAGTTGGAAAACGGCGATAGATGCTTATTCCTGAGAATAATACCACGTGGTTAACTGGCACAAATTCAGTTGATATGTGACTTTGAATGGAATTACCAAGATTTCACGGCGCGTATCTTAAGATTCAGATCTTAGATGTTGATTTTGTAAAACGCTGTTTTATGAATTATGAATTACATGGATTTTCCTGCATTTGGGTAATTAAAGTTTCAGCAATAGACAGTAACTGAGAGAAAACCGTTTATTATATTTTAGCACTACTGCAATGTTGTCTATCCAAAGCATGCTGCATTAGAGTTTTGAAGTCACTCTTCTATAAGTCAGAACAGTTTAAAGTGAGAGAACCGTGATTGTGTAGCCTGATTGTACTTATCAACTGTAGCTTGAGTATGAAGACTCTTAATTGTGTGTAAAATCACCGAATCGTTTGTTTGTTTGTTTGTTTGTTAGTTTTTTGTTTGTTTTGTTGTCGTCTACACTACCAATCGCGATAATTGCGTCGACCGGATGTTAGAAAGGTCCAGATGACCTGGACGTCTGACTGTATTTGCGCATCTTTTCAAAAGCATTTGCTCAGAAATTCATCGCACAGCATGATGAGAGACTATTAGTACAACTTCAAACCACGGTTTAATAGTAAAGTGAATTTGAGGGAAATATGGAGATTGAAGAGGGTTGTGAAAAAAAGAAATAAGTTAAGCGTGATTCTGTTACATAAAGCAGGTCTCACCTAGCCATTTAAGTTTTCTGTAAAAAAATATTTAAAACAAGTATAGCAACGATAGACCAAAAGGGAAATACACATTTGCGTTTCAACATGTGTAGTTCAGCTACGAGATTCGAATTTGCCATAATCATTTTGTACATTTGTGTTTCTTATCTTTTACCACGGGGTGTGGAACGTGTTGTATAGTGTGGCGGAGGAGGGGGAGAGAGCTGGTGGAAGTTTTAATGGTAATCCCTAGTGTGGGAACAACCTCCTCCCCCCCCCCCCCCCACCCCATCAAACGCTTACTGACTAGAAATCATCTAAAAGTAAGACATGAATCACCTAGAAATAAGACTTTGGGAAATCTTCGCTTCTGAATAAAATATCAACTTGTGACTGAACCTACTTTCCTGTAATCTCTTCAAGTTTCCAAATGGATGTAATATAAAATACCACCTTGCAATCACTGAATTGTTGCATCTGAATTGTAAATCACTATCCTTGTTAGCATTTAAAAACCATCTGCTCTAACTCATTAAGTCCGCTCAGGTAGGAGAATTATAACACCTTCTTCCCACTTTGAGATAAAAGCAGGAACGCTATCTAAAAATTCTATCAAAGACACAAACGAAAGAAAAAAAAAAAACAAGACTTAAAAATGTAGAGATGGTTCTTTACTGTGGCATAGTGGATGACATATACAACCAGCATTTTTTTTTTCCTTTTCCAATGGATGTCATAAAATGTCTTGTGTGTGTTTGTCTTTTCTTTGTTTTGTCTTTTTTTCACGGTCCTGGGCCAGAGCACAAAATTCAATCACTATCCATGCTGCATATTTAGATATGCAGGCATGTTTGCATCAGAGGGCCTACAGCTTTGCATCAGTATTTTTTTTTTAACACAAAAGATGCGCTTTGTGTCTGGACATGTAAACACAATTACTGTCAACGTATAACTTCATTCACCAGCTGCACTGCTTGGTACAAACAAGAGCATAAGATGCATTTCATCACTTCTAATGAGATTGTATTACCATTGTTGTAAGTGCATGTTTCTCACGTAGATATTGAGCAACAAACGGACAGCATGCATGTTATACTCACCCCGATTCTCTCACTTTCTGTTGCTTCACAACCCAGGTCCACATCAAGGCATGTATCCACGTCATCCAACGATTTCTGAACAATTACGGTCGGGCATGGTACCGTGAGATACGTGATGTTGAGTTCCATGGAGACAGGTGCTACAAGATTTTTCATCGTGAAACATCCAGTCCCTACTTTGTTGACTCGAAGCTTCTTCGGATACATGACAATCACACCACTGAAAAACACACGCACATACACACACGCACACACATACACAAGAGAATGCAAATAAGGTGAAAATTTCTAGTTACTTTTCTTGAAATCATAAGATTGCATTTGCAGTTATTTTTGCAAAGGTCAACGCCCATTCCATCAGAGAAAAAAAAAAGTAACCCACACAGACAAACAAACAATCAAACAAAAAGCATACCAATAGAACTATACACTTGAAGTGACTCCATTTTTGCATTTAGAGAAACAAAGAGAAACAGAAAGAGAAAGCGGAGAGGGAGAATTACAATAGAAAACAGGATATAAAGTGGAAGAAAAAAGAAATATACTGTATAATGTTTTGTCCCATCAAGGATACGAAATTTCTAAGATGATAAATAACTCCTTGATGAGCCCATGGAATTACTGCAATCTAAATGTATTGAGTAGTTCCACATTAAGACCAACGATGTTTGACCTTTGTCACGTCTAAGGTACTTATGCCGGTCTATATTGAGTACTTGATTGACTGAGATTTATTAACATTTCCATAAAAAGAAAACATGATAGCAGAAAAAAGACAGCATTACAAAACAACATTAGGCATACATAAACGGACTAGATTTACAACAGACAAAAGAATTATTTAAGAAACTAAGATAAATGCATAGTGTAAAGAGACAATCAGGAAGGCATCACAGCCGTACTTTTCAAGGTGTGGTATAGTTTAGTGGAGACGTTGCTTCACTTTTCAAAATCTTCTTTTTTTCGTTTGATAATGAGAATTTTCTTTTGAAATATGAAAGGGTATGTTATTCAAAGAGAAATCCAATTTTTATTTGATGAAAATTGGTTTTGAAATGGCTGAGATATCCAAAACAAGCGATCCTAATAAAAGGTGGGACCTACCTTTCATTACGATTGCCTCATTTTTTTTTCTACTTTGTTTTTCGATATCTAACCCATTTTAAAACCTACTTTTATGAAGTAAACTTCGAATTCCTCTTAAAATGATGTGCTCTGTACCATTTCATAAGTGTGTGAGTGTTTTATAGTATTTCGCAAATAATTAAAAGATCAATCCTCATCCCCACCAATATTATACCATCGCTTTAATGTTTTTTTTTCGAAAAAAATAGAAAACTATGTAATTTATCACCATGAATCATGTTATCAAAATATTGTTTGATGAATATAACATCTCAAATTCTGCAAATTAATGCAAGATTAAACACACCTGCATATGCTATACACACTTACGTATGTCTGTACACACAAACAACCTAGAAGTAGAAAAACGCATGCATTGCTATAATTATGAGGTATAGCTTGAATATTCGTTGAAATAATCGTTATGAACTCCTTCTTCGAATATCTGGAAAATTAAAGGCAATGTGGTGACTTTCAAACGTACCTTTCCCCTGATGCTTCCTGCGCATCAACCAAAGCCGAGTACACGGCACACATACTGGCCAATGCCAGCACAGCGAATGCGAGCTTGTCAATCATGTTTGTGAATGCGTCTGCTATCAAACGGAAAAATAAAATCTTTTCGTCAGAAGTTATTAGAGTCTGCAGGTATTTCAGAATTTCACAATTCCATGCGGTGTCCAACTAGAAGCTGACCTGAGATCCTAGTTTGTTCCCCTGGTTTGATCCTCGTCTGTTTTGACCCCTCGGACTGCGGCCAGTTGTGAAAGAACTCGACATGAATCTATGAATGCATTACATTAGTCCAGGGCCTTTTACAGCAGGTCGGAGCCAGATTTCTAAACCCTGTATGCAAGCGATACCGAGAAATGCTCGGCGATGTTATCAATTGCCTGTTAGTTTGCGCATGCTCATACGACACGAAGTCACTTGAACACAAATACACTTTTATATTCAATGTTGCTGCGTCTTCATTTTAAACAAGCACGCAGCCTCTATCTCTTTATAGGAATATCTGTACTGTACACCACTTAATTTAATTATGTGTAGGTTTATTGTTGTCGTCGTGTAATCGTATAGGGTAGGGTCTCATCTACGTCAAACTATGGTTATAATGATGGACCCTGGTATTTATTTTTCCTCTTTTTCAACATACGACTGCATTATGCATCATTTATGTGTTTAGGAAGATGTTGTTATGAAATTGACAATTCATACATTTTAATTTGCATGCTTTTATCTTTTTTCCTGCGTACTCTATATTAATTTTTGTATTGATTTGCAAGTGTACTTGGAGAAAAATAATGCAAAACCAAGCCAAACCAAACCAAACCAAACTTGATACAAATTCTGTGACGCACGACGTTTCTTTGGAATTGTTTGTCATGATAAGTCCTTTGGAGGGACGCCGATTCGATCAGCATTTCCTGCGAAATGTGACTGACCTGCGAATCTGGGTGGATTCCAGAAAATGAGCACCCATGGAGGTTTTGACCTTCGTTGAAAAGTTTCAAGCCTCCTAAAACTGTCAAAAATATTTTTCACCGGATGACACTACTTGACACTAGGTTATGGTGAATTTCGTATAAACGTTTAAATAGGGACATTGACAGGAATCCCATCATGTTACCATACTAAAAGCGAGTGTCTTTTTGTCCCCTCATGCTCGTTAAAACATTGCTGTTTGTCACTGCTTACCACATTTTAGCCCGCTAGTTCTAGATTTTCCTGCTAACACTGATCCTCGGAAGATTGCTTTAGAGATTATATTGCCCCACTTCGGCAAAAGGAAGCCAGTGAAATTGTTTGTTGTTGTTGTTTACAGATATTGATTATTGTTTTATTTAATTGGCGTATTTGAAGCACCCTCTATCTAACTGAAGAATTCAGAGGTAACAATTTCAGCCTATTTCTGAGATATTTACGTGGGAGAAAGAGGCAAGTGCATCAAATTGCTTGGGAAATTGGCACAAGAAGCCGGTCACACTGACAAGCGATAAAGAAATCTTAGTCGACCAATCATATTGCTCTCTGGCCCTCTTAATACTTCAGCAGCCAATCAAAGCGCCCAGTATTTACGTGCATACACATTGATCAGTAACATAATGCATGCATACTGGGCAAGTACCTACTAAACCAAACCCTTTATGTTATATTCAGTTACTACCGCTACCCGTCCAGCATGCGACTTTAGCTGCATGACGTGGTACATTAGCATGAAAACAAAGTAAAAAATGATGAGAAGTTCATCTATTCTGCTAATAACTTAAAATGCCCCTACGCCATGTATCCCTGCTTCCCAAACCAACAAAAGGTCGCCAGACATAAATATTTACTATAAAGGTCATTATTTACGTTTTGGAGCATTGCTTATTTTTTTCATGGTATCACATGTGACCCATACGTGTAGGTCTCTTGTATCACAAATCACCCTACCATGTGGAATTTCCACAATAGAACGTAAGTTATAAAGGGATATCATTATTTTTCTCGAAACCGAATGCACTAGCATAAAAAGATGTTACAGACATATCATTGACGCAACTCCGGAGGGCAGAAATGTAGACAGGATAGCAAAACAAGCACACGACTAGCAGCCTGGCGTTTGGAAAATATCCTGCTGACGGAAGTTCACACGATCACAAATGTGTTGTGCAGGTGCCAATATCGTCTTGCGTGATGCCCTTCGTTAAAAGGAGAACAAAAATAAAAACGAAAAGAAAATGGATACCACCACTTAGGTAACCAATCAATACTTTTATTAAAACTTTGAAAGTCAAGAGGAGAAAAGCTCAATCTTGTCACCATATGCGACCTTGCATCACAAAACAAAACAAAAGTCGGAAGGCATATAGGTTTTCTGTTCAGGGCAGAATTTGAAAGAGAAGACTTAAGTTGTTAAATGATGCATAACCCAACTGAAAAAGATTATCCCAATCTAAATACTGGAAAGAAAATATAAATGGATTTTCATATTAAAGCTGAAATCTAGCATGTTCTGATAACCTATTCTATCCATTACTAATACAAACTTTAAAAACAGTAGCAACATATTTTCAAAATTTATAAGAGTTGAAAGTACAGACTGTGTTAAGGGTTGTCAAGACATTGAAAAGGGACTTCTGAGTCATATCCAAAAATGCTATTCTTCATAAAAAAGTGCTCTAGAAAAACAAAATAAAAAACTGCTGAATCAATATCATCCTTTCGTTTTTATAAAACATTAAACTTGAGAATAATGTCGAAGAAGTTCTCTTTCAGAAATGTCATGAGAAAATGAAGATTTAGGTTGATCCTTTCCACTTCTTTTGAGTCCTCAGGTAAAATCAGGCCTTCGATTTTTTGTTGTTGTTTGTTTAAGATGCAAGATCCGATATTGTGTGTGGTGTGTGTGTGTGCGTGTGTGCGTCGACTTTTAAATCTCTCCACCCCAGCTCTTGAGTAAATTTTGAAACATTTATTTTTGAAATGATATTTTTTTTCTTGTTTACGGTTACCCTTGTTGTGATCTTGTAATGAACATTTTGGCCATTTTTTGGTATGTCACATGATGGTATTAATAGTAAGATACTTTATGTTTGGTGTATGCAAAGGGACGAATAATCTTTAGAAGATTAGAAGTATAGATAAGTAATAACGTTCGTATTATTAGCCCGTGTAATGTGCTGTTCAGATGATAAACAATTTTTTAATCAGGATGGGTTTCAGCTGCATGGTAACAATTAATGTTCGTATACTATTACTACAACATTAAAAAGAATACATAGATATAAAAAAGAACAAATAAAGCAAGGTGACAAGAAATTAGAAAAAAAAAGGATGCGAATCTGATGGAAAAAGAAATGGCGGTAGGTGAGTATAATCTATAGAAGTTATATGGCTCAAATGCGAGTGTTTGAAATAAACTATTTCACATGTGCGGCGTTCACCTTGAATTGTGATCTTCGATCGTTTAGGAAGTGACGCTCTTCTATTCTAAACAGGAGCAAAATCCTTCCTGTGCCAGGGACTGCGAACGGCTTATTCAACTCTAAAATAGAGTTTCCATTGCCGAACAACACCTAAAGAGGAATTTCAACCATGATTATGTTAGTTTCACGAGAAAGAGTACAATCTTACAAGTCGTTTACAACAATGGAAATTTGACCAAAAAAAAAAAGATTAACAATTGAGGATGTTATGAAATTATGAAGCTTCACTAATCATTTTTGCAGAGCAGTTCCTGTACAGCTAACATGATTATGCAAATAAGCGAGCCGATGATAAAATCAACTTATAATTTTCATTTGATGATGTACAAAAAAAAAATGGGGAACAATCAAATATTTCTATGAAAGTGTAATGCACACGACTGATCACCGACATCAATGGTAAAAAGGGTAACCTTTTATTCAATTTGATTTCACCAACATGCCTTCTTATGAGTTTCTCAAAATAAATGTGTAAAAAAAAAACAGAAAAAACGCGTTCAAATTAAAAAAAGCACGTGCAAGGCGGTCAAATTCCCATCAGCAACGCCTTGAAGAACGTTAAGGACTTCAAATTTACGGAAGGCAAATATTTACAACATAATTCGGCTGTCTTTTTTCGTTGTTACTTTATACATTTCCTTGTAGTTATTCATATTTTTTCATTAACAACTTAATGTACCGTGAAGACCTTTGTTTTTACTAGCTAAAACTTCACCTTATAATTCCACTTTCAAGCACATACATGTTCGTTCATTTACATACGCATGTACAACTTTGATTAGCCGCTGCCAGAGTAGAATATACGAGAATACCTCGAATACCAACAAACTTGTCGGTGAATGTTTCCTCTTTTACAATTTGCCATTAAAGGCATATTTTATTCTTTTGCAGACGAAACAAAATCCCAACAGTAATGCTTTAAAATAGTTGTAATATGTGAGTTAGGGATAGAAACAACCACTTTAAAAATTTGAATCCATAAAATATTTTGAAATAATAAATAAAATAAAAATAAAAAAAAAATGAACAATTGTTATAATGAAAATTATTCATTATGTTTCCGGACTAAACCGAGTACAATTATGGTACGTGCAATTGTCATTTTGCTTGTCTGTAAGATCCTGATGAAGGCCGACACGGCCGAAAGCTTGATCACAAAATAACGGAAATATGAATCTATTACATATTTATATACATATTTTTCTTTTCTTTTCCTTTTAATAGTGAGATGTTTAGTGGGGAACAACAATATTGGACAAAATCACTATTCTACAAAAAAATAAATAAAAAATAAGATAAATGCCAAGTTTGTAATGTTTATTTGTATCATTCTTTGTCTAACATCAGTTTTAATCATTCTTTAATTACGTTCTTTTCTACTGTATGTCACTAACATATCCAAAACCTACAAAATCGTGTTTCTCAATAACAAGAATCTTCATGATATCATGAAAGCAAACTGCTCTGTAAATACCATAGTGTCACCAAACAAGTTGCGAAAGTGTCTATGTTTCAGAACGAAACAATGACACTGCAAGTTCTGGTACAACATTGACATTTTTCATTGTTGTTGTTGTTTTTTTTCTCAGTATTAGCACGATGCATTCTGTCTACCATTGTTATCAGGCATTGAAAAACAGAGTCTGCTGCCAGCACATGGAGTCTTAACCATATTCCCACCGGGGGGGGGGGGGGGGGGGGGGGGGTTGGAGGGGGAGGCATTTTTCAAGTATCGGGCAACTTTTGAGACCAAATTTGTCGCTCCCGGGCATACCGGTTTTGAAGCCACTCCCTTTTGAAAAAAAAAATCGTTGACCAAAAAATTGTTCAAAAAAACTGTACAAATCCAATGTAAATTGTGGTTTTGCAATTAATTCATATAAAAATGAATTCTATGTCTACTTTCAATGGCTGATAACGTTTTATTTTAGCCTGATTATGCTTTAACTCTTTGTGTGCCACGCTCGCACCTCCAACTCAGTCGACGGCGTGCCAACTTCGCATATTCTGCTCAAAAGTACAAAGCCGCCCAAACGGACCGATAAATCGCCAAATGCCACAGTACGATGAAAGCGTTTCTCGTGGTTCCATTCCTGCCCTAGGTAGCTTGATTTTATGTGGTGATTGGCTATCAAGTGGTATTCCCTACTGGATTTACGAGTAAATTCAAAGTCTCTGGCACTGCTTTTTGTACAAAGAGTAATACCTCTTTAATAATATGAATAATATGGCTACTGGGCATTTAAAAGAAAAACGATCGTAGATTTGTCATACAATATACCACAGGGCAAAATTTGGCATTTCCTCGACAACTTTGCTCATTACATTTCCAGGATAACAAAAATCTGCTTTAACTTAAAGAGATTTGAAAAAGCATGGCTACATTGGTGTCTCAGAATAATGTGGCACATAGGGGGTTTACACCATGGCACATAAAGAGTTAAAAAGTTTCTGCGACAAATTTTGACGAAAAGAAAGCAACAAACGCAAAAAGTAACAAAAGAAATACATAAGAAATTCAATAAACAATAAAAGAAATAAGACATAATTATGAAGCCGAATTTTTGCTTCAGTATTAATATTGAGGATATTGAAAAGAATATGTTCACAAAAAAAAATTAGAAGTCTTGGAGCTTTACTTTTTGATTTATAGGCAAACAAATCATTTTGCATAAATTAGCATAAATTAACATAAGATACATACATTAAAATTTGAAAAATCTAACTATAGAGTCTTGTAGATTACGTTGGCCTCTAGCTTGGTGCACATTTTCGCAAGGATCGCGCTATCCACGACTTAGATCTGAAGGGGGGGGGGGGGCAAAAAAACCCCACTCCCCCCCCCAAAAAAAAAATAATAATAATAATAAATAGAATAAAAAAATTAATAAATAAATGAATGAAAACCCTCGGTGTGATAAGGGTTAAAGGGTAATTTCGGTACAGTTGAAAGTTAGTCTGACAAGAATCAGGTAAAATGATAAAAAAAAAAGGTGCAACATTTCAACGTTTCACCCATTTATCAGGAAAACGCAATATGAATAATTATGGAAATATTGAAGTGATGATGCAATCCCTCACAACTTGCAAAGTAGTTTGTACATACATTTCAAATTTTCATTTCTTTTTCCATTCAAACACAATTACGCAACAGTCTCAGATCCTTATGTATATAACTGATTATTTTGAAGTTATTCAACCAAGAATAACATTATGTCCTACACTTTAATTACAGAAACTTTTTTTTTTCTTTACGATCAATGGAAAATTTGCATATTCAGATTATTTGTACAAGAACTGTTCTGCAGAAATTAGCGAAACTTCAGAAGTTTACAAGTGTCCTAATTTCCATCCGTTTGCTATCATATTATCAATGCTGTAGTTGTAGGATATCACCCTTTTTTGTCACACCAATTTATAACTGGATTGGAATATCGCTTTAAAGGCATCCAATCCAGAAAGAATGATGTTCAATGATTCTGTTGTGTGTGTGTGTGTTTGTGTTTGTGTGTGTGTGTGTGTGTGTGTGTGTGTGTGTGTGTGTGTATGTGTGTGTGTGTGTGTGTGTGTGTGTGTGTGTGAATATAGCTGTTCCTTGAAAATCACGAACATTAAGGTCTGCGAAGAACTCGAATTCTCAAATAAACACAAGACAACTATTAAATACATTAAAGTCATTATTTTCTTTTTATTCAAGATCGTCCAACTTTACATATGTATTTTTCTCATATCAACAAGAAAGAAATAACAATCTAACCTTCCTCCAACAACTGACGGGTGTCGTATCTATCTATGTACTGCGTCAAAATACTTAAACAGTGACGACAAATTCAGTCACTCATTCTCAACAGCATACTCGTAATGTACAAGATGATATTTATAACAGTTTATAGTGTATTAAAACGAATAGCATATAATCCTCTAATGCTTGGAGATTCATCATGTTCTAATTCAAGCATTCAACAAGAAAAATACACAGATTAGTATAAAAAGAAAGACACCAATCTTCAAAGGCAAGATCATGGTTTTGTATATCTTTCAAGTTGCATATATTCTAGAGGACATTTTGGGTGTCCAAGAAAAGCCTGGATTGCAAATGGCAAATAAATTCTTGGAAACTAACGGTACCTTTAATGGTCATGATTTCGTATGAAAAAAAAAAAAATGATGGCGTTTGCTGCCTGTAATATCAAAACAGGGAGGACTGGTGATCAACTCCCTGATCAAAAGGAATTTGTGCCATCCACTAGAAGAAAAGAAATCAGGCAATTAGTGTCGTATTTTTTTTTTTCCTTGATGACTATTCTTTCATGATGACAAGTTTTTTTTTTCTCTCTTTTTTTTACAGAATAAAACAACACCTTGGAAAAGGTTTCCATTACAACAAACAGAAAACATAGAAAGTACTGTGTCTACGACTTTAATTTTTACCAGGTGTTTCTGAATGTCATCTTATTTTACTGTGCTTAAACACAAAGGTAAAAATTATTGCTTAACTCTGTTCGAATTAAAAACCTAATGTTGTTGTTTTTTCTTTGTTTTTTTAAAGCTATGGCTAACCTTGGTCGCTATTTCTCAGTTTTGGCAATATCACGTCAATCAAATCATTACATCAACAACAATATTTTTGTCATAATGAATTGTGGTCTTCAAAATGTTATGAAGTCTGTGAACATAGCAGCAAACCATTTTCTTTGTACAACATCACACTGAGAGCTAAATTCATTGCTTTGCAAGAAAAGGTGTGACTTCATTCCATTAGGGACGACTAAAATGCGGTCACGTGCATGTGTAATTCAGCATCCCTCCTGAAATTACTAAATTCAAGTACAAAGTATGTAGGCCTTTGTTCAGTAATGCCTCACTTGTGATGCATTTAAGCTTTTGTCTCTGCCAGAAAATCATAGTGACCATTTTGTCTATTATTTTCATGCACGAGTGTCCTACGGTTCCAGATCATCTTTATAACTCGTTCGCCAGTTCACAGGGATGGTAGTTCTCAAAGCTGACGAGGTCTGAAGGACAAAAACAATAAAGAAAGGAAACAACATTTTAGCCTCGATTCATCACAAATTACTTACAATTGACTGAAAGACAAAAATGATAAGAAATTTCTGAACACTGATGTTATAAATGCCCCACATAAACCTCATTCGCTTTCACAATCTATCGTCTCGGGTGTTTTTGGCATGTTCTGTGACAATGCCAAAACATCAACAATAATTGATGTTGTATTATCTAAGATTAAACCAGAATATAGCTTTACACGTCAACATTTGAGATTTCGGAATTTCATTCTGATTTCATACAAGTAAAGACGCAGCTTAGGAAAACTACCGACACTAGCTCTTCTAGAAACTGGAGTAGTTATGTTTCCCGAATCGACAAAGAAAATAGAAGAATAAATCACTCTCTAAACTCCACAAGAAAATCGAATACTACAGTTATGATTTTAAATTCATGATGACAAATAGAAGCTTGAAAATATAAAATGACTGTTGGACAAGATAATAAAACCGAAACTAAACCGAAATCCTCGGTACTTTGCATGTAAACAGCAAAGACGCGATTCAAGCCCTATTGTCTCTGATAACTAGTTAGTTAAATTACGTGGATTAGCTCAAGCTATATTTCATATTTTCTTTAATATTGGTCCCTTTGTTGCTGTGTTTCAGCATATTTAACCGTACATATTTCGAAATAATGGACTTTACTGGTATAACGATTCAAAATATAATTCAATTTCTCCATGAAAGAATAGCTTACCTGGCTTGTAGTAGTCGTACACTTTGATGACCGATGATTTGGCATCTTTCACGACCATTTCCTGTTTCACTTTGATGGGCACGCAGCGATCTATGCTGTCAAACTGGGTAATATAATGTTAAGATGTCGGAAAAAGTTTTAACATCACATTTCTTAAGTAAGAATTGAAATGCAGTTATACAATCACATTGGCAAAGTAGACCAAACATTTTGTCGAAAGTATCATCCCTACAGAATGTAATGTGAAAACATACAATGGAGAGGAAGGCATGAGAGTTTAGACAGTCTCATGCCCTGATTGGCTTTAACGTGCAGATCAAAATGTCATTATATATTTTATCATTGTACTAAAAAAAAAAATACTCAAGGATATTATCATAATAATTATATAAGCTAACCTAAGGATATGTACATGATGAACACTGATTATACCTATAATTGCGAATTCAAAGAAAAATGTAGCTACTGTCTTTTTGTTTAAACTCGCAAGACAAGAAGGTCAGACTTTTGAAGCAAATTTGTCTTGTTTAAGGACATTCTGTCCCAGTGAACATATTTCTTTCTGCCTCTCTGCCCATGCAGCAGGCTACAGTCAACGTGCCGCATTTTAAATACATATTATTGATGTCATGATATTCCAATATGGAATAGAAAAACAGTCACCACGAAAAAAAAGGTGCCTAATCTACCTATCAATAATTCCACACACTTTCTTTTGCTTCTTCTTCTTCTCCATCTCCTCCTCCTCATTGATAGGACAAAAATGTGATTATGCTAACAAGTTTGAAGGTTTATGGTAATTATATATCAACTTTTGCAAGCTTTCAAACTACAGAAGTTATTATTACATCGGTGACAAATGCAAAAAACACAAAATAACAAAACCAACTTTAGAAGCAAACAAAGAAGGAGAAACTCTATGGCACGGTTCGGGAGTTATAACTTACTGAATCAAAATAGAGGGTCAGTGGTTTTCCGTTGGCATACTTGTCAATCCGCTTCAAACCAATGGCGGCGCCATGTCTGTCGCGGAAAGTTTCCAAAGAATCTTCGTGGGGGATGAACCCAGACACCATTTTAACCTCCATGACAGCCATACCAGTCTCAACCTCATTCCCTGTGTACCTGTCAGATGGGATAGAAAGAGAGAGAGAGAGAGAGAGAGAGAGGGAAAGAGAGAGTGGAGAGAGAGATGAGTAGATAAAGGAAGAGGACAAGAAGAATGCTGGATTATTTCGTTGGTCTAGTCGTGCAATGCCCACGAGTAATCCGTTAACCTTGACCTAACCGTTTGAGTATTTAAAGGCTTCACTTGAACTGAAACGGATGGAGTGTCATATTCATGTTTGTCATGCAGGAGCGCATCAAAGTCACCAGGCATTTTTTTTAAACCCTAGATAAGACTGGGCGACAAGTGTATACACGAATTGATGCCTAGCAAGACCTGGGGGGGGGGGGGGAGGGAGGGGGGGGGGGAAGGGGGAGGAGGAAGGGGGTCCTTCAGTCCCCTCCTCTATGCTTTTGGGTCGTTGGTCACGTAATCGCAAATAAAATTGGCAAGCGAGTCTCCCACAGTGTAATCTACCATACAGAATTGGAAATTATTATGCAATTACTCAAATTTATTTGTAAAAAAAAATTCATTACCTGAGTTTTTTTTAATAAACAAAAATGTGGCTATTTATTTGAAAATTAGGTCAAAAACTGCTAAATTTTGGTCTACATATTATTTTAAGGATTCTTATTAAATGTAGTGCCTACATCAAATAAAAATGGTGGCATCGTTTTTTTTTTACTTATGTAATTTTTCAATTCAATTCAATTCAATTTTATTTCCATTTCCATTGAATAAACAGTCTGTCTTTACTGTCTTCACAATTTTTTACTGTATATTATTGTTTTCGACTATCTTTTAATGATTTTTTCTATCGATGAAAATCGTCGGCGACACTTTGCGAGCATGAACGCCATGAAATCAATTGATTTTAAAGAGTAAATGTAAATATAATGGTACATTTATGACCGTGCGTCACAAAACAAACCAAAAGTCGCACCCCTTGATTGAATGTGACGACTCAAAAAAAAAAAAAAAAAAGAAAAGGTCAACAGAGTCAATTTTCACTATTTCACATTTTCTGAAAGAGCTTTCCTTCCTTTGCATTATTGTTTGATTTTGGATGTTAACGTGAATGGGAAAGGGTGTTTTCAGCAGTTTTTTTTTTTTACAAACTTTTTTTTTTGGTGGGGGGGGGGGGGTGGTTGGGGAGGATAGAATGATCAAGTATGTCTTAGGGTCCTCTTTTCATTTCTTGATTTCCTTTACACATTCTTCACTTTCAAGTCTATTAACTTTTGAACGGGTAACTCTATTGATTTGTAAGTTTGCATTAATCATGGACAGAATGTGTTTATAAAAAAATGTTCAATTTCAGCTTAATCTGATAATCTATTCATTGTTGTTGCTCGGGTGGTATACATCCTATGTTTTGTCCCTTTCATTGCACAGGTAGCACGGCTTGGTAAAGATTAAACGCTTGAATAGACCCTGTACTTCAGAACCTCTTTTCTCATTTCACACTTTTCAAGAGTATGGGCTTTCTTTCCAATATTTAGATAAATTAGGGGAGTCAATTTGATTTGAGTTATACATCATTTTAAAGTTCAGAGTCTGCTCTTTAAGAATCTGCCCTTAACTAAAATTCCATGTCACATTTATAAATGTTGGCTGGAAACGGAATGGCATTCTATCTGTACACGAAATCACGTTTTTTGAGCAATTTTTGATCGTACATGAACTTACAAAATATTGCGTAACTTCAGAACTGCATACCCGGACGTCGCGAAGATCTCAAAAGTTTGGCAAGACTTTAAAAAAGAAGAAGTCATGAAACGTCGCGCTACAAATTTTTTACGTTATAGATTTATGGTGAGAACTGTCGGGGGGGGGGGGGGGGGGCTCAAAAAGCCACGAGGGAGTGATCTTATTGGTCAGTGCGTGGCATCCAGACTTTACTGATGGGTCGAGCGTAGACCGCTGGCGCTAAACAGCTTGATTGATTATCGCGGAGGTTGCTAGAAGAGTACCTTCTATTGTCAAGAGGTGTAAAATTATTTTCCTGTTCTCAACGTCTGATTTTAACACATTTCTTTTTATCCAAAATTTCAATTGAAGGGATTACAGGACTTAAAGCGAACAATTATATAAACTAACCTGACACAGACATGCACAGTTCTGTCACCACATGTTGTACTGTCACTTTGGGATCTGCCATTCCATTCACCGATTGTCACACTAATGTTGAATAGTGGGCGTTGCGGAGGAACCACTGGAACATTATAGCGTAACTCAGCCTGCTCGAAATAAACCAAAGAAGAACATAAAAGTATTCTTCTTACTTTCTGAATCTTCTCAATTGCTGTTGCTTTGTTTTACTTGTTTTTTGTTTTGCTTTTGAAAGTCTATTTTACTGCCATATATTACAGTTGTCAATAAATGTAAAGAATGACATGCTAAGGTATTTGAAACAGAAAATGAAAATAACTGAGAAGTTGCATTTGTTTAATTCTGTTTATTATTTCGTTACACATGCTTGTTTTCACTTAAAGTTTGCAATCATAACATAAATCAAGCAATGATACTTCAAGTTTATGACTCGTGGTATAAGCTTGTAACAATCTTTGATAAATTATCCTGGCATTGACTCGAGAAAGATATCAAAATCATCATAATTATATAATTCAATTACGTCGTTTGTTTTCAAGAGATTACATCTCATATACCTTGATTTGGGGAAAAATGATAAAACAATAATATCTGTTTCTGTTCTATCTGATCAAGGGTCTCTGGAAAAATAAGGGTTAATAGACGTCCAGTAGACCCACCTGGAACAGAGCACACCCACTTCCCCTTGAAGAGATCCAAAGATCTGCCGGAACCTCCCGCAGGTCTTCACGCTGCAGCACGAGGTGGTTGCTGTTATCGATGTCGAAAAAGAGCTCCTCCGTGAGATCACGGGAGCCCGACCTAAAGGCTTGAACGCCAATTTGCAGATCTAACGACGAATCAGGGCCATACACTCTCTCTGCAAACTGAGCCACTGCTTGCAATCCAAGGACGGTGTCCTGAAAATGTTTCAATACCATTAAAGCGACCAAGGAATGGAAATTATGCTTATACTACGTGTTTACACAATGTTAAACAAAGTGTTTTCACCGCTACTGTCATCTTCAGTACGATCATCACCCTTTCTTTAATGATCATTATGTCAATAACAATGACAAAAAAGTAAATAATAATGATTACCATTACTCTATTTATAGCAAATATTGCTACTACTTCAGTTGTTAAATATGTTATCATCGTTATTGTTATGACTATTTCCTCTTTTGCTATTGTCGTCATTTTGTTTTATATAATTTCATAATTTGCAACTTGACTTGTGATGCAAGTCTTCATATCTGTGCTGTGGGAAAGGGAATTGATTTTCATTTAGAAAACTTGAAAACATCGCTAAAAGTCTAACCTGCGTCGACGAGAAACCACCGAGAGCGTTTCGTTGGGCATTCAGCCAGCGGACTATCGGCAAAACGTCATCAAAGATCACGTCAAATGGCTGATTCTGGTGGAGGTGGGCCAGCAGAACGTAAGCAGTTATCTCTACACCGGAGGAGTCGGCATGGCAGTGGTGAATGCACAAGCTCTCTTCTTTCTCGACAGCATCACCACTGCTCCAGAAACGTAACCCATCTTCGAACATAGAGTTAGAATTTAAAAAGGAAAATATAAATGATTGAAACATGCCTGAATATTCTTAAAATAATTCATTACAAAATCTTGGTACTTGTACTTATTTTGCGTGGGTCATTTTTATTCATTATCATTTATATTATTGTTATTATTATTATCATTAATATCATTATCATTGTTATTACTACATTATTGTTATTATATCAATATCACATTTCTTTTTTCCGAAAATCATAACATACACTGGACAGTTAAGGGTGCACCAGGTTGGGCAACCCGGGTCTGAAAAGAGCCATCTAATTGATTTTTGCCCTCAGGCCATCCTCCCAATCATCATGAGGTTAGTCTAAATGACGTATGTCTCTGTTTATCTTCATTTCGATAAAGGAAAGATGAAACTTGACGAATTGTCTCAAACAGTCTGCTGCTTATCAAAACGGTCCAAATAACAATATACATTTTTTTTTTTCAAAATGAGGACAGAAAAAAAGTTATATTTGATACAACATTTTCAGCTTCGTAGGCGATTTATGGATTGGCGATAGCTATGAAATAGAAATCAGTAGGATCTCATCCATTCTGCAGGTAAAATGAAAAGTGGCATAGGGTGAGGACGTGGCTCAAATGCAAGAATATTTTTCGAGCTAACACGTGAAATAATAGAAATGTGATAAAAATAACGATGATAAGATAGACATCAAATGAAAGAAATGTGTTTTATGCATGTTCGAAATAGCAGTTCGCAATGTGAACATCTCCAATCTTACTGCTCTTGGATATATTGAAAGCTTATGCAATTATGGGTCAGATGAAAAGAAAAAGAACAATAACAGGCGGTAGCATTACTGGGACACACAAGGTTTTCTTGAAGTGATACATTTGTGACAAAAAGGGGCTTACTTTCTTCTTGTGCTCTGTCGTTAAGGAGGCTTAGAGCTCGAGACTGGCTGGAGAAGTAGTTGCCCAAGCCAAAAGCATAGCCAGTCAAAGCCAGCGCATAGGTGTTCATGTCAAAAGGAACTGTGGTGTTTAGCCAATGTTCCATACATTCCAGCCCAAGAATCACATCTTGATCCTACATGAGGTAAAAGGATTGAATAAATAAATGTTAAAAAATACATTACAATACACGAAACGATATCGTCTGTCTCTTAGTAAAGTTTAGCCAGTGTCGAAACCGTTAAACATTGATATGAAAAAAAAACCTATCTTGAGAGAAATGTACAATGGTCAAGACTGACAAGAATGATACAGGCCCCTCAGGAATTTACAAGGTACAACTACAATTTCTTTCTTTTTAATTTGGCTAAAAGTCCCAAACAAACATATTTTATAGCAAAACTTACTTGTGTACCTTAGTTTTGTGATATTATATCTACAGATAAAGATATATATATATATATATAGATAGATAGATATAGATACTTGCTACAGGTTGACTATCATAAATAGAAAAAATATATATATATTCATATATACATAATATATATATATATATAGAGAGAGAGAGAGAGAGATATTATATATATATATATATATATATATATATATGAATATATATATCATTAAAAAAATATATATGTTTTGCATTTATAGTGCAGCACAGGTCGGGCACAAATCTCAAATAGTGTGAAACAGACTCACACTAAAAAATTACCTGGATGTGGTTGGGATCAAAGCAGTATACAAATAGGTCACCGTATAAACGCATGTTAGCAGTGATGTAAGCACAGGTGAACTAATGTCAACCCCCATTGTTTGATAACTTGAGGTGGGGGTATACCAATTCAAACGAACAACTCACATCAGGGGATGCTCCAGATTCCAACATGGCGACTGTCACAAACGCTGTCATGGTAACGGGGCTGGAGACGGATCCCTGGGATGGGAGAAGAAGTATTATGAAAGAATGGATTCAAACTACAAACAGAGAGGGCAATTACACACTTTCACACATCTTTCACCGTTGTGGTTCAGTCCAGATAGCGGGTTGAATTTTAGCCTGATTTCTAATTATATTAGATTACGAAATGTGCTTCGATCGAAATCTGTCATTGCAAGCTCTCCTGCCCATATCAAGCCAGCGTAGCTCGCAGTCTATTGTGACGGATCACCTCTATTTTAGTCCTCCACGTTTGCTGTTGCCTTCTACTTCCATCTCGAACACTCTTCTGATATCTTTATCACTCTCTTATCTGCATATATGACCAGACCATTCGAGCCAACTCTTTCTCAGGAGATCTTTAATGGGCATCACTTTTGCTTCGTTCATTATGTCTACATTCCTTTTGTGCTCTTCGAGACGTATTCCCATGCAAACACTCAGTATACATAAGAAAGTGCAATCAACTGGCATCATTCAGTGACAGAACTTGAAGTGGAAATTTCGGGAAGCACTATAGGCAGTTGAAAGGAAAAATTGGGAAGTTATTTTACTAAATTGCAGTAGATTGCAAACATGGCCAAACATGGTATTGACTGTATTTCATTCATAGGAACATTTTTAAAATGTCATCTAAGACTCATAATGTCAACTTTACGAAAACATCGTATAAACTTGGCACATATAGGTTTACCTGCATTTCTTTGTGGATTACTCGGCCCTGCTTGATGACGCAACCTTGTGCGTCTCTGGAGTGTCGAAGGAGCCAGTTCTGGGTTCTCCCTAGATTCATTTCATCAACCTCCATGAACTCCTTGGCCAAGCTGAAACACTTAAGGACAAATGCTGAGAGCCAGGTGCTGCCGACCCCATCACTGGTCCCAAAGGCACTGTAGGACCCGTCTGGCAGCTGGTATTTAAGCTCTCTCTGGTAGCCTTTGTGATAGAACGTTCAAGGTTCGACGTAAAAAAATAACTTCTGAAATTTGGGAGGGACAACAAACGCAATGGTTATCACCGCTAACTTACGGAGTACGATCATTCCCTATAACTGCAGCCGTGTCTTCATTAATATTATCATTTTTTTATTTAATTAAATAGTTAATTCGTTTCCATTATCAAAGAAAAAAAAGACATGATTCAAAGTTGTCGATTTTTTGTTCATTCATCTGATAAGAACAGTTTAGTGGAATACAATGTAAAGTATAGAATTTTATGCACGAATGATATAATGAAGAAAAAAAGACACAATACACATTTTGTCATGGTAGCAAGGAACGCCCTTCTCTATCATTTTGTCCTTCCTAATTATTCAACATACATTTGTATATGAACATATATCTGATCTCATCGAAACCCAGACTGGCTACACACATGCACCTAAGATCATTATCTGCAACCCAGCTTAAACTTGGCTCCTGCACCCACAACCGTTATGGTGACTGTGCTTTCGCCGTTTGTGCCCCCCTTCTTTGGAACACTCTCCCTACTCATATTCAGACCTCCACCTCCGTTGAAATCTTAAAAAAAGAAACTTAAAACCCATTTATTTTTAGAGCAGAATTAATGATTATGTATGCATTTGTAGTAAATTATTTGTTATTCCAAGCTGATTTGTATGTTTGTTTGTTTGGTTGTTTGTTCGGTTGTTTAGCATTGTAAAGCGCTTCGAAACATGTTGTATTAAGCGCTAAATGAATATTATATTCAAAAGCAAGGAAAACGCTGAAATAGACTTAACAAATCACAGTGAGAACCTGGGGAACAAGAAATAATGTGGAAATTATCAAATACACCCATGAGACACAGTAACCGGTCGCTCTAGGATCTATTTCAGTTTATCCTCAACTGATATAGTATAAATGCATTTGCTTCTTTTATTCTACTAAGAGTCCAGACAATGAGTCTCCTGGTAATAGTATGACCGAGCACAAACAATAGATGCTGCAAATGAATTATTTTAATTACAAGAAAATGTCCCTTTTGTGAATTAACAGAACGTCAGGATACTGAGTCAGCACTGCTCAACGTTGCAGTGCTGCTATCCGTTGCCATTCTACAGTGTGTCTCTAAAAAAAGTAAACCCAACTTCAACAGCAAATTTTCAGAAAACTATGAAATATTTGCACATTATTTTTTCATGGTTAGATAGTCCAATAAGTCCTCTATCCAATGATACCACATAGGTTATGTAAATCTCATGCATGACTGAGCATGATTCAACTTAGTGAATGGGTGTGAAATCATCACTGTGGCAAGTTATTTATTGCTATTGTCATGCATTCAGGGCATATTTGAAGTTAATTTTTTGTCAGCAAAGGTTGTTCTTGACACAGGCACACTTCACATGCTTTCCAAACATGGTACAGTTGACAATTGAGCAGAGAGTATTCCTGGTAACTCAGATACCAGGAAACAAGAAGTTTCGTGGAAGTTCAAGAGGCTTTTCGGGTGCAGTTCCCCGACAGGCAGCCTCCAACACAAAGAGCCATCTGGCACAATGTGAGAAAGTATGCTGATCACGGAACTTGCCACAGTGATGATTTCACACCCATTCACTATTAAAGTTGAATCATGCTCAGTCATGCATGAGAGTTACATAACCTACGTGGTATCATTGGACAGAGGACTTATTGGACTATCTAACCATGAAAAAATGATGTGTAAATATTTTATAGTTTTCTGAAAATTTGCCTTTGAAGTTGGGTTTACTTTTTTTAGAGACACCCTGTAGTGTTTTTCAATTTGGTGAAGGGACGTGTTCACACTTTACACACATACCAACTCTAAGTATATTGAGATCGACTTAACGGACATACTCGACACACTCTCTTCAAAGAAAATGATAAAATACACTTACCACTTTCCATGTACTCCAAGGCCTTTGATGATATCTCATTGGTCAGCTGGTTTGTCTCCGTCAGGTAATGCATCACAAAGATGCTGGGTGCCATGGTGATCATATTCTGCTCCCCGCATCCGAAGGGCATCCTGAGCAGTTGTCCGAGGTTGCTCATGACGGGTCCAATCACATCGCCTGTATACAAAGATCACAGCCTATACTCTTGCCATACGAGGATGTTTTAGATTGTTATGTTTTTTTTTTTTTTTTTGCAACTACGGTAAGTTCGACCATTACTTGTGCGTATTTCTTTTTTTACCCCCAAACACATATGAAACCAAGGAATAGAGAACTGTTTAGTAGAACACAGCAGTCAGTGCAATTTGAAGAATCATTAATTCTATTTATGTAATTGAATGACCACCTCATAACTCCAACTGCCAGACATGTGACACGATACTAAATTTAAAAAAAAAAACATTTTGTCTACGTAACCGTAAGTATCTTTAGGCAAATATACGTTTTCAAATCATTATTTTCTTTACAGAAAATGGTGATTACAATCACCAAACATGCAGCCTTCATATGTCAATTTATGCAGTGACAGAAACCAAGATGAACATTATGGATCCTAAATTTAAATAAAATGGTATGATTTATAAATGAAAAAAAAAAATAAACGAACAGTGATCTAGAAGATGACAAAGTGAATATTTCAAGTTAAAGCGATCACATGGATTAATTTGTTTTCGATCCTACCGTTTTGCATCCAAACAGACTTATATTTTGTGTAGGCCTGCATAAATCATTTTATGATTATTATTTGGAGAGAAAGATGATACGATTCAGCTGGGGTAAAAAAAAGTCGGGAAGTGAATACAAATCATAAAGGATTACACTAATAATGATATCGCATCAAACCCACCAATAACTTGTATTCTTCCTCGTGCAGATCCTGGAACAATTACTTCTGGCAGGGCGAGAGTCACCATCTTTGAATATGGTTCATCACCCTCATCTACCAGAATCATAAGGGTCAACAGAACGAAGGAAGGAGAGGGAGAGAGGAATAGATAAATCTAGAATTTGAATTGAAACAATATATATATATATGTCTACACAGGTCACAAGTTCAAAGAAACTGGTATTGTCTAGACACGTCACGCACGTACGTGTAGAATCTTAAGTGATCTAGGCTTTCGTATGATTCGCCTGGGTATGTATGCTATTTTATAACACATAGTGCATGACATCTTATTGCACTATAACAAGTACCAAGCACCTCCAAATTCTGAATTTGCCCTCAGGCAGTTTTATTCAACTCGGCCTGCGGCCTCATTGATTATAACTGACCTTCGGGGCAAATTCAGAATTTGTCGGTGCTTATATTGCTATGGTGCATTCAGCCTCATGCACTATTATATATAATAATTATAATCTGGCAAATTTGAACTGGCTGCGTTACACTTCAGTGGCCTCGGTAACTATCATCCACAAACCCTTTCTAATACTATTCATTCATTCTACTCATTTCGGTTGTCATGCTTAACTGGGATTGCTCAGAAGAAGAAGAAAAAAAAAGACACAGTTAGATTGTAAGAAGGCCTATCACATCCAAGCCCTACACTTACACTTGCGTTAAAGGCACTTTAACAACACTTTCAGTTCAATAAAATATTTTGGTAGACAAGGAAATAAACAAACTAATAAAAAATACACAGATAAGGGAATAGATAGATAAACTATTGGATAAGTGCGGGTTGATCATAATGATACACCATCAGCCTAAAACACACAGATACAAAAGCAGACATACACAAACACACACACACCACTACCTGTTATCCACGTCTGAAAAAATATATATTAAAGATGAATTATTTATGGTATTTTTTAACCCTAGGAATATCAAGCCATTTCAAATTTCTTACCATCTGGGCATATCATTTCGCTGAAAGTTTCCTCTCTTTCTGCCCCTTCAGGCTTTCAAATACAAAAGAAAGAAGTATTAGGATATAATAATCATATTCACTTGCTTTAGTTCAAAGAATTAATGAAGACAACCTTATGCATTTGCACTAATGGAATGCATATTTTTACGTCATTTTCTATCCTGATTTTTATAACCAACTGATGACAGTCGAAAATATTAGTATTTTTCAACTTAATACTGTTTAACTTCAATAAACTTGTCATTTTGAGCCAGCCCTTTACGCGTATTTCATTTGTGTTTTGAAAGTCAAAGATTCCATGTGGTCAAAGAATTTAGAGGCATAGAAATGAAATAGGTTCACGGCAAAAAAAAAAAAAATCAAGGTAATAATCTTGTAGGTAATCTAGGAAGCTGCACATGTAAAAAGCTGGCAAGTCAAGTACGCACACTGGGATCGGATAGACTAATGATTTTCTTGGACTGGCATACTTTAACACAACACTAGAAATAGATTCAGCATATTTTGGAATACGTCTCATTTCAACTGCCTGATTTATTACTCAATTTCTCACTGAAAGAGTTTATTGTAAGGTATTACTAAAATGATTTTGTTTCTAAAAAGAAATCCTATTTTACATAAATAATGATGGATTAAGTGTTTTTACTGGAAAGGAAATCTCAAAATAAAACTAATCAAAACTTGAAAAAGACAGTAATCCTTATACATCAAAGGTATTCCAATGTTTTGTATGATCACTACGAGCTGCGTTACAGTATGTTAAGGTATGAACCCATGAAATCACTTACCTCCACAAGAATGGTGTCTTCAAGGGCATCAGCAGCAGGGAAAGTGTAATTACCTGGAGCAATGTCTCCGTTACCATCAGCAACACGGTTTGCGACAGCATCAACTGTAAACAAAAAGTAATGAGAAACGCATTTCAAACCTCCTAATCACATGAATTGTTCGATTTGCCACCATATTCTAACAACCACACTTCTAAAAATAATTTGCAGAGACGTTTGCCACATACCCTTTTTTTTTTAATAGGTAGCTTCGTAGAGACAAGAATAACGCACACCGTGCTATCCAATAAGCTCCAAGTTGTAAAAAAAAAAATCTGATTGTAATACATTTCCCTATGAATCTGATTCACATGTTAACATAATCACATCTTTTTTTCATTCTATAAAGAAAAGAATAAATGGATGCCACAAGACTATAAGTACATAGTTACATTAAAAAAACAATATTTATTGATCTATTCCAATCTTGTGAGGATGTTTCTCTGAATGCGTCTTCTTGCTTTATTATGGTGATAAACTGATGAATGAGTTTATAGATACTCTTAAAGTAAATAAGTCCAATAGCAGAATAAAAATGTATTACTTGTTAAAAGCAAACAGTATTGAAATAAGACAAGAAAGTCGTGAATTATTTAAGGGACTTTCAGCTCTTTAAGCTTTTTGGCGTATATGTACATTTACATTTTTATCTCTATATTCAAATGAAAGAGTATCGAAAAAAAATTCTTGTGTACAACAAATATATTATTGTAAAGAATTTAAGAATCGATTATAAATGAAGTGCTTATAAACTCATGTGTTTCATTTTTTCTTTTCTTTTTGTACAAATGTGACCATGCATCACAAAACCAACAAAACGTCACATGCACTGATTTTGTGTGAGGACTGAAATAACCGGAAATTTGTCAACATAGGCAATTTTGAGTTTTTCATATTTTCTGAAAGAGCAAGTCTTTTTTTCTACATTATGTTCAATGTTGGTATCATGAAAAGGACAGGAAATCGTGTTTCAGCAGTTTTTCTCAAACTCTTTTTTTTTGGGGGGGGGGTAAATTAGTATGATAAGGAATATCTTATAGAGTCCCCTTTCATTTGTTCACATGTTCTTCTATTTCAACTCTAATAACTTCAGATGAGATGATGCTGCTTCTTTCAAAGTACTTATAGCATTGTGTGCTGAAAGTCTCCCGATTTCCCAATATAGAAGCCTTTGTTACGTCATAAACCCTCAGCTGCACGGCGCGCCTCGCCCTAGCAGAAACTAGATAGGTAAAAATACCCGGAAAAATGTGTGAGAGAAATGACATTGGTCTCTTAATCTCCTCACCTCTGATAGGGATATCTCCAAGCTCACTGAAGATAAGTTCATATTCCACAGTTCTACTGGTACTTCCACACACCTCAATGACAGGAGATTCGGGTCCAGTCTCAATAGAAAAGCTAGTACTTTCAGTCATGGACAATTCCACCTGGTGAACGCAGAGAAATGAGGAAAGATATGTTGTTTGATTTCAACATTTTTAAAGACACTTCGTCTGGGCCGATAGATAGAGATGGTTTTTAGAAAGGTAAGTACCACAACGTGTAGAAAAAGCCTAGACCAATACCGACATTCACCCTCAAAAATAATTATTATTGGTATCAGAGTTCCGGTGAATTGTTCTAAACGTCGTTCATGGGATATTGTTCAATTTTACTGTGTTTCATTCGCGGAACAGCATAAATGTGTGGAAACTGAATATGTGCCTATGCATCACAAAACTAACAAAGTGTCTCATTCCCTGATTTAACATGAGGACTCCAAGTGGGTGAAACGGATCAATATAGTCAATTTTGAGTTTTGTATAATTATAATCAATTTTCAGAAAAAGCATTTCTTCTAAACTAATCTAAAGTTCGGGATATAAAACTGATAGACACTTTTGTTTTTTTAGCAGTTTTCTAGATTACTTTTGCTTGCAGAATAGTGGGATAAGGAATGTTCTCCAGACCCAAATAATTTCACACTCTTCACTTCGAACTCTGATAACTTCTGAAAGAATAATCATATCGTCTTTAAAACTGATATTAGTAATGAATAGAATTGCCTTATAGAGCATGCTAATACAATAGATTATAATTATTCTCTTCCCTGCTGTTGTTTCTATTTATAGATTTTTTTATAGAACATCCTTCCTTTGTCTTATATTACACATCAAGCACGACCTGGCATGATCAGGCGTTTGAATAGACCTAATACCTTATAGCCTCTTTTCTCAGTATGCACTTTTCCAGATTGTATGCTCTTTTTTCAATATACATAGTAATAATGATATTTAGTCAGGAGCATTCATTTTAGGTTAGGAGAGTCCTTTCTAATTGATTTATACTTCATTTTTGTTTAAAGCTTCAAGCCTGCTCTTGCAGAAAATTACTATAAAAAATGAATAAATAAAAATAAAAAACACACAAAATTCTGGCAAGTTTTTGTTGGTTCTGTGATGCAGAGTCACAACTGAATGGATCTAGTCTTGATATCTATTTATATACTGAGGGACACTATATGCCTGAGCAAGCTTGGTGATCTACAATTTGGCCAGTTTGGATCGAAAAAAATCAGATATATGTTAAGAAGCACGGCAATTTATTGCTATTAAAATGACTGACAGTCGCAAATGGAGAATTGATTTGTTTTAGCCCACATCTCTCTTTTTTTTTTTTTTTGGGGGGGGGGGTGGAGGGATGGTGGGGGTGGGGATAGACAATGGGTATGGCCATCCAAGACTTACCCCCTCCCTTCCCTTTCAGTACATTAATGGATTCATGGTGTCAAGGAGTGCAATATAAAACTCACAGTGAGGCAACCAGTGAGATAGTTGAAGACTGATACTTTGACAGGAACTTTTTCTCCCCGGAGGACGGAGTAAGGGAGTGTGTAGGAGAGGAAGAACGGCTGGAAGGCTCGGATGGACGTTGAGTCAGCCACGCCCACTCCGTGAGTGGGTGACAGACAGAAGGCACTGGCCACCCAGTCCGTTATGGTGTGTGGAATTTCTTCACTGGTAACCTGTTGACCACTTGCCCTAAACAAAACAACAAAGTGAGGTCAATATCAATTTATAAAGAGCATATTGAACTATGTATACAATTTCATTCTGCATTTCAAAAGCTGATGTTATGCAGCTTGTCAATGATTAACGGAATAGGATCAAGAACGCCATCTAAAGTCTTGATTTGAAGCCTGCTGCAGTTATAAACGGATATCATGACTTCTATTATAATTCATTCCACAGTCATGGGAGTTGCGCACGCAAACTCTTGGTCTTGCCTTGCATGTTGGGATGTGTAACAGAAAATTGTCTTCAGAGCTACGCAGATAATGAGTGTGTAGTACCTAGGGGCTTGAACAATGAGCAAAATGTTAAACAGAAAATCATTGACGAATAGTATAGCTCTCTCAATAGAGGATTGATCCTCTGTGTGTACTTTTTTGTTTGTTGTTTTTGTTTTTTTGGTTTGTTTTACTGTTCCATATTCCACGTTGCAACAAATGAACCATAAACAGAAAAAGAATGCATTGTAAATTGACATGTACCGCAGTTAAAAAAATTAAGACAATGTGAAATATGAGTAATCTACAAAAACGCATTGCTTGTGTGGTATTATTCCCTGATGCTGATATGAAATGATTCCTTACTTGACATTTACATTTGAAACAATGACAATTTATGAAGTAGGGAAGAATATAAAGATAGAAAAACTACAGAGAGCGGCGTGATCACCTGAGTGAGGTATAAATTATTAAAATCAGATACACTGTGCAATGGCAGATAATACAAAGTACAATGCATGCACAAAGAAAGTCCAGGAGATAGAAGAAATCGAAAGCGAAGCACATGTTAGATACAATGACAGAAATGAGAAGTATGAACTAAAGAATAGAGTCCAGGAGTATTGGAAAAAATTAATATCAGAGACAATTCTGCTGGAGGAGAATCACTAACCCTATTCTTGATAACTTCCACAGCCATGTTTCCGGAAAGTAATTTCTCAATTCTGCCAAGGGTCGGGCTTCATCTGCAGGTTCCAATTCAACCCTCTCTGGTATGAACATCATAGCCACTGGCTCTGAATCCAATACAAAGCCACCTGGACGTGGGCCAGGTATCCCGCGGAGGTTAGGGCTCATAAACACCGGATTTACCCAACACGGATCAGGAAAATGACCTGTGACAAAGACATGGTTAGGAAAACACAAAAAAATGTCAGTGATATCTCGACCTTATATAAATTATGTCAGTAAAAATGTCAGTGATACCTAGAACTCATGCAATCAGGGCAACAAATCGTAGTGATACCTGAACCTCGTATGGTCAGTTAACCCTATTCAACGGGGGATGCCCCCCCCCCCCCCCCCCCCGACGTTTTGCTTCATTATTCCGCAACGCCTGATGCTCTCCCCAGGACATTTTAGGACTTTTTTCTTGTAAGTATCGCGCAACTGTTGAGATCAAATTCGTCGCTCCCGGGCATACCGTCTTGAAGCCACGCCCCTTTAAAAAAACTTCCTCGACCCAAAAATTGCTCAAAAATATGATTTTGTGTACAGATCCAATGTAAATGAGGTTTTTGCGGTAAATTTTGACGAAAAAAAAATCAAACAGTAAAAAAAAGAGAAATGTATGAGAAATGAAATAAACAATAAAATACATAAGAAATAAGTATGAAGTCAAATTTTTGCTTCAAAATTATTCTTGAGGATATTGAAAAGAATATGTTCACTAAAAATTAGAAGTCGTGGAGCTTTATTTTCTTATTTATAGGCAAAATCAAATATTTTTTCATAAATTAGCATAAATCAATTGATATAAAAAACATAACTTAAAATTTGGAAAATCTAACTGTTCAGTCTTGTAGATCATATTGGCCTCTACCTTAGTGTGAATTTTCGCGAGGATCGCGCGGTCCACGACCGAGATCTGAAGGGGGGAGGGGGGGGGGGGGGGGGGCAAAAAGCATGTTTTGGGGGGGGGGCCCCCCCCCCCCCCTATGGTTTCAAGTCCCTCAAAAAACCTGGTGGGATTAGGGTTTAAAAACAAAGAATCAAAGTGATACAATGACCTTATCAAACAGCCAATTTTTAAAGTTAATTCCAGTTTGCCACATTAGATACTACATAAAGTGAAAAATTATTGGCTTCCTGAACACTCTAGTTCAATCAGTATTTCATCCATTTTGGGTCTTGCTGTCAGGCTCTCCGAATTCATCATGATCAAGTCCACATTCTACTTCGCTTCCCTCTCTTCCTCTTTCCCTCTTTCTCTCTCTAACTTTCTATACAGAGCTTGACGGCGGGCACCAAATGGTTTGATAGCTGTACATGTTACTTCTTGTGTCTTACTGATCATATCCTGGCGATAGCTTTAATGGAACAACAGTTTATAGTGTATATACCAATGTAGGCTTTATGATTATGCAAATCATGTTGTACTCCTGAAAACAATGATAGCTCGGTGACAGTAATAGTTCACATTTTAGTTTTTTTTTTCCTTATTTGGCTCCCTTACATCATCTGGTATTATCTACTATCCGTTCTCCGTTTCTTTTTCACAAACACTGATTACTCGGGGCTTACAGCCAAACAAGCTTGCTTTCATTTAGGTCCCGTCATACTTTTCTTTGATCAACCCCATCTCGATTTCGAATTTGACCAGCTATTACATATAATAACTGTGTTATCACCATGTATATTGTTGTGTTTTGCACATAGTTTACAAAGTGAAAGAACTTGTTTGATTTTTGTTATAATGTCCATAAATGAGAAGTACGGAAATAAAATGAATTTAATTTAATTTAATTTAATAATCACTAGTTATGCTGGATGAGCAAACACTATCAGGTCATGGTGGGGCATCGGCCATATTCAGTGATTGTATTAGTTGTACATGTATTTGTATTTGAATTCAGCCCTTTTTGTGTAATAATGTATTATTTGATAATGTTTGTAACTGTATTACATTGATATAGCTGATTCTGGGCGCATGCATTGGTCGGGGAGGAAGGTCTCGAGCCTTAGTGATAAGTTTGCCTTTTCCTCCCCTGGCAACCAGCGGAATGCACCTGGAATCAAAACAATCTTTATATCATGTAATACGATTTCTGTATGTAGTCTATGTCCGCTTGTATTGTTTGTTGGATTGCCAAATATATAATGATAATAATAATAATAATGATAATCACAATAATAATAATAATAACAATATCCAATGTAATCATTCATATGACAGGAACCTATAAAAAAGATGGTGATATCTCTACAACTTATCACCTAATTATCTATGTCTAAGCCGTATAACCATTTCGTTAGACAATGGCGACTGAATAAAGAGGAGGTGGTCTATGCTATAATTTTACATTGATTGTATTTTCTTATATTAAGTGTAGAATAACTATGAAGGTAATGTATCAATAGTTTCTTTTTACAGTTGTAAAGTGTTCGATTTATCATTTTCTTCGATATTTACTGTTTTTATTTTCTGTAACTTGTTATTAATCTGAAAGACATAATTTACCATTTGCAAAAAAGAAAAACAGAGCTAGTGCTTTAAAATAGTTCTAAAATGTGAGTTAAGGATAGAAACACCCACTGTAAAAATTTGAATTGGTAAAATCAATATCAAGTATTGTTAAATTTGCAAAATGTGAACAATAGTTGTGATAAAAATGTTTCCAGACTAAACCGTAGTACAGATATGTTTTACTAGGAAAAATACAGATATCTTCTTACATTTTAGGCTTTATCGTCTCATTATTGTATATGGGATGTCTTGTGGTACAACCGACCTACTCATATGCATTTTGAAATCACTGTTCTCAAAGGTAAACAGGACCTTTGAATAGCTTGAGTGATTTGCAGCAAAGTCATTGGTGTTTAAAGGACAAGTTCACCTTCATACACATAAGGATTGAGAGAATGCAACAATATTAGTAGAACACATCAGTGAAAGTTTGAGGAAAATTGGACAATCGATGCAAAAGTTATTAATTTTTAAAATTTTTGTGTTGGAACCGCTGGATGAGGAGACTACTAAAGCTTGTGAGTCATATGCGTACAACAGTATAAAGAAAATGTAAAAGAAAATTCAACATATTTTCACTTTTCTCGCATAATAAAAGAGCACTTGACTTGCCTCTTTCTAAAGGCAGGGGGAATAATATTACCCATAACATTTGTCGGTAACGAGTCAGGGGAATGTGTACTTTTTTCAAAAGATGGAATTTTGTGAAATTCTCTTTATATTTTCCTTATATTGTTGTACGCATGTGACATCTCAGTTATTCATACACTGCAGTAGTCTTCTCATCCAGCGGTTACTGCAAAAAAACTTCAAAAATTCATAACTTTTGAACGGATTGTCTGATTTTCCTCAAACTTTCAATGATGTGTTCTACTAATATTGCTACATTCTCTCAATCCTTATGTTTATGAAGGTGAACTTGTCCTTTAAATGCATAGCAGCGATAAAATGACAAATAAAAACAACATCTGAGAAAAAAAAAGAACGAAACTTGAGTTTACTTACAAGGTATGTATCTTGTAATGGTTACCCAGCATGGTCTTGTCTCTAGCTCAAAGTCGGACATGACGTCAACTCCAGCCATCTGAAGGAAATACATAGCGATTTCAAATTCACCATGAGAAAAACAAATCTTGATACATCACTACTCAAACTCCTGGATCAGAACAGGAATTACAAGAAAGAAAAAAAAAATCATCGTTCTGAAGAATCTTCTGGAATTTGCCACGGTGCTCCTGCTCTCCAGTGAGAGTTTAAAGGCATGAGCATTTGTTCCTGGGAGACAATCTTGTTTCTTCTTTCAAATTTTGAATCCCAGATTATTAATTCAATATACCATCCCAATCACTCTTAATCTGTCAGATTTCGTTCCAGAAAAATGATGCTGTCAGACCAGGCACCTAATAGAATTTTATGTGATCGATTTGCCTGTATATAGAACTGTGCAGGTAACAGTATCTACAATGATAAACTCTGGTGATTACACATTACACAGCGAAGGAAGGATAGAAAAGTTTAGCAATGCCCTTTTTCCCTTTAGAGCAATCCCAGATATCTAAAACATGATGATGAGAAAAACAGTTTGAACCCCCTTTTTGAATAGCAAAAAGCTTTTTTTTTTTTTAATCATAATACAATATAAAACCTTGCTTCGAACCTAGATATTATTAGAAACAAGGAAAAGTAGAAATTACGTGGTGCGTAATATATGTCCCCGCCGGAAGTAGCATTTAGTAGCAAAATGTACAATATAGGTAAAAAATCAAGGTCAAAGGTCAAAGAAGTCAAAGGTCAAAATTCTGTGTAGAAGTTTTGAAGCCCTCACCTAGTGCCATCACATAAAGGAAACAGAATCGAAATCGGGTTAGAAATGGCGAAGAGTAGCATTTTGTAGCCAATGTACAATATAGGTCAAAAATCAAGGTCAAAGGTCAAAGAAGTCAAAGGTCAAAATTCTGTGTAGAAGTTTTGAAGCCCTCACCTAGTGCCATCACATAAAGCAAACGGAATCAAAATCGGGTTAGAAATGGCGGAGTAGCATTTTGTAGCAAAATGTACAATACAGGTCAAAAATCAAGGTCAAAGGTCAAAGAAGTCAAAGGTCAAAATTCTGTGAATAAGTTTTGAAGCCCTCACCTAGTGCCATCACATAAAGCAAACGGAATCGAAATCGGGTTAGAAATGGCGAAGGAGTAGCATTTTGTAGCAAAATGTACAATATAGGTCAAAGGTCAAGGTCAAAGGTCACGACTGAAATTCTGTGTAGAAGTTTCAAAGCTCCCATGTAGTGCTATCATATAGAGCAAACAGAATCAAAATTGGCTCATAAATGACAGAGAAGTAGCAAATTGAAGATTTTGATCACACACGGACGCACACACGGACGGACACACGGACACACGGACGGACGGACGGACGGACACACGGACACACACACGTACGGAGCCCGTTTCATAGTCCCCTGCTCGAACTCGTTCGGTGGGGACAATAAAGGCTTAAACGGAATGCACATTGCATCACGTAGGACTGTATCAGAATATGAATGCCAATAGGGCGTCTGACCATATTTTCTTCGAGACAAAACTAGAATATTGTATAAAACAGTCTATCATGCCCTTAGAATGTTCTTCCAATCCAAGCTGTAGGAGGACAGATGATATCATTGTACCATACTTCCTTGTTTTTATTATTTTGCTGCATCTGTACAGCTTAAAAGGATGGTACAGCATTGGTGGAGATGAGAATTGGGCTTTTAACTTTTTGCGCGCTACCATGAAAACACTTAAGAATATGATACACTTCATACCATTTTAAGAGGAATTCAAAGTTTATTTGATGAAAATCAGGTTAGAATGACTGAAACATCCAAAAACAAAGCGATCGTAATAAAAGGTGGGTCCAACACTTTATTAGAATCGCTCTGTTTTGGATATCTCAGCCATTTCAAGACCAATTTCCATCAAATAAACGTTGAATTCCTCATGGAATTACATGCTTTTCATATTTCATAAGAAGTTTCTCATTATCTCACACAAAAAATTATGTTAGAATACTAAAATTAGGTCTCAACCAAAACTCTACGATCCCTTTGATATTCCTTCCTCGCATCATCTCTTAGGGCAGTTTTTTTTTTACTATAATAAATACAACGAGTCAGTTCTGTGATAAATACTCATTTTGTGTTAAAATGTGTCTGACATCATGTTGGCTCTTTATGATGCCATGGTCTCAGAGATCTTATAAACAAAACAATGAGGGTTTTGTAAGCAGCATACAAAGTAAGGTCTGCCATGGCGCAACGGACCTCTTACTTGTGTACGATGACGCGTGCTGAGGATATTTTGCCGACGAAATATATGCACTGACTTGTGACCTGTATAAGTGCTTGACATTGCCTTGTGATGATGGTAAACTTACCCCAAAACTCGCCGAACTGTCGACGTGCTTACTATACCACCTTGTCCTTGCATTTGAGTTTGGTGGGAGCACGATCTCCTCAGTCCGTGGACATGACTCTGATCTTCTGAACGGGACATCATTGAAGGAGTTGACTGGGGTAAATACCTGCAAACCGATAAATGGCAGAATCGTGTCAAACATATATTTCAGGACTCCATCATGGTCCATAATCATCTGTTTTTCACAAGTGTTTTCACAATTTATAATATTAATCAAAACCACATAATGAAAATTTGATGAACAGATCTCACAGTTCACATATCAATGTCAACACTGCAAACATTTAAAAGTCAACATGTCTGCCACTATGGAAATAAACCAAACATCATAATGTGACCGTGCATCACAAAACCAACATAAAGTCGAACCCCTTGATTTGACATGAGGACTCAAAAGAAGTGAAACCGGTCAACAAAGTCAATTTCAAGTTTTTCATATTTTCTGAAAGAGCTTTTTCTTCTTCTACACTATACTAGAGTTGGGTATCATAAAGTGAATGGGAAAGTCTGTTTTGATGGATTTTTCTACACTTTTTTTAGAGCAGTGAGATCAGGTATTCTAAGACCCCTTTTCATTTCTTGTCAGTCCTTTGCACATTCTTACAGTTATAACTATAATACCTTTCGAAATAATGCTAGTTATTTGAAAGTTGGCATTTAACATGAAAGGAGTGTGTTAATAGAGTGAGGCTCAATTTCAGCTAAATCTGATAATCTCTTCACTGTTGTTGCTCCAGTGGTTAACATCCTGTTGCTTGTTCCAACATCGCACAGCCAGCACAGCTTGTTGAAGATTAAGCGCGTGAATAGACCCTGTACTTCAGAGCCTCTTTTCTAGGTTCACATTTTCCAAAGTGTGTGCATTCTTTCTGAATTGAGTTATACATCATTTGAAAGCTTAGAGTCTGCCTTTTTGGCGACTTTCTGTTTGATTGTTTGTTTGTCCGTTTTGTATCTTTTTTTTTAATGTATAGGGTCACATACTACTGTTGAAACACTTCTTCTTCATTCAGCTCACGAAACTTAGAAACTTATCGGAGTTTCATGTCTTAGCAAATAACATATTCGTGAGATAAAGACATCACGACCTAATTCAATTTGCACCGTAATCGTAACACTGGGATTTGGGAACTAAAATTGATGTTTGCTAAATTTTCTTTAAAATTGTCATGTTTCATTTAAGGCTACTCTCCTCCTAAAGTATTCTTCACCACGCAGGAAGATAATGAGAGAATGGATTCGGTTTCTGCTTGTAATTGTATACCTTGTCTTTTGTGAGTTGGTTGTCGCCCGCCATGATATGCACACTTTTGTCCACTACACCAACAGCACAAAGTGAGGACGGTTGGGCAGACACACGTACAGAAGCTGGTTGCCCTGGTCGAACCTCTCGGCCCTCATCAAACTCTACGGACACCTGCCGGAAGATTTAAAAATGATTCGCTCGTGAACATTGCATTGTTAACGACACATTCATGATCTCATATAATAATATTTCATCACATACTGTTTAATTTTGTCTGTTTGTATATTTGAATGAATTTTGTGTCTGATGTAATGCCACTAAAACGCTTTTTACTGTTTTGAACAATCACTATACATCACTATCATGTACGTACATGTGTATCATACGAACTGCACTTGATTGAAAAAAAAAAAACGATTTGAGCGCAAATTGATCCATAATCACAATTTTGTCCTAACATTTATAGAGACACATTATTTGTCACATGGCAATAATCTTTCTCGAAATTATGATTAAGAGTATTTCAGATTTTGTTATCATTTTAATGAACTTTAATCACATAATATTTCTATAAGTATTTATATACTCATATCTCAAATCAACAATGTGTAGATGGAGTGCATTTTTCAAGGTTAGAGATTTTTCTCTCAGAAATTGCAAATCCATGCAGCGAAGCTGTTTGGCGATTTTTGTTAAACATGGGGTTACGATGTAACCACTTCTCAGGGGAGGATCTAGCTTTTTTCCAAGGGGGGTCAGGGGCTGAGCTGGGTATTGCGAGGGAGGGAAGTGCAAGCATACTTGCATGTCTTATGTTTTTCTCTATTTTTTTTTCTGTGTGTGTGTGTGTGGGGGGGGGGGGGGGCTAAGGGGGAATGCAGCCCCATTAAGCGCGCCGGAACACTTCTTCTTCTTCTTCTTCTTCTTCTTCTTCTTCTTCTTTTTTGTGGGGGGGGGGGGGGGGATCTAGGCGTGGGCACATTATTTTTCATGTGATGGTGTGAGATCCTCGGCGAGGGAAGGGGGATACCCCCATCCCAGGGTAGGGACTTCTTGTAAAAACAGAGTACAAAAGTCGCGTTTATAGACGTATCCGGGCACTTACCCCCTGGGCAACTACCCTCCGGATAACTACCACCCGGATAATTACCCCCCAGGTCTATTCCCCCTTAGGGCAACTACCCCCCGGACAACTACCCTCCTAGGGCAATCACCCTCCAGGGCCATTACCCCCTAGGACAACTACCACCCGGTCATCTACCCTCCTAGGGCAACTACCCCCAAGGGCAATTTCCCCTAGGACATTTACCCCCCCCCCCCCCCTCCCGAGAACTACCCCCTGGGTAACTACCCCCCGGATAACTACCCCCAGGATTACTTCCACCCGGATAGCTACCCCCCGGATAACTACCCCCAGGATAACTACCACCGGGATGATTAATAATAATGATAATAATAATAATAATAATAATAATAATAATAATAATAGTAATAATTGTTTTGGATATAAACTCCAAATTTTATTGTCCAAGAATGGAAATTCATTTTGCCCAATTGATCGTGGGCCCGGCAGCCACTGAGCAGCGCCAGATCGACGTTGCTCTAACCTTTTCAACTGTTGAACGGCAAACAAGGTGGCAGCAACTCCCATCTTTTAACGTCTTTTGGTATGACGCGGCCGGGGTTTGAACCCACGACCTCCCGATTGTGAGGGCAGCCGCTCTACTCACTGAGCCAACACATAACTACCCCCAGGATAACTACCACCCGGATTACTACCCCCCCTCCCCCCATACCCATACCCCGAACCCCCCCCCCCCCCCGCCCCCTCCTGATACTTACCTACTGGACAACCCTCCCTCCCCGCCCCCGAAAGTTACCACCCGTTGTAATTTTTCCATAAGTTCATAACACCATATCAGAAGATGCGCCTTTCTCTTACACTGTCATCACTTTTTTGGCTTGTCATTTTCTACCGTTATAACACATTAGACGATAAACATTGAAGAAAAGGAGAGTTGATTTCACTGCAATTCATATTCCCTTAACATTAGCGAGGGACCCTTCGATATAAAGCCATAATTTCTGATAGGATCCTGGCACGGTTTTATGAAAGTTATCAGTCCTGACAAGCTGTCAGTTCCACACAATTACCAATCGTCGTAGGTCGATCAAAGCACGTCCATGGTAACAAGTCAGTGACACGAGGTTATCAATCAAGCAGAACCCATGGTTTTATTGAAATTATTAGAGACTAACAAGATGTCATAACTGGCAACTCTTATCAAACGGTGCCCTAATCGTCATAAGAGTAAAATTACAGCTTGTTTTACATACAAGTAGAATTGTGCTAGTTTTCAAATGAAATTTTCTCGACACTTTAAGAGGAAATCCAGTTCAAATATAAGTTAGTCTCATTAGAAAGAGTAAAATATTACGAGTTTAACGGTATTTCTTTTTTTTTTTTTTTTTTTTACAAAACACCCCTAGTTGTTAACGAAGTCTTTTGTCCTGCACCCTCTTTTTGAATAGATCTAAAGAGAATTGTAGTTGACAGAATCCTTTTTACATTATAGGGCTGCTCTGTTTTATCCCGGCCATTTCAAGAGTATTTTTTTTTTCACAAAAACTTGAATCCTTCTTGGAATAACATGCTCTTTAATACTTCGTAAGGGGTTTCTAATTATCTCACCCAAAAGATGTTTAAAACCTGAAGTTAGGTCTCGACCAAAACCAGACGATATGAAAAAAATGTTGTTGTTGTTTTTTTTTTTTTCCATTCAAATACCAAACGTTGTTCGAAAATAACAATGAGAGACGTAATTTTCTGGGGGAGAGTTATTGTAAGAGGGGTGATTGTTTGGAGCCTAATTTTGATAAGGAGTAATTGTCAAGGGAGGTAATGCTCTGCGGTGATCATACCAAAGAGGTGACAATCTCTTCCCACATCCTTGATATACTAGTTGTTAATATAATGCAGTAGGGCAATTCTGAAATGAGCGTTAACGGTACAACAGTGAAATAGTTACAAAATTGATGAAACAATGCAAAGAAAGCAAATTAAGACAGAGACGAAGTACACAAATAAAGATACAGTGCACTCCTGTTACAACGAACACGGTTATAACGAAATTTCGTTATAACGAAGCAAAACTTCTGGTCCCAAAATTATCGCCATTAAAGTCTATGGTACAAAATTCGCTTATAACGAAGACGATTATAGCAAAATTTTCGTTATCACGAAGTCTTTTCTGAGCGCCACTGACAAAGAAAAACAAAAGAAATGTGCTCTGTTATAACGAAATGCGAATCGCATTCGAAAATGCGTAGCGGAACAAGCATTTTTAAAGCGTCTCTGCATGAGCGAACGCATCATTGAATGTTCACTCCCGACCATGTATCACGCACAGTTTCCGAGGGGAACTTGTGTTATTGTAATACAGTAATGTGAATTCAGATAAGGTTTGTTTCATTGTCCCGAAGTCCTTTAATACAAAACACACAGATTCTGATACAACTAAATGTCCGTTAGTTGGGAAATGAAAAAGGGTTTGTTATTAAGCACATTTTGGCGTTATTCCAAAGGTTCGTTAATTCGATAATAAAAGTTATGAACGACAGGAATAGACTACCTTCACGGTGGACAGAGAAAAGCGAGAGGGAAGAGGAAGATGATGAGTTAAAACCAGGGCACGTGAGGCATGAGATATAAGCTCAGTGGCGTATCTAGGGAAAACGGCGCCCGGGGCAAGCTCGAAAATTGCGCCCCTAATTTCTGAAAAAGACTAGTGTTCAACCCCAACCCCATCCCGGTAGAGACTTTAAGCAAAGTCCACATGATATGTTTTTCAAGCCCTCAAAAGGGGTCTTTTTGAGGGTGATTTAAATGTAATGAATTTTGATAAATTTTGGCGAGCGAGCGCAGCGAGCGAGCCGAAAATTTGTGTATTTCAGCTGACAAAACATGGAATTCTTGTCATTTTTTGCTTATCAAATCGTACAATTCTAATCAAGATAGTGACGGCCTTATAGATAACGATTTATCTATACCAACAAACTGTGTACTTTAAAAATATTCTAAACCAGAGGGGCATTTCATGAAGCATTTTGTCCGACAACTTGTCGGACAAAATTTGCTTTCAGCCAATCAGAAGCAAGGATTTCAGTAGCTTTTAACAGTTTGTCAGACGAAATATATGACAAATTGCTTCATGAAATGCCCCCCCCCCCCCCATGTACGCGCGAGTGAGCCGAAATTTGTTTATTTCCGCGTCATCATCACGTTTTGTTCTTATCTCCTTTTTAATTTTGATAAATTTTGGCGAGCGAGCGCAGCGAGCGAGCCGAAAATTTTTGTAATTCAGCTTACAAAACATGGAACTATTAATTGTCATGTTTTGCTTATCAAATCTTACAATTCTAATCAAAATACAATGTATAGTGACGGCCTTATAGATAACGATTTTTACTAACAAACTGAAGACTTGAAAAAATACTCTGAATTAGTACGAGCGAGTGAGCCGAAATTTGTATATTTCCGCGTCATCATCACGTTTTGTTCTTATCTCCTTTTTGTTTTGATAAATTTTGGCGAGCGAGCGCAGCGAGTGAGCCGAAAATTTTTGTATTTCAGCTTACAAAACATGGAACTCTTGTCATTTTTTGCTTATCAAATCTTACAATTCTAATCAAGATACAATGTATAGTGACGGCCTTATAGATAACGATTTTTACCAACAAACTAAGGAATTGAAGAAATACTCTAAATTAGTACGAGCGAGTGAGCCGAAATTTGTATATTTCCGCGTCATCATCATCACGTTTTGTTCTTATCTCCTTTTTGTTTTGATAAATTTTGGCGAGCGAGCGCAGCGAGCGAGCCGAAAATTTTTGTATTTCAGCTTACAAAACATGGAACTCTTGTCATTTTTTGCTTATCAAATCTTACAATTCTAATCAAGATATAGTGACGGCCTTATAGATAACGATTTTTACCAACAAACTGAGGGCTTGAAGAAATACTCTAAATTAGTACGAGCGAGTGAGCCGAAATGTGTATATTTCCACGTCATCATTACGTTTTGTTCTTATCTTGTTTGATTTTTTTGGCGCCCCCCCCCCCCCCCCCCCCCCCCGTATGTTCGGAACCGTTGGCGCCTTCTTTTGATCCAATTGGCGATCGCTTCAGAACGAAAGAAATTGCAGCCGCTGCTCAGTGAAACATTTTGTCTGCTAGATATAAAATGACATGTGTGAACATAATAGACATTGTCATTTTGTCCGCTTCATCATCACATTTTGTTCTTACCTTCTTCTTCTATATAAAATTTAGAGAGCAAGCGCAGCGAGCGAGCCGAAAATTGTATTTCAGCTTACATAACACGGAATTCTTGTGTGAACACAATAAACATTGTCATTTTGTCCGAGTCATCGTTATGTTTTGTTTTTATCTTTTTTTGATTTGGTTTTCTGCCCCCCCCCCCCCCCCACCATTCTTCTCCCCCCCCCTTTCAGGTGAGTTTCTTCTCCTTCTTCTTCTTTTCTTTTTTTTTTCTTTTTTTTTTCTTCTTCTTCGTTTTTTTTTTGCGCCCCCAAGGAGTGGCGCCCGGTGCACGTGCCCCCCTTGCCCCCCCCCCCCTAGATACGCCACTGTATAAGCTCCTCAAAATAAAGAAGTGTTACATGGAGTTGTGGTAAACGATAGACGATTGTGGTTTAAAAAAAAATATTGCAAAAAGTATAACTCATTCTGAAGTGTAACATTTCTTCAAAATGTCTTTAGTTCAATGGTATAGGCATTCAAATTTCAAACTTCTTTTAAACTATACTATCAAGAGAAATCCGAAATTTCGGAACAGTAAAAGAAAATACAGATTTAGCGAAAATAGTTTTGGCTAAAGGCATTCACATTTACTGGATTACCGGGTAGGATATGAAGGGACAGCTTCGTTTTTTTATGAACATAGAGTCAAAATACAAATGCCATGGGGGTGCTGTCAAGGGGATCCCAACGCAGCACCGGCCAGCCAGGGGGAGGTGTGCAGCACTTAAATGGCCGAAACACTGGTGATCCCTGGTGTGCTGCTGACGATCCATGGCATTTGCGGAGTTAACATCTTTCCGTTTATTATCTTCCAGGGAGAAATTAAGCTTGTACATAAATCGTCCTAAATGCAAACGATACAAATCGTAAATCCTTAAGATGTTGTTTTCATAAGATGATGTATCAGTATGGCATCTCCGTGATTCCTGGCAAATAATACAAAGAATTTCGTTTCCTGTAGTAATTATATTCTTTTTATTAAAAGTAAGATTGGGGGGGGGGGGGGTGGGGGCAATGACCTGGGAGGTAGTTACCCAGGGGGTAATTGGCGTGGTGCACTGTCCTGGTGGTAATTTTCGTCTTGATACTTATAGGGGAGGGGGAGTTGTAGGCTTACTTATCCGGAGTAATCATCCATGGGAAGTTATCGGAGGGGGTAGTTATCGGGTGGAAGTTATCTGGGGTCTAGTTATCGGAGGAGGGGGTAATTAACCTGGGGATAATTATTATGGTGGTAATTATCTGGGGGGGGGGGAGGGGTGTACTTATCCGAAGGGTATTTATCCGGGGTGATTATCCGGGGGTAATTATCGGGGGGGGGGGGGGGTAATTATCCGGAGGGTTATTATCCGAGGGGTAATTATCCGGGGGGTAGTTATCCAGGGGGTAGTTCTCCGGGGGGTAGTTACCCAGGGGGTAGTTTTCAGGGGGGTAGTTATCCAGGGGGTAGTTATCCGAGGGGGTAGTTATCCATCAGGGGTAGTTATCCGAGGGGTAGTTATCCAGGGGGTAGTTTTCCTAAGGGGAATTGCCCTGGGGGGTGATTGCCCTAGGAGGGTAGTTGTCCGGGGGGTAGTTGTCCTAGGGGGTAATTACCCTGGAGGGTAATTGCCCTTGGAGGGTAGTTGTCCGGGGGGTAGTTGCCCTAGGGGGGAATTGTCCTGGGGGGTAATTATCCGGGTGGTTGTTATCCGGAGAGTGGTTTTCCAGGGGGTAGTGTTCCTAG
Organism: Diadema antillarum; assembly: GCF_040938485.1. Taxonomy (NCBI): domain Eukaryota; kingdom Metazoa; phylum Echinodermata; class Echinoidea; order Diadematoida; family Diadematidae; genus Diadema; species Diadema antillarum. Next base: position 1,787,738 of record NW_027271135.1, read on the forward strand.
ACCCGTTTATAGAGCATCTAAAGCATATTTCTAGGGAATAAAATCACAGTGGAAAAAAAAAACAAACAAACAGCGCGAATGAGTATGATTAGAACATACGGGGGTACGTTATGTGACCAGGGTGTGAGAAGATCGGCGAGGGAGCAAAGCGAACCAGCGGCAGGGGGAGGGGAGGATGAAATGTATTCATGAAAAGCTTAAACGTGATCACATTGTTCGAGCAATACAAATTATTCTTATATTACTAGAAAGCATACAGGAAAAAGAAAAAAGGTAAGGTTTACTCATGGTATGTTTCAAGGGGCACACTCGAGGACGCGAGGCTACCATCTATACACTGAATTTACTCATAAGTAGACGTAAGTGTCCATTGATAACTATATAAATGTATATTGTTAGTTTCTTATAATTTTTCGCCCCGCTAAGCAGCGATGTTTGTGAGCCGCGTACCTACTTGAACCCCTGTAAGTGATGTTTTCCTGGCATCTACTAACGCAATGGAGACCATAAGAAGCAGTCCATGATAACGTCTTTGTGGATAGGTTAACATTTTAATACACAGTAATATCCAGAGTTATCATTGTGTTTGCTTATTAACTCTGGATTAAGTCTGGACATGATGGCGTTTTCATACGCATAAACTTTTACTTGGCAGCTAAAGGATGGCCGGGGGGGGGGGGGGGTTAACCCCCGACCCCCCTCCCCCGTAGATCCGCCACTGCTTCTACCCTCACTCTTCGAAAGACCTGTTATACACTAACAGCCACAGAAACTGCAGATTATGGGAATTGACTAAAAAAGGGGGGAAATATCGAATTTGATCGGAATCAATGTTTCGATGCATTTAGTGTCTCATTTTATTGAGGCATAACGGTGTTCATCCATTGAATTAAAGTGCCTATTCGAAGATGATGCCTGTTCGACTTCCCTGGTTAAAACCTTTCCAGCTGAATTTCTCAAGTTCGTTTACGCATAGTAGCAAGCATTGTCACAATCCGTTATATTGAAGGTTTTTAGAATGAAGGAGATATTATTATCTATTTTTGACTGACTAAAAAGCTATAGCGTGCTGGCATGTTGACACCAACCTTGTTCTGAAATGCAGGAGCTATTTTGATTTCTCCATTGGCGCTGACTACTTCACCGTCTCCTCGGATGTAAAAGACAAGAAGACGAGCTAATGGAGACATCTCAGCCGTGGCAGTGAAGGAAAATACCAAGTTCTCGACGATCAATGAAGGGTAGGGTAGAAGTACGGGCGCTCTGACTTCTGAAATTGATCAATTAATGAATATAACATTTACCTTTTGTTGTTTTGCAACATCACATGAAAATTCACACTGAGAGTACGCAAAACAGCGGTCATACAAACTTTCACCCAAAAAGATCGATCGATTGATCGATGTTTCGGGTACAGATCATTTTGAGACAAAGATTAATGACCTCTCTCAGAAAAAAAAAAAGGAAAAGAACACACACACTAACAAAAACAAAAACAAAACAAACAGGCAAAGAAAAAGAATGCAGGCCAATATAATTGAACCCCCCCCCCCCAAAAAAAAAAAGAGGAAAAAGTTTATTTTATCTAGTGATATCGCTTAACGAAATCAGATCATTAAAAAAAAAAAAAAACAGGGAAAGCACCACTACACCGGTCTGTGGTCATAAGATATCCAAAGGGCGATGGCTCTACAATTTATTGCAATGTGAAGGAACATCCTGCCTTGTACAAAAAAAAAAGAAAAAAAAAATCACCAGCATGAAGTTTGTGGGAAAACTCTGTAATAATATCATCTACCAGCAGACCATACCTGTTGTTCTCAGACGCCCGCCAAAATATGGAGGAGAAGATCTTTTTTCTCTGCCTGCGGCTGATACCTCCCTCTGTATTTCCTCGTGGATCTCTACAGGTGGATTTATCACATTCGGATTTGTCCATGTCTCTTGCCCGCTGGAGACGACACGTCCTCGTGACAAAACCTGCAGCAGAACAACCAAAATAATTCGATCCTTCAGAGGTGTCAACATTAATGTTTTCAAATTTCCCACATTAATTTCTGAAACAGAGCCCCTCTTCCATTGCTCTCAAAGGTTTAGCCTAAACATGGGTTAAATTCTTGCGGTGTATTAAGACTAAGTGCACATCTTCTGTTGTTTGCACATTTGTATACAAAACGATCGCTACCACAATCAGTCCTACTGAATTACACAAGCAATGCAATGAATGGTGGAATGACTGCTAAGAGTCAACGACAGAATAAAAATGAGAGATTGGATACTAACCCGGTAGAAAAACTTAATACTGGAGGTTGTCTCAGAGGTAGGCCTTGTAAATGTAAGGTTGACATTCACATCTTGACCACTGATGACTGTTTGATCGAAAGTTCCAACATCAAGAAAAGAACCACTCGTCGAATACCATGCGTTCACTGATTTCGTTGGGATCGAAAAACTGCCACCTTCTGCGTCAGTAGCCTGGGAATGCACAAAGGAATGAATGGAACCGAGTGACTGCATAACTATCTTGTAACACATGGTCTGGCAGTTTAAGCGTTGGTATGCTACTTATATCTTAACCTTAATTCTCCCTTGAATCTTCACAGAAGACATACAAAATAAGGCATTTCTATAGGAACAATACCAAACCCCCTTTTCCAAAATGAAAAATACATTTAATGAATAAATAAATAAAGATCATGTAAAATCAATTTCAGCTAGAGATGAGCAAACAACAAACAACATCATAACTTCTTCGACTGCTGCAGTCTTGTATATCTACATGGAATACTAAGATTGTTTCCTCCATTTGGGAAAATAAGAACAGCTATTCAAGGAAGATGGATTTGTTTTACCCCCCCCCCCCCCCCACACACACACATACACACATTATAAATCATATCATGTACACAGAATTCATCACTCACGTTACCAAAAGCAATCTGTCAGTCAATTTCAATTCTTAACGAGATTTGAATTGCACTATACTCTATACATATCAATACGTGTGTGTGTGTGTGTGTGTGTGTGCGTGCGTGTGTGCATGTATTACTGTGTAGGTGCGTTATGTGGGTGGGGATGCATACCGCTATATGAATTATGGAAAGAGGTCATTACCCTTAACGTCAGGGTTACTATTAGTGGGTCAGAAGGTCCTTTAATCTCGAATCGTCCAATGCCGTTAGTTTGAGTGACAACTGAGATGTGCCTTCTCGTCTCCTCTATTTGTACACGAACTGCAATACCCGGAACTGGGGTGCCATCGGGGTATGACAGAACGACCTTTTTTAAAGATAAGAGAAATTATCACGTGACATAACTTCCATTACAGTTATTCCTATGTCAAGCTTTAAACCAAAATGCGTCAATCATTACATCCTGAAGAATGGTCAATTTATGTATTTGCAAACTTTAATGTTTATCCTGTAATCTTGCATGTTAATTATTGAATCAAGATAAAAATGAATTTAGATAGTAGACATACAGAGCCCTGTTCACATGCTGGTCACGAGAATAGGGCCAGAAAACAGTGTGTTCTTGATTAACTCCCTTACGATAATGCTATTTTCAATTCATAATTTTGCGTTTGCTCTTTTTTTCTGCTGTCATTGCAAACGAATGATAAAAAGCAATAACAAAACAGTAAAAGTGTGTCATTAACTGACTTTTAATGAGGTATAAAGTAATGGGAAATAGGCATCAAAAATACGAGGCAATATTAGTGCTTTAGTGCTATGAAACCCTGCTCAGATATATTGCCAACTGTAACGGATTACTTTTAAGTTGTGGATATAATACAAATGTATACTGAAACATGATGACTCTTATAATTACATCTGACGAGTCACTCGGAAGGATAAACGCTTTTACGTCATTTTTCACAAATTGCTTTGCTTCTTATTCTAAAACCAACTGAGAATCCCAACTTTTTGTGAGGACAGCAGTGTAGAAAAGAATGTGAAATGCTGCAGACGTTAAGATCTGTAATTCAAATGTCAAAAGGGCACGCTGTTTATCAATAAAAAGCTCAAGTCTTCTCTCTACTTCAATAATTCCAATAAGGATGAAATAATTTTGTCATTAGGCTCATCTGGTTGTATATGAATGAAATACATCATAACACAAGCATTTGTTGAAGAAACATTTCTATAACATTTTGGTAAAAGTAAACCATATGTATAATGCCTGTTATTCCCATAACCAACAGCAAATCTATCCAACAACAATGACAACAAATGAGCAATTTCAAAGACATAAAATAAAATATTGGAAGAAAGAAATGAAGGTACCAGTTAGTACTAAAGAGATTCCTTACCTGCCCCCTGTAGGGTAATCCTGGTTTGAAGAAATCTGGTCCCTGGATCTTTACTTTATAATGCACATGGCTGAGGGGAATGGATACGGTTTGTGATTGCATCCACACTCCTAAATTCACAGGGAGACAAACATAAGCATATATACGCAAAAATTGTGGTCAGAATAATATTCAGCCAAAAATAAAATACAAAATAACCGGTACGACTTGCTAAGGGATCTCTGCAATATAAATTTGGTAAACTTCGCTGATGCCTTTAGGCCTGTACATGGCCACATCACTAAAATGCTTAATGATTCATACATATAAGTTTTTTTTTTCTTCACCGTGTAAGACTTTTTTTCTTTGTTCCTATAGAAGTTTTCTTTGCTTTCAAACAATCTTCTAGCTGTGGCTTCGTCCCCATATAATGTTTGAGCTAATATAGACACAGTTATGTGCCTTGTTGTTCCTACTTATGGACCTATCAACTCAAACAGCACGACATGTCCATTTTTGTGCAATTGTTCTGATTTTTTTTTCTTCATGCCGCAGTGAATGCTTATTTGTCTGTTTGCATCTGTTTTTATTTTGGCATGGATTATAGGTGCGACTCATTATTCCAGGTAAGGGTTTTGTGTCCCCTTTGATCATGTTTTCTAAATTTCCCTCTGCACGATTACGCAACTTTAACTTGATCGTGCTTTAATTCTGTATGTACTACAATCGAGAGCAATAATGAGCTCTGATGCCACATCACAGGTCCATTGCTTCTATGACTTTAAAAAAGGCACTAAGAACTCATAACCAATGTTATTAAAAATGCTATTTAATAAGATAATTACATCTTCACAAGTCAGATGTTGTCTTTCTTCATATATATATATATATATATATATATATAACAAATAAAAATACACATAAACACATAAATGGTAAGATGTGTGTATGTATCAACTTCAATAGATACTTCATTCTTGTCACAAACTAGGTCTTATAGAAATTATGAAGTCAAAGTACCATTTCATTTCTTTCCACATGAATTGTTTCAATAATTAAAAGCTGTGTGTGTTTATGTTTATGAAGTCAAAGTACAATTTCATTTCTTTCCACATGAACTGTTTCAATAATTAAAAGCTGTGTGTGTTTATGTGTGTGTGTGTGTGTGTGTGTGTGTGTGTAGGTGTGAAGATATATATTTATTTAGGATAAATTCCACTTTGAAAAATATGCCTTTCTGACTTGTTATTGTTTAATTATGTTCATTGCCGATTCTTTATCCACAACATCTTACCTGTTCCTACCTCCGTAAAGTTTGAGACCACTTTAATTTCCTTCCCTCTCAACGTTCCGCGGCCAAATGTATAATTAAATTCAGCACATCCAGACGTATCTGCCTCTAAAATAATCTGTTAAGAGGGATCGAGTTAATGTTTCGAAATATTTCAGAAATTGCCTTGTCCACACACATTACATATTATTGATCAGACTTTCATTGAGGGTAGCAGCTACACAAGTTTCAAAAGTGACAAAAAGTTAGTAAACGTAATCATATGTCGTATTTGCATGCTTTGTTTTATTTACAAGTAACGTGCATAAGAAACTCTGATGCACAACAATACGATAGTAATACCTTCTTTTTCTTAGTGTGATTATGATTACACTTTTATGGGTAAGATGTCAAGGAAGGTTCAAGGAGGAATCCATACACCGACTGTTATTTTGTAATCCCACCAAACCAATGCTTTTACGTCATGCAAGACTAATAGAATTCAGCAGAAAAGCACAGGTTTAAATACTGACAAACTCATGAAATTTGTGACACTTTATCCTCTTATCCAGGCAGAAAGTGAAGACGGACAGATTTAGAGACAGAAAGAGAGGGGGAGACATAGATATAAAGGGAGAGATACAGAAAGAAAGAAAGAATGAGAGAGGAAGCGAGGAAAAAGACAAGGGGGAAGAATATAATTACAGGAAAGAGAGAGAGAGATAGCACAGGTCGTACGGAGAAGAGCTGCTTTTGCAATTTGTAAGGCAAATTTGCTATCAGCCAATCAGACGCAAGGATTCCAGCAACTAATAACAGTTTGTCACACAAAATGTATGACAAAATACTTCATAAAATGCTCACAGTTCTTTTCTGCTGATCCAGTTATCTTAGAGATCCAATACCCAAACTTACCCTTTCTAGAGTCGTGGTAGATAGCCAGTGATGTCCCAGCAAGATTGTCGCTTCAATACTACCTCTCACGGGCTGTCCATAGGTGTACCTGTTAGTCCAAAGAAAATGCATTAACACTTATTTCAACCGCAGTTCGACTGAATGTTAACGATATTCATACACGTCAAAATATGTCTGTTATCATGCATGCTACACGTGTATGTTATAAATATATTATTGATCTTTAAAATTATGGAGATTTAAGAACATGTTGCTTAGGATTAATAACAAAAAAAAAAAAAATGCTTTGGCATGATTAAAGGAGTCCCTCGGATGATTTCCAGAACGTAAATTAACCAATATAAATTGATGAAAGTCTTGGTTTTTGCAACCGATTGCCTTGCCAAATTACCCTACATTGACGTATATAAAAACAGAATTAGTGTTTCAGTAGCACCCATGATAACAATCATGGACATATGTCTACACTGATCCCATTGTACTGTGGCAGTATTCTCACCTACGACCCTGATCACAGGTCTAGACAGGCGTTTTATCCTTAAACCACTCTGTATTTATGCCCATATAATTATATACATATATATATATATATATATATATATATATATATATTGTATATATAATTGTGGATATAATTATATATGCATTATATATATATATATATATTATATATTATATATATATATATATATATATATATATATATATATATATATATAATACTAGACAATAAACTTTTGATCCAAAGTACAAGATGTAGTAGCTTTCTTTAATTGTTTGTTTGTTTGTTTTCTATTCCAATAGATTAATTGTGCACAGGTATTTCAAACATTATTGATCACTTAAGATTGTCAATCAGCTGAAAGAGAGTGCAAGTCAATGTCAAAATTGGCTAAAAAACTGCAATAAATCTGCAAAATGATCCACAACCGCATGGCGATAGGAAGTAAATTAATTGACACATTCCATGACATGACAATCATGAAGAGAACTGAGGAAATACTCACATGGCACATACTGTGAACAGCAGAGGCGATGGCTCAGGGGCAAAGATGTATCCTGTTTTAGGGGTCACCTTCACTTCAAACTTTGGCAGAACTACGTGATTCAGAGAATTGAGATGACAAACTTAGTAAAACATAGTTGCTTGATCAGATCAACATTTTGGTTTGATTTGATTTGATTTGATTTGGTTTCTTGGTTTCTGTGTCATCATTGTCCATGTTCACGCAGCTGATAACATACAAATACTTATACACACATGTTGTCTACAAGGTATTTTTTCTCCGTTGGATTTACAACGATATAAGAAAAGTGTAAACGGGGTACAACAAGGCAGAAGGGCTACGACTTAACCCTAAAAGGACCGGGGGTGGAGGTTGAATCCCCCCTCGATATTTTTTTTTTTTTCGCGACCATTCTGCCGCGCGATTTTTTTGACCGCGCCGCTCGCTGACTTTTTACTTTTTAAGTCTTGCACATCTTATGACACCATTTTCGCCTATTAATCGGACATGCCGTTACGATGATGCACGACATTTTATACATGCTTGCCAGACTGAAAATGGGTCAAAAACGTAATTTTGTGTGCAGACTCAATGCAGATAGTTTTCTCACGTTTTTATAAAAGATATGATTATTTCCAAGTTAAATGGCTGAAATCAATTAATTCTAGCAGAATTATGTTTAAAATAGGTTTTGTAATCAATTTTGTGGAACAAAACGAAAAAACAAAAGGTCGAAAAAAGAAACACATTAGAAATTTATAAAACAATAGAATACTTATGAAATTAACTTTGATACCAGATATCTTTTTAAATACATTCGTTAGGAATGCTACAAGGACTAATGTCACCAAAATTAGGATGCCGTTAGCTTTATTTTTTAAATTAGGGCAATATTTATGAATTTACAAAGATTATTTAATATGAAGAGCTTGTTTGCAAAAAAGAAAAAAACACACACGATAAGTCCATATTTGCCAAATGGAGATATTTTCGATTAAAGGTCAAGAAAAATAAAGAGAATAATAATAAGAAATGTTTTGCTTCTTTTGACCATAAGTTCAAAGATGTACCTTGTAGTGACCGATATATTATTTAAAAGGTATTATTTTATACTTCATGACAGAGACCGTACTTCAAAATCTTAAAAAATGGACTTATCGGTTTTTGCGAACAAACCCTTCATACAAAATGTAAAAAATAAAAAAATCGGTTCATTTTTATATTTTGATAGATTACGCGACAAATAAATATATGAGCCAATTTTCAGGGCGATTGCGCAATCGAAGGCTGAGATGTCGTGGAGGGGGGGGGGTTGACTCAACCCTCCCCCGGCCACAGAACAGGCCAAAAAAAAAAAAACCCCACAAAAAACTGGTTAGTGTTAAGCGTACCTTGCAGCACTTCTACTTTTTTCAATAATCAGTAGGCCTACAGTGTATATAACTTACATAATGTCTCTCCAAGCCACTCAGTTTTCACTAATAACTATCTTGGAATAGTCACATACAAAGAATATGAATTATTTTTTAGTTAAGAGTATATCCTGAAAGAGCAGACTTTAAGCTTTAAAATAATGAATAATTCAAGTCAAATGGACTCTCCTAACCTATCTAAATATTGGAAAGAAAGCACATATTCCAGAAAAGTGTGAACTGAGAAAAGAGGCTCTGAAGCACAGGATCTATTCAAGCGTTTAATGTTCACCAAGCCGTGCTACCTGTGCAATGAATGGGACAAAAAAAAAAGGATGAAAACAACCGGGTTAACCACAATGAAGGGATCATCAGATTAAGCTGAAATTGAGCATGTTCTCGAAATATTCACTGATTCACTATAGAAACAATTTTGGTAGTATGGGGCTGAAGGGAATAATTGATTTTTTACAATTGGTTTCAACAGATCAAAACTGGAAATTCATCGTATTAGTCCTGTACATATATACCAACACAAAAAAATGGGGGAAATTGTTTTACACTCTGCGAAGACCTTTCTACTTGTGTGACTCAGTCACAGGAATGCATGCATACCGTACGTGTCATTCTAAATATGAGGAAGTTGGGAGTTAGTTCTATAAATGCTGCATGAAATTACCAGTAAACAAGGGAAAGTTATAATCATAAAGTTATGGCTGAGGTTGTCTCACCGTACTCCTCGACATCAAAGGTCTGAACGCTATCTGGCATATGTCCGTGATGTCTGACACGGATCCGCCATGTTCCCATCTCCGGCTCATCAGACAGGGTAAACTGTAGGTCTAGAAGGCCATCGGGACTCAGGAGGTTTTTCCACTGTTTCATACGAGTTCCCCCCGGTGACTCAATGAACACAGTGTGTGCCTGTCACGGGTTATGACAGAATAGTTAAGAAAGAGGATATGTGATTCCAAGATGAATTCAACATTTATTTGATGAAAATTGATGTTGAAATGCCTGAGACATTTATGACAGAGCGATTTTAATAAAAGTTGGAACCCATCTTTCATTACGCTAGCTTTGTTTTACTTTGTTCTTGGATGTCTCAGCCATTTCGAAACCGATTTTCATAAAATAACTATTGAACTAGTCGTAGAAGGGTATGGGACTCTGGGGTTTCTTGATATCTCGCAAAAAGTTAAAAGCCAGCCCTTTACTCAGTAAATGACGGAAGATTTCGTTTTCCTTACTTTGATAAATCAAAAAAACTGAACATTGTTTCTTCAATTATTCAGAAGGTCTGTAAATGTGAAAATAAATGTAAGTTAATCATCGCGGTAGTTCGTGTGTTACAGAATTAAACAAAATGTCATTCCGAAGGTTTATTTATGCAGTATAAAAAGTGAATTACGTTTTTTTTTTTTTCCGAAGGTTCGTCAGCATACGCACCTCATTTGCATTTTTTTCTTTTTTTTTTTAGAAATAAGAAGCACATGCAAACACTGAAAGTCAGACAATCATCTTGAAATACTTACATGGTCAGGAACCGGTATCATATCTGGGTAGTCTACCGTCAGGACTCTAAACATTACTGTTGACATACAAAAAGAACGGACAGTTATACCATAGGACATCAAAATGAATACTAACTACCATAAAACTTACTCTAGAAACTTAAATCTTAATTCGCTAAATAGTTTTTGGTTTGGTTTGGTTTGGTTTTTTTTAACTTTTTTTCAACTCATAACATATTGTACATAGTATTATGCAGCATCAATTATAGCTAGTCTAAATAAATAAATAAATGAATAAATAAAACAAAGCGGACACTACCATCTGAGGACTAATAAACATGAAGTGCTCCACATTTGTAACAAATCTCACCTTTCTGGCCAGGCTTGTATAAGGGCTTGTCCGTTTGGACGAAAGTGTGCGTCACCTCGTAGCCCAGTAACATCTCTTTTTCAAAGACCTGTGTAAAGGGGCCCCCGGCGGACTTCTCGCCAGTAAATACGTGGTGAAAATTGACCAAAATTGGTCCTGCACGAGGCTGTGAAATGAGAAAGGAAAGTTGTAAATATGTTTCAGTTGTTGGAAAACAGCGATAGATAATTATTACTGAAAATGATACCACATGGTCAACTGGCACAAAATCAATTGATATATATATGACTTTGAATGGCATTACCAAGACTTCACGGTACATAATACCTAGATTCAGATCTCAGATTTTGAATTTACCTAGGTTGTAAAACGTTGTTTTATGAATTACACGGATTTTGCTGACATTTAAGTAGTTAAAGCTTCAGTAATAAACAGTAACTGAGAGAAAATAATTTATTGTATTCTGGCATGTATTACTGTTGTCAAACCAAAACATGTTGCATCGGAATTTTGCAGTCACTCCTCTATAAGTTACAACAGTTTAAAGTGAAAACCGTGATTGTGTAGGGTCCTACCCTGATTTTGCTTATCATATGTAGCGTAAGTATTAAGACTCTTAATTGTGTAAAAAATCACCTAATTGTTTGTTTGTTTCTTTCTTTGTTGTTGTTGTTGGTGGTGGTGGTTTGTTTTTTTTTTCCTTTGGTCAACACCACATATACAGGTCGACCGGATGATAGAAAAGGTCCTGATAATCCCGAGATGACCTGGATGTCTGACTGTATTTGCGTATCTTTTTGAAAGAATTAGCTCAGAAATTCATCGCAAAGTATTTGTGAGAGTGAGAGACTATTAGGACAACGTCAAACTACGGTTCAATATTAAATTGAGTTTGAGTCTGTTACATAAAGGCAGGTCTCACCAGCATGTCCCTAGCCATTGCATTTTTCTATAATTTAACAAATAGTGCAACAATAGAACAAAGGGAAAATACACATTAACGTTTTAACATGTGGAGTTCAGCTTTAAGAAGATTGATATTTGCCAAAATCATTTTTTTTTTATTCACCTCTCATCTTTTACCACGGGATATGGAACGTTTTTGATAGTGTGGCGGAGGGGAAGAGAGCTGGTGGAAGCTCAATGCTATTAAGTCATAGTGTGGGGACAACCCCCCATCAAACGCTTACTGGCTGGAAATTTAAGGAGAGTATTTCAACCACCTAAAAATAAGACTTGGAAAATCTTTGCTTCTGAATGCAATATTGAATGTTGTGACTGATTCTATTTTTTTTTTTAAATTTAAACACATAATAGATTGTCTTCGAAACTTTCTTTAATAGTCTTCAAGTCTTGCATTATGCTGCATATAAAATATCGCCCTGCCATTATTGAATTAGTGCGTCTGAATTGTACTTCATAGTCCTTTTAGCAATTAAAAAAAACCATCTGCTCGAACTCATTCAATCTTCTCAAGTATAAGGGAATAATAACACCTTCTTCCCACTTTGAGATAAACGCAGGAACCAAAATGTTGTGCCAAATTGAGAATGATGGTTGACTCGGCTAGAAGACGCTCCTGCATGTTATACTCACCCCGATTCTCTCACTTTCTGTTGCTTCACAACCCAGGTCCACATCAAGGCATGTATCCACGTCATCCAACGATTTCTGAACAATTACGGTCGGGCATGGTAACGTGAGATACGTGATGTTGAGTTCCATGGAGACAGGTGTTACAAGATTTTTCATCGTGAAACATCCAGTCCCTACTTTGTTGAGTCGAAGCTTCTTCGGATACATGACAATGACACCACTGCAAAAGCAAAAGATAATTCCGAGTTACTTCTTTATTTTGCATAATTGCTGCAAATGTTAACGCTCATTCAAACAAACCACATGGTTAGATCAATATCCTAGAAGGGACTGTTTGTCAGTAATATTTGTGACCGTGCACCACAAAACGAACAAAAATCGCACCCCTTGATTTCATGTGAGGACTCAAGAAAGGTGAAACGGGTCGACCAAGTCAATTTTGAGTTTTCCATATTTTCTGAAATAGCTACTCTTCTTCTACATTATTCTTGAGTTTGGGATCATAAAATTAATGGAAAAATGCATTTTCAGTAGTTTTTCTACAGCCCTTTTTTGTAGAGTAGTGACATCAGGTATGTCTTAGAGGCCCCTTTTCATTTTTTTGATTACCCTTTGCAAACTCTTCACATTAAAGTCTGATAACTTTTGAAAGGATAACACTACTGCTTTGAAAGTTGGCATTATTCATGGACAGAATGTTTTAATAGAGCGTGCTCAATTTCAATTTAATCTTATAATCCCTTCATTGTTGTTGCTCCAGTGGTTTACATCCTGTTGTTTTTTTTTTTTTTTTTTTTTTTTGTCCAATTCATCGCACAGCTAGTACGGTTTGGTAAAGGTTAAAGGACAAGTTCACCTTCATAAACATAAGGATTGAGAGAATTTAGCAATATTAGGAGAACACGTCATTGAAAGTTTGAGGAAAATCGGACAACCCGTTCAAAAGTTATGAATTTTTGAAGTTTTTGTGTAGTAACCGCTGGATGAGAAGACTACTGCAGTGTATGAATAACTTAGATGTCACATGCGTACAACAATATAAGGAAAATATAAAGAGAATTTCACAAAATTCCATCTTTTGAAAAAAGTACATATTCCCTTGACTCGTTACCGACATATGTTAGGGGTAATATTATTCCCCCTGCTTTTAGAAAGAGACAAGTCAAGTGCTCTTTTATTATGCGAAAAAAGTGAAAATATGTTGAATTTTCTTTACATTTTCTTTATCCTGTTGTACGCATATGACTCACAAGCTGTAGTAGTCTCCTCATCCAGCGGTTCCAACACAAAAATTTTAAAAATTCATAACTTTTGCATCGATTGTCCGATTTTCCTCAAACTTTCACTGATGTGTTCTACTAATATTGTTGCATTTTCTCAATCCTTATGTTTATGAAGGTGAACTTGTCCTTTAAACGCTTGAATAGACAGATAGACCCTGTACTTCAGAGCATCTTTTCTCGGTTCGTACTTTTCCAGAGTGAGCGCTTTCTCTCCAATATTTAGAAAGGTTAGGAGTGTCCATTTTAATTGAGTTATACGTCATTTTAAAGCTTAGAGTCTTCCCTTTAAGGATCTGTTCTTAACTACAACTTTTTGTTTGTTTTGTGATGCAGGGTCATAGTTAGAGAGTCAGAGATATATAAAGAGCAAGGGGTGGGAGAGAGTTATAAGAATAGAACTATTAATGATAGGTGGGAGAGCGAAGGATAAAAAATCAAAAGCTAAGAGAGTATGACAATAAGAAATATAGGCCATTGATAGTTTTCAATCAAGTATAATAAACATAGCATAGATGATTAACAATATACATTAAAGGGGCGGTATAGATTGGTGGATATATCAGGATTGGTCTTCTAACTTTTTGCGAGAAACCAAGAAACCTCTTATGATATAACATGAAACATACTAATTTCAGAGGAATTCAAGGTTTTTGATGAAAATCTGTTTTGAAATGGCTGAGACATCAAAAAACATAGAAAAACAAACCAATCGTAACATAAGGCGGGTCCCACCCTTTAATCAGGACTGGACGTCAGTACGTTGTAGATATCTCAGCCTTTTCAAAAACAATTTCATCAACTAAACTCTAAATCCTCTTTGAATTAAATTCTCTTTCAGATTTCATAGAGGTTTCTCATATAACCAGAAATTGTTAGAAACTTAAAGTTCTATTTTTTTTTTCATAGGAAAAATACCGAGGGTCCCTAATGTGGGAAGGAGATCATTTCCTACCCTCTCCTTCACTCGGATCCTGCGTTGCTTGCGTACCCCCCCCCCCCCCCCCCCAGCAAACAAAAGAAAACAAGCAGAGTGTATGCTTATGTATATGCCCATATGCTTTTGAGCGCCCTTTCTTTTCAAACGCGACATCAAGTATAGGTATGCACATAAAGCCTCAAGATAAGACAAAGAGAATGGAAGTAATATTATTTCAGAGGCCATGCGGTGTCAGACTTACACTATAGACGTACAACATAATTATAAGATACTTAACGCGCCTTTAGTAGATTGGCGGAATGTCGATCTGTAACAGTGAATGGATATCATGTACATGCCCACCCCCCCCCCCACACACACACAAACACACATAGTACCATCCCTTTTGTGTTGACATTATGCCTGTTGGACAGAAGCACAAATGTTACACTTGAATGTATAACTTGCATGTAATATAACTTTACGAGTTAAAGGGATATGTATTGGTCGAGATGAGAATATCCAGGCTTTTATTTTTTTTTATTTTTTTTTTTTTTTGCAAGAAACCAAGAAAACACTTTTGTTGTAGTATACAGAACAGTTTATTATATTGATGAAAATCGGGTTTGGAATGACTGCAACATCAAAAACAAAGTAAAACAAAGCGATTCTAATAAAGTGTGGGTCCCACACTTTATTAGAATCGCTCTTTTTTATATATCTCAGCCATCTCAAAACCAATTTTCATCAAATAAACGTTGAATTCCTCATACACTTACATGGTCTTTCATATTTCACACACGGATCGAGGTTTCTCACTATCTCATAAAAAAAAAGTTAGAAACCTGGAAATAGGTTTCAACCAAAACTATACGATCCCTTTATTATTCAAGTGTGCGGCGATTACTATAAGTTGTACAAAATGATGGCAATTAGTTATACATGTAGAAGCCAATCTGGGTAGCTACAGATTTTTTTTTTTTCGGTTACGAAGAATTTGTACATCCATGCTTTGTTTTTGTTTTGTTTTTAAGAGAGCCTACGCTTTTGAATATTTAATATAACTGATTTTACTATACAAGAAAAACCTATAGTAAAATGAAGTATATATTGCACTCGTATGCATTATCATTTATGCCATAGCTGCTCTTACGTACACCGCAACATGTAGCAGTGAATGTTTATGTGTTCTCTCTTACAAAAGTGCCAAACTCTTTGTGTATCTGTCAATCATGAAGGCATACATGGTTATATCAAATTTATTGAATATCTTGCGCAATTATAAGAAACACACACCGCCTGTCAGATTTATGTTGCAAAATATATCACATTCTGCATCTTTAAGTTAACGATAATTGATGCTATCGAATATACGACAAATTATAAGTGACTTTTCGGGCGCACGAGCTAGTGGCCCTTAGGCTATACGTACTAAAGAAGTGTGAGAGCTCGAGAAACTAGTTATTTAAAGATAACTCAATGGCACAAGAGAGCAGATTAAGTATATTACTATAATATTTATAAATAAAGTTGTTAGAATATAAAAGATGTTGGATCTCGATTTTGATCACCGCCTCAATAGCATTAAGGGAAAATACACTGTATATAAGTGCAGTGTTAACTGACCTTTCTTCCTGTGCATCCTGTCCAGCCACCAAAGTCGAGCAGACGACAAACAAGCTGGTCAATGCTACCACCGCAATTAATGCCAGTTTCGCCATGTTTGCGAAGTTGTTCGTTCGCAATCAACAAGACGTAGTCTGCTGCAGCTCTTTCAGAAGTTGAACTTCAAAATGTGAAGTTTCCAACAGCAGTTGACCGAGAAATCCCAGTCTGTGCTCTTGGTTTGGACTTCTTTGCTCTGCCGCTCAGAAAGCACCCGGCAGCAAATGATACCACATTTGAAGTCCTGAACTTTATATACCAGGCCAGATCGAGGCAGATAATCACAACTCAGTGCGAACGCTTCCGAGAAAACTCGACGATGCTATCAGTTGGCTACTCAGTCTGCGCGTGCGCTGAGTTCTGACATCAACAGTGTGACGCACCGCCTTTCTCTGGAATTGTTTATCGCAACAAATGTTATCGTGAGATATATTGGAGGGAAGCCGATTTGATCAACATTTCCTGGGAAGTGTGGCTGTTCTGCGCAAGCGACTAGTGCCTTCGTGTATTGACTGAGTAACTGCGGTTCCATAATCATATCTGCGCCTGCCTCTGTCGAGGATTCGAGGAAATCAGCACCCCGGCAGATTTCGGTCGTCTTAAAAGTTTTAAGTCTCCTTAAAATTGTCAAAATAAAGAACCATTGCTTCGGTCGGCACCTCTTGACACTGCATTATGGCGCATTTAGTACAAACGATTTTGCACAATTCAATCAAGTTAAATATAATAATGTATTTTCAACTTTCTCATACAGATTGAAACATCACTGCTAGTCGATTATATCGTTATTGATGACGATTATTCTACCGGGTATAGGTCAAGGCTCGTTAATTGATTCCTGCTGACTCTGATCGGGACTTTAAATCCCATTTTCCCCCAACTTTCACTGCTTTGTTCTACTAATGTTGCTGCTTTCACTAAATCCACATAGCTTTTGGGTTTTGGTTTCGTTTAAAGGGACAGTACAGTTTTGGTTAAATTGACACCTAATTTCAGGTTTCTAACATTTTTGGTAAGATAATGAGAAACCTCTTATGAAATATGAAAGGCCATGTGATTCTATGAGGAATTCAACGTTTATTTTATGAAAATAGGTTTTGAAATGGCTGAGATATCCAAAAAAGAGCAATTCTAATAAAGTGTGGGACCCACACTTTATAACGATCGCTTTGTTTTACTTTGTTTTTGGATGTTTCTGTCATTCCAAACCCGATTTTCATCAAATAAACTTTGAATTCCTCTTAAAATGGTATGTTCTGTACTATATCATATGTGACCGTGCACCTCAAAACGAACATAAAGTCGCACACACTGATTTTGCGTGAGGACTGAAAATAAGTGAAATGGGTCAACCTAGCCGAACTTGACTTTTTCAAATTTTCTGAAGGAGCGGGTCTTCTTTTACATTATGCTAAAATTTGGTATCATAAAACGGGCAGGAAAGTGTTTTTTGTAGCAGTTTATCTCGAACTTTTTTGGTAGAATAGTGTGATTAGGTGTGTTTTTAGAATCCCTTTTTCTTTTCTGAAAAACCTTGTCCACACTCTTCACCTTCAACTCTAATAACTTTTGAAAGGATATTGCTACTGCTTTGAAAGTTGGCATTGATTATGGACAGAATGTGTTAATGAGGCATGGTTAATTTCAGTTTAATTTGATAATCCCTTCATTGTTGTTACTCTGGTGGTTTACTTCCTGTTTTTTGTCCCATTCATCGCACAGCCAGCACGGTTTGGTAAAGATTAAGCGCTTGTATAGACACTGTACTTTTTTCTCAATTCACACTTTTCCTGAGTTTGTGCTTTCTTTCCAATATTTAGATAGATTAGGAGCGTCCATTTGATTTGAGTGATACATCATTTTAAAGCTTAAAGTCTACTTTTTTCAGAATAAAGTCTTAAATAAAAATTCATGTCTGGCGACTTTTTGTTTGTTATGAGGTGCAGGGTCACATATATAATATATATATATATATATATATATATATATATATATATATGTGTGTGTATATATATATACTGTATATATGCAGAGAGAGAGAGATTAAGGAACAAACTGGAACAAATCTCATTACTATCTATCTATATATATATATATATATATGACCGTGCACCTCAAAACGAACATAAAGTCGCACACACTGATTTTGCGTGAGGACTGAAAATAAGTGAAATGGGTCAACCTAGCCGAACTTGACTTGTTCATATTTTCTGAAAGAGCGGGTCTTCTTTTACATTATTCTAAAATTTGGTATCATAAAACGGGCAGGAAAGTATGTTTTTGTAGCAGTTTATCTCGAATACTTTTGGTAGAATATTGTGATTAGGTGTGGCTTTAGAATCCCTTTTTCATTTCTGAAAAACCTTGTCCACACTCTTCACTTTCAATTCTAATAACTTTTAAAAGGATAGTGCTACTGCTTTGAAAGTTGTCATTGATTATGGACAGAATGTGTTAATGAGGCATGGTTAATTTCAGTTTAATTTGATAATCCCTTCATTGTTGTTACTCTGGTGGTTTACTTCCTGTTTTTTGTCCCATTCATCGCACAGCCAGCACGGTTTGGTAAAGATTAAGCGCTTGAATAGACACTGTACATCAGAGCCTTTTTTCTCAATTCACACTTTTCCTGAGTTTGTGCTTTCTTTCCAATATTTAGATAGATTAGGAGCGTCCATTTGATTTGAGTGATACATCATTTTAAAGCTTAAAGTCTGCTTTTTCAGAATAAAGTCTTAAATAAAAATTCATGTCTGGCGACTTTTTGTTTGTTATGAGGTGCAGGGTCACATATATATAATATATATATATATATATATATATATATATATGTATATATATATACTGTATATATGCAGAGAGAGAGAGATTAAGGAACAAACTGGAACAAATCTCATTACTATCTATCTATATATATATATATATATATATATGGGTGAAAACGTTGAACGATGTACAATTGGCCATTTTCAGGCTTTCGATATTCAAACCCTTGTAAAATTGTCACCTGGGGGTGTTTTTCATGGTTTTAGGTATCATTTGGTAGGGGAGGGTTGTACCTTTCAGAAAATATATACTTTGTACTGATCTTACTGCATTTTCTTAACAAAATAATGCCTTGAAGCTGAAAAAATTGACAAAAATGCATATTTTGGGAAAAAATCCCAGAATCACACGTCTTAATTTTTGTTCTAATGCAATTCTACAGCTTTGTTTTTCCTTGTGAGGAAGCCCACACACTTCAACTATTTAATCAAGTACTTCTGCAATGAACGTGTGTATTATTTATCTTATCAGGAAATGTTGAATTCACTTATGTCTGAAAAAGAACGTCTCTGAATGAATTATCTTTTCCTTGACGCCAAAAATTCAGGATGACTATGAAAACATGTAAGGCCATATTTATTTAGCGTCTTATCCATACTACCATTCCATCAAAATTTGTGAGTGAGCTGTGTGAAATAATCGTGTGGTGGCTCATTAAAGAAAATTATACTGAATAGCCATCAGAGATGTTCAGTTGTTTAATGATGTCATTGATGAAAGTGGATTATGCTTGAGATAAAAAGTGGTTATCAGTATGTCAGTGCGAGCCATCCGACTATGATGATTGGCAACTTTAGTAGCATACTGTCCACAAAAATGAGTTCTGGTTGAAAACCCCAATTGGCGAATGTCTCTGATCAAAACGAATTTCCCTGATTGAAAGTCTCTGAAGGGATATTCCCTCTTCTGACACTTTCGCACTGCATGATACTTTATTTGCGTGCTTATTTTACGCACTGACGAGCCATCCTGGAATCGAGTCAGCACAGTTCAACGACAGATATGCCCACAAATCTTGAAAATGTGAGTAATAACAAAAACTTTCCTGGTGTTTATGCCAATTTATTAGAATTATCATTCCGTAGATTTGCCAATCAGTATCATTTGTGAAATTATGTATTTTAATCTTTGGATTAGAGGTAAATTAAAAAAAGGATAGGCAGTAAATATGTAAGAATCTGCACGAAGATCAAAGACCGAACGTCTCTGAGCAAAATGAAAAACGTCTCTGAAAATTACTGTTTCATGAAATAAAGACATCCACTATACGAATTATGAGAACATTAAACTAAATTTATGTCTGGATGGGCTCAGTTAGTATAATAGGAACAAGTAGAACCAAGTTAACACGGGCATGTTATAATATTAAGAAAAATGAAGCTTCCTGAAAGATGTTGAAAATATGTAAAAGAGTTTCAAATTTAAGATTTTATGTTGATTGAGCAAGTGTAAACACATTGCCAGGACAGAAACTATGTTTTGTGACTAGTAATAGGTCAATAGTCTATGATTATTATGTAATAGTCACTTTAGTTTACGTATTTTTTGTGAGAGAGGCAGAAATGTAAGAAAAACAGGTTTAGGTCAGAGACGTTCTCTGAACAAATAGGATCTGCTCTCAAACCAATATCAATGACCCATCATGGCGAATTGGTGCCTATGTTTGTAGCACATAGGTTCCTCAATCCAAATATAATGCCAACAGCTTGTAAAAATCAAACCCATTAAGTACTGATAAGCAAAGATGTTTACGTCAGAGACGTTACACTGAACGTTTTACATATTTTCAACTACTACAATAAGGAGTAGATTTTTCATTATTCCACAGTATATGGCCCTCGTATACATACATCGTTCTAGGTAATTTACGCAATCTAAACACAATGTTGATTTTATAATTTTGATCAGAGACGTTCATTTGTGCGCACATTGTTCTTCCAGTGCATGATGAATTTATTTTAATATCATTTTAACTCTATCTTCTTTTTTTTCTTACAGCAAGATGGGAAGACCGGATGGATTTTAAATGCTCCGAATATTAGAATTTCGTCCTGCTCAGGATCTTTAGGCTCAGTCATGTTCATGTGGCCTACAAGTTCCAGACAACGGCCGTGGTACTGGCAAGATCGTACGGACATCTTGGAGGTGCCATCTGTTTACAAAATAATGACTATCCCAACCCCTGTTTCAGGTAGCAAGCGACGCAGTCGGTACCATGCACTGATTGAGGACATGGAATACCAAGTGGAGGGGAAATACAATTCAATGTTATAATGCGGACCCTGTTTTAATGCACATCACTACGTTTGCTTTTGAGCCTGTAAAATCTGAGGCTTACACGCTAAGAAATAAATGTTCAAATATGCACCTAATTTGTAACAATAGCAGCACACCTGAGGTGAATACTTGCACCCTTAATTGTGCTTAATTGCACCCTTAATTAACTGCCTTTTTGAAGTTTTGCTAATTTCTGCAAACAAGTTCTCGTACAGTTGTTAAGAATATGCAAATGAGTGTGCTAACCATGTCATAACCTCACAATTTTCCATTGATCGTGTACAAAAAATAACGAAAATTCAATTTTTCTGTCTTTGAAATCTGAAACATGATGCTATTCCTGGTTGATTACCTTCAGAATAGTGATCAGTTAGATATACCCGGATTTAAGCCTCGGGCATAATTATGTTTGAATGAAAAACTGAAAATTTCAAAATGTTTATGTGCAAACATTATTGCAAGTTGTGAGGGAATGACAAGCTCAATTTGCCATTTGCATATTCATTATGACCGTTCAAAAGCTGTTTCCTGAAAAATTAGCGAAACTTCAAAACGTCATAAATTCCTTATTTTTCTTGAGCCCATAAGATTTTATTCTTTCTTATCAGCGACTAGCTCATATTTGGGCTGAATTTCCCCTGTAATGACTCTTTTTCTCTTAGAAGTAAGGTGAGATATTCTAGTGGTATTATTTTTGAGGTTTGTAAGCAAAATACACGAGAAAAGGAAAAATACTAACATCTGTGATGAAACAAGAGAACGCCTATTAAGAATGTCCCTTTACTTAGTTTCCTCTACAACACTAATTATGTATCGCCTTCGAGTAGAAAGAAGGATTGATAATCCCCTATGACCGATGTGACAGGTAAAATGTGATATTGTAATGTTATCATTGTCAACCTCTTGAAAGAGGTTTTCAGTTCATTTTTGGTCAAACGTTTGCTTTACCACACCGTTGATATTCTTTTGAGTTTGGCGTTTACAATTTATATCTGCCATAGTATACAAAAAAGCACAGCGGAATTTGATGCTTCTAGGATGAGTATAGGCTAATTACAGCTTTCTGAGACGTCATCATAACAGTGGCCCAGGTACGGTCCCTAATAAAAATCCGAACTGGCCTGACATACACATATATTTGAGGTATAGTGGTCAAATTGAAATAGTATTAGTAAATTCGTGTTTACCTTTGTTATAGATTTGGACTACATTTGAAAGAAAATATTTACAATATTGAAAGCATGTGGGCACACCTTCGTATACACCGGAAGGTGAAATACAAAGTAGTGGTCATCATAAACAAAAACAATTCTTGACATATATACCTAGATAAATGATTTCTCAATGAATATGGAATGTTGAGTTATGAGCATCTTTTAAAATAGGGAGTTTGGTGTTTAATTCTAGTGAAAACTTACAGCCGAAACGTCCCTGATGGAAAAGCAAATGTCTCTGATATAAACAAATAACTTAGGTAAGGTAGTCGAAATTGCAAGTATTTCATGTAATTTTTATTTGTCTCTCATTCAAAAATGTTGTAGGATATGAATAATATGACAAGGACAGGTTTGTTGTTGATTTTTGGTGTAGAAATCGAAATTCCTCTTACAATTTGGAGGTTTGTAATTACAATCGGTTATTATGAAAAATAATTCAAGTTGAAATTACCATTCTGAATCGTTGACAAAAGATAAACGCGTGTTTGATAAAATAATAATGTTATTTGTTCACAAACCTCGTAATTATGGATCAAAGGACATCATTTGTATTGTCTATGTCTGAGGAACGTCTATGAGTGAAACCTGAACGTCTCTGATCAAAACATGGCTTACTTGTAGCATCTGTAAAGGGCTTTTATGGGGATTTGACCAAAGGAAATGCACTGAATTCATTATAAGTATCTATTGAACATTAACATTTAAAGAAATTAGACCACTGCTATATGTTTCGTTCAAATGAGATGAAAGTGAAGATAAGAATATAAAAATCTCTGCTTAAATGACAAAAACTCCACTTTTACTTTAACTTCCGTGTGTATTAGCTTTTGTAAACTTCACAGGAGGTAAACAGTATTTTAGGAACAAATTAACACAGTCTTCAAAAGCATGAACAAGATGAAAATATATTCATTTGAATGTTTTTCTACCCTTCATTTGAATTTTCACTAAAACAATGTTTATTTTAGTCAGAGACGTTCGCCAATATGTCACAGTTCTATCTAACCTTGAATAAAAACAACACCCTTGGAGATAACCCAGTATAATCGGGTTTGCAAGAAAGCTGATATCAATGACATTTGACTGAGATATATTTATATCAGTGAGTCACGTTTTTTAATTTTGACCCCTGATTTGCCCAATTGTACATCGTTCAACGTTTTCACCCATATATATATATGACCGTGCACCTCAAAACGAACATAAAGTCGCACACACTGATTTTGCGTGAGGACTGAAAATAAGTGAAATGGGTCAACCTAGCCGAACTTGACTTGTTCATATTTTCTGAAAGAGCGGGTCTTCTTTTACATTATTCTAAAATTTGGTATCATAAAACGGGCAGGAAAGTATGTTTTTGTAGCAGTTTATCTCGAATACTTTTGGTAGAATATTGTGATTAGGTGTGGCTTTAGAATCCCTTTTTCATTTCTGAAAAACCTTGTCCACACTCTTCACTTTCAATTCTAATAACTTTTAAAAGGATAGTGCTACTGCTTTGAAAGTTGTCATTAATTATGGACAGAATGTGTTAATGAGGCATGCTTAATTTCAGTTTAATCTGATAATCCCTTCATTGTTGCTACTGTGGTGGTTTACTTCATGTTTTTTTTTTTTTTTTTTTTGTCCCATTCATTGTACAGCAGGCACGGTTCGGTAAAGATTAAGCGCTTGAATAGACACTGTACTTCAGAGCCTCTTTCCTCAGTTCACACTTTTCCTGAGTTTGTGCTTTCTTTCCAATATTTAGATAGGTTAGGAGAGTCCGTTTGATTTGAGTTATACATCATTTTAAAGCTTAAAGTCTGCTCTTTCAGAATATGGTCTTAGCTAAAAATTCATGTCTGGCGACTTTTTGTTTGTTTTGAGGTGCAGGGTCACATATATAAGTGTTTTCTTAATTGGTATCTCACAAAAAGTTAAAAGCCCAATTCTCATCTCCACCAATACTGTACCATCCCTTTAAGAGAGAACGGACGTTTCATAATGTAGTAAATTAATCTATGTAGATAGACGCATGATTTGGAATGATGAGTGTACTAAGCAGGATATACAAACCCCGGTGAGCAGTTGTAAGGAAAGATACTTTATGCGATCGGATTTGCCTCACAATTCTTCCTTCCTGTACGTGCAAATCGTTATTACATTTGTTTATTTGACGAAAACTAAAAGAAAAAAATAACATCCTCCACATCAAATAATCCTTGACTTCAATACGCATGAAAACTGTTAGTTATGACGTTATCACCGCCTTGCTTACTTGTATTAGTACTTGGTATGGAGTGTGTGTGTGACTGACGTATCATAGTATATTGGCCTATAAGCGGAATGATAACATGACTAGCAGAGTACAGGTGTTTAGCAGACTTCGATCCAGCTTACCGCTCGACTTGTCCCCTTCTCTTTGAAACAGAATTTTTAACGTCGGTTACTGTAAGCATCAGTGTTTGCGAAGTCTTTTATTTTATTCAAGTCGTTTTACTTTTGACGTCATACAAATAAAGAACAAACAAAACAAAAAAATAAAAAAAATAATCAATGTTATCGCACACCCTGATTTCTATATTTTAAAAAATACAATAAAGGGTCTACAGTTTTTCATTTCCTTTCTCTTCTTAGAAAAAAAAAAAAGATGTTTTAATTCCTTCGGGTTACTGTATTGCTGAACACCTGTATCTTTCAGGAAGGAAAAAAAAATATTAACTTCAAGTGAGGTCATCTTTATATATTGCAATATTTTGTTTGTTCAAAAATAGAATTTTATATATGCAAAAATGCAAATATATTACAATATTTGTGTTTGTTCAGAAGTACTAGATGCCAGTTTGCCCAAGTGAATAAAAAAAAAACACGTTGAATACAATACAGGCAATACGGAAAAAAAAAGGCAGACGCAAACAGGTATAGAAGTGACATTTGGAAACGCATGTATTGCCAAATAAACTTAGAGCTATAGCAGAGAGAGAGAGAGAGAGAGAGAAAGGGTGGGGGGGGGGGGGGGAGGGAGGTGGGGTCAAAAACGAGGTCAGCATTGGCATTCTCCCAAGTCTGGCAATGTGAAGATAGTTCGGAAACTTGGAAAACCGGACCCATGAACTTCTGTACCAGATCGCACCATGGGGCCCCCATGATCGCACCACTGTTGACACGGCTTGTCAACCCGCACTCAATCAATATTTTGATTGGACACTTCCTTCCCGGAAGCCCATAGAAGTGAAAGAAACAAAATATGTGATGTTCGTACATATTTGGAGCAGATTTTAAATGTTTCGTGTATATAAAGAAATGAAAATAATTATACATATGTTACTATGTACACTCATACACTCGGATTCACGACAAGGACCCAGTATATGAAAAAAAAAATATGGAGCTTGCCCATAGGTGCGTTTTCTCAAGACACCGAGGTTATAACTGACTTCTCCGAATTCGGATACACGCCAGGGCACCTCTTTAGTGGCAAAGGGGAAGAGGAGGTTTTTTTTTTTTTTTTTTTGTCTTTTCTTTTATCGCTGTAACGTAGCCAGAGTTTCTTCGTATAGGAGGCAATAGAGCTTCTTTGATAGTGCAGTGGGTTTCAACAAGTTCACTTCTCATTTTGTTGTCCTTATCGAATCTTCCCTTCGCTTTCTTGTCCTAAAGAATTTCCCTGGACCAGATTCATCAAATCAGTTACGAGTGTATGGTTCGCAGCCACAAACGATCAACAAAGGAGACAACCCATTATCAATTCAGAGATCCCCCAGTGAACTGTCCATCTTCGATTAAACGTCTTCAAGAGGATATGATTGATATAATGAAGGGGTCGGTGCAATATACTGCTAATCCACACGTTTGTCAAAATTGAGTTACATGTATTTTCACAATCCTTATCCTTCACTCTAACGTCCGTGAAAATATCATATTTGAATTCAACCAATAAGATGGTAAAAAATGCATGCATTCATATGTTTTATTGATGTACAATGTATGAACTTTCCACACATTCAACAGCGATCATCTCAAAATGGCCATTGTTTGGGTTAGCACTATATTGCACCGACCCCTTCATATATATATAAATATATCAATTTTTATTTTACGCCTACTTCTTTTTGGAATTTTGCTTAGTAATAGCAGTTCAAAATAGACTATAAGGATGAGAGGCTGCAGCTGCCAAGTCCTCGTCCAAAACATACTGATGATGCTTTCGTGTGAAAAAAAAAACAAACAATAATGACTCGTGAGACGATGACACCATTACGCAGGCAAACTTGTGTAATTCAATGAAAACTGTAGAAACTGTAATTTGTCATGTCTTTCTTACTCTACATCAATTCTGATGAAATCACTCTCATCATGTTTGTCCGAATGTCTTCCTTTGTAAAAATCAACGTATATCGTATGCCCCCCCCAAAAAAAAATAAATAAATAAATAAATAAATAAATAAATAAATCAACGGGAACCTCCACAATGATATCTTTAAAAAATACTGAATCAATCTAAATACAGATTCAAGGTATGAAACTATAACTCATTACCCACATCTTACAGTTCAAGTTCAAGTTCATATTTATTCGTGTTTCCACAATATATAACACAAACATAAATCTCACTTTCTTAAGTGACAAAATCAACGCATACAATTGTACAGAGAAAACAACAATAATAGCAAAAAAACTAACAGTAGCGATACATTGCAATAGTTGCTAAGATAACGAAAGTGAAATAGTTTTCAATATATGCACTGTGTGAAAAAAAAAAACGGAGGGACCCACTAAAAAGACAGAGCTTGTAGAGTGTGGGCCCCTCTTTTATTAGAAGTCCGATGTAAAAATTGAATTGAAAACAGCAAAAAATCCGCACAAAAAGTTCGTCACAAAAAAAGTTTGGCAGCCCACTAAGAGACAGACGAACAAACAGTTATACATAAAACAACTACAAACAGAGTAATGAACATGCAACAGGACTGGGACAGCAACAAGACTATACTTGTAGGAGGAAAAACAAGAAAAAAAAACTGACTTGAAGACACAAGAGAAAACAAGACTATAGCGTGATAAAGAGGTAACAAAACAGACAGGAATATGCAACACAGATGACGATCCTCGGAGGTTTGAGGAAGAAAGAGAAGAAGAAAAAAGAATATAGAACAAACCCTGCAACTGCGAAGTATAGGTTAAAGAAAATCTTATAATCAAGGCTTGAGCAATAGTTACAATAATAAAGAGAACGGCAATGCCGATGTTGCGGATGAGTAACAAAGTAAGCCTATAAACTAATCTGATTCTGCGAGTCGTCATTATAAGATTATAAAAGAAAACCCTGTTCGATTTGCTTCAGTGGTCAAAGAGAAATTAGGAACTTGAAGAGGATGTCTGGAATCCCTTCCCTCCAAGTTCTGTCTATATTGTATTCACACTCAAGATCATCGAAGTGCTAAATTTGGAAGAATCAGACTCATGACATGCCTTGCAACAATCCACATTTCTCTGTGACCACTTAACCAAATCGAATGGGGTTTTCTTCAAAATTTAATAGAGTGTTAATGTGCTAAAGTGTTAAGTCCATGAAGTAGCATTATTTTAGACAGGCTACGAACTTACGAACGGTCTACGAACGATCTACGAACGCTGGTTTCGTACGGCCTTCTTAAGAAGATCTTACGAAATTGTCCAAAAAATCGTTAATACGGCGTTCGTAGCAGTTCGTGGAGGCATTTGTGACCGAGCCTTTAACGACACCAGCATTTTACCATATCCATTACCATGCTGTCAGTACTACCATCATTATCTCCCCCCCCCCCTCCATTCTTCGTTTTGTTTTGTTTTTTATCTTTTCAGTTTTGGTCAGTACGACAATGTTGCAGTTTCATTTTCTTTTTCTTGTTTCCTTTTTTTTTCTCGTTTTTTCCTGTTATTTCATTTCGTGTCATTTGACATTGGTGTCTTTGATTTTGTTTCATATATTTGTTCGTAGTTTCATGAAGTCATTTTTCTTAATGTATTTCTGAGGGTCCCATATCGTACAAGCTTGGCTTTTTAGTGGGAACCTCCATTTCCATTCCCATCCGTGTAATATGCATTACCGTGTATACCTTATAAATGCAATTATGTTGTTACTCATCATCACATAATCGTTAATGTACGTTGTTGTTTTTTTTTAAATTACTACAAATTTGTTTTGTTTGTGCATTCTATATAATTTCTCCTGTTCATTTAATGGAAATGAAAAAATAAAGTTGAAAGTTGAAGTTGAAGCTGACAATAATTAGCAGTTATCAGATGAAGCCCAGATGACCGGATTTCAGTACAGGACCTCAACAGAACAGTATACATTCGACACTGATGTGAAGAACATGGCTTGCAAGAATTCCGCGTCTTTGAAGTGCTATTGACAATAAATCATAATCATTCCTATATTTTGTAATACATCAAGCACAATCTATATAGCGTATTAATGTGACATCCAAATTGAGGGTATTCGTGTAATTCAGCCAACAGCTACTCGCCAACAAGAGTAACTATAGACAGGTATAAATTCCATCATCATGTAAAGACTGAAAACTGATTCGAGCGCCGGGTGTTTTTTTTTTTCTATCTGTTGTTTTGTGGGGTTTTTTTTCTGGTTACACAGAGTGAAATTATCTCAAGTTACATTGAGGAAAGGGAACCCAGATTTTATGATAATTAGTGACAAGGTCGATTTTTTTTTCTCACCGTGACTTTCGGGTTTCAGAAAATTATGTTGATTTATTACTTTTTAATGTTTTTTTTTTTTCCTTGTCTTCTTTTCATTTTTTTTTCATTGTAGTGGAGGATATCAACAAGATGATATTGGCACCTGGATAGATTCATGATCGTGTGAATTTCCGCTAACAGGATATCTTCCAAACGTTAGGCTCCAAGTTGTTTGTTTGTTTTGGGATCCTGTCTAGTTTTCTGCCTTCCGGAGTTGTGTTAATGTAATGTTTCACAACCCTTTCTGTTGCTTTATACTAGTCTAATCATCAACATCTAACGTTTTTAACATAACTAGGCTAAAGGAGAACGTGATTTGCTCTCCGCTAAGTAATGTAGTAAGTTGTCATTGTTGATAGCCCTATCTTTATAATCATGATAAAATTCACAATATTTCTTTATTCCTACATCTGATTTTTTTTTCGATTATGATTATCCTGTTAGGTTTTGCGGATGGCAAAGCAACTCACAAGACAAAAAAAGAAGAAGAAAGAAATTGAAATGAAAGCTATATATATGAAATCAAAGCCAAATAATCAAGTCAAAGGTTAGTGTGAAATAAAAAAAATGAGTATGAAATCGAAGGCAAGTATGATTTTTTCTTATTGTTCGATATGCGAATTGGTGATACTTCCAGGCTACTAAGACAGGCTAGGTCGTTTTCTGTTGTGTCTTTAATTACCTTGAGACCACCTGGACAGCTCGTCTGAAGGGGCAGTCTTGCACAACAGGCAGCTCCATAGTCTGGTCAGGAAAACCACAGTGAGTGTCGCAGCCTGACTGTCTGTTATAGTGTGAAATCGAAGGTAAGTATGAAATCACAGGCCATCATGAAATCAAAGGCAAAAAATGAAATCACAGGCCGTTATGAAATCAAAGGCAAAAATGAAATCAAAGCAATTATGTAAGGCAAGCATATGTGACCGTGCAGCACAAAACAAACAAAAAGTCGCCAGACATGAATTTTTAGTTAAGACCATATTCTAAAATAACAGACTTTAAGCTTTAGAATGATGTATAACTCAAATCAAACGGACTCTCCTAACCTATCTAAATATTAGAAAGAAAGCAAAAACTCAGGAAAAGTGTGAACTGAAAAAAGAGGCTATGAAGTACAGTGTCTATTCAAGCGCTTAATCTTTACCAAACCGTGCTGGCTGTACGATGAATGGGACAAAAAAATAGGAAGTAAGCCACCAGAGTAACAACAATGAAGGGATTATCAGATTAATTGATATTAAGCATGCCTCATTAACACATTCTGGCCATAATCAATGCCAACTTTCAAAGCAGTAGCACTATCCTTTCAAAAGTTATTAGAGTTGAAATTGAAGAGTGTGTACAAGGTTTTTTCAGAAATGAAAAAGACACACCTAATCGCACTATTCTACCAAAAATGCTCGAGATAAACTGCTAAAAAACACACACTTTCCCACCCGTTTTATGATCCCAAATTTTAGCATAATGTAAAAGAAGACTAATCTTGTTCTTTCAGAAAATATAAAAAAGTGAAGATCGGCTAGGTTGACCCATTTCACTTATTTTCAGTCCTCACGCAAAATCAGTGTTTGCGACTTTTTGTTCGTTTTGTGATGCGCGGTCACATATATACTGAAAACAGAGGAAAGGCTAGTATGAAATCAAAGTCAAGTAAGGCAAGTATAAAATCAAAGACAATTATAAAATCAAAGGCAAGTATAACATCAACGTCACCTTCCAGCAGTATCCAGCTTTGAATAACCTTTGGACGAGACCTTGTGCGCTGCTTGCCTTTAGAGCAGTGTCTGAAAATAGACTAACACAAAGTGATCGCAGCTGTGCCTTGGGGAGAAAGATCATTGTATTATAGTAAATCAGAGCTACCAAGTCTCACGCATTCTGCGTGAGACTCAAGCATTTAGGGGCCGTCTCACCATCTCACGCATGGCGCCCATTTTTCTCACGCATCGGGCGAAGTCTGCAACTTTGGCCTATAATAATGAGCATAGCTCAAAAGATTAAAGTGATAGTTGAAATTGAAGGTACATTTCCCTTTTGTCTTTCAAAGTAAGTAAAAAATGATCACTTAAGTATGAACCTGATCGCACCATTAAGAGCTAAAAAATGAAAAAACTCCCTACCGTGGGAGGCCAAAGGGGGAAAAAATCCTCCCACACCCTCGCTCGCTGGCACATTCGCGCGCCGAGATGCCGAGCGATGCCGAGTTATGAAAATCTCACACATAAAAATTATACTATAGTTTTTTTTGTTTTTTTTTTTGTTTGTGTGGTTTTTTTTTAAGAAGTCGTGTTATCGTTATAAATCCCGTGGACGCTAGTTCCTACCTGGGGCTAGTTTGATCAGGGACGCAGCTGTTGTTAAGCCCCTTTTACACTTTCACGGGTCGCATCTTTGATGACCACGGATCGGCGATCCGGGATCATCCCTACTGTTTCATTGGAAATCGATAATTTGCATGCCGGAACACCACGTAATACTATGATGATCCGTGGTCATCCCTGAAGGAATCCGTGAAATTGAAAAAGGGGCTTAGTCATTTTTTTTTTCCCCTCCGGCGTAATTTGTATAGTGCTTTCAAAAAATACTGGAAGCTCCACAACGTGCACTAAATGTGACCATGCATCACAAAACTAACAAAAAGTCGCCTCGTGGATGCGGATAATAGGAGAACTCCTATTATCCGCATCCACGATTACCTGAAAGGGGTATCCACGATTACCTGAAAGGGGTATTATACCCCTTTCAGGTAATCGTGGATGCGGATAATAGGAGCAATAAGTCGTAAAATTTTGATTACATGAACGGGAGAGGAGTAAAAATGTGCGCATTATTTTGATGCTGCTATTATGCGCATTATTGCAGCATGAGGAGTTGATCGAGAATGCATGAACGCGTTTTACGACTTAGGTAATGCGCACTAACATTCCACAGTTCGGTCCAAGGCAAGGTCCAAGGTCACTCGATTTCCCGCACAACCGCTGATTGCTGAGCTTGAGCGAGAGCTGGGCATACATGAGTATATTATATCACCGGAAACATTACGTCATTATAGAGGCGTGCGCAGTAACCATGACAAATACTCCCGTCTTTCGCACCTTTATATGAACGGGCGCTCGTAAAAGTAGTGCGCACTTCATGGGATAGCCTGAACGCGATTTTCATAACTTCATCCGCATTATTTGGATGCGGATAATTGAACCGCGATTACCTGAAAGGGGTGTCAGTCAATCTTGAGTTTTTTTGAAATTTTATGAAAGAGGTAGAATTCATCTCTATCATGGTGAACTTGGGGATCATAAAACTAAACGGAAATTGTGTTCTTAGCAGTCTTTCTAGAACACTCTTTTTTTTCTAGAACACTTTTGCTTGTGTAGAATAGTACAATGTATGATTAATTAGGTGCGTCGTATAATCCCTTTTTGATTTCTTATTAAAAAAAAAAGAAACCTTTACATACTCTTCAAATTCAACTCCTATAACTTTTGAAAGGGAGATGCTGCTGCTTTGAAAGTTGGTATTAGTCATAAAGCAAAATCTATAGTTCAGCTTTAATAATCCTATAAAAGCCCAAGCTTTTTTACCCCCTTCCAGGTCCAAGGGGGGGGGGGGGGCACATTGCCCCCTTATAACTTCATTATCATGTGATGTATCACCACCATATTTGGCATATGGTTAGCGCAACTCATGCTCTATATGACTCAACATTTCATATTTCGATTTTATAGATATTTGTTAAAATCACTTTGCGAAGATATTAGTATGATCGTTATTGTCAGAATTTACACAGCGGCTGTTTTGGAGTAAGTATATCTTTTTTTAATATTGTAATATTTGTATCTTATTTTTTTTTTCATTGTAGTGTATTTCAGGTCCTTGATGTAATTTTTTTTTGATGTAAATCAGCATGCTGATCGAGCTATCCTGAATAAAGATATTTCGATAAATGAATAAATGAATAGATAGATAAATAAATAAATAAATAGATTTCTCAAGGTCACCTATTAGGGCGCTATTTACCAAAAAATAATCATGTTTTTATTTATATTTGTTTATCCCAGAAAAATTTGTTTTTATTTTTAACCAATTATTTTTACATTTGCCAAGAAGGAAAAGCAAGTCAACCTTCACTAAAATAATGTTGTGGCTGAAAATTATCAAGGTCAACACATAGGGGTGTCATCAAACAGTCTAAAGAAATAGGGCCTATATGAGACCTATGATGTATTGTTCTGAATAGGTATATAATATTGGTATCACACATTTCATATTTCCATAATATTGGATTTTTGATGCTACAGGCAAATATTGTGTAAAAATGACACATAATTAAAGGGCAGTCTTTGAAAACTACAAATTCATGTCTGGCGACTTTTTTGCTGGATGTTTTCTGGTCCAGGGCACCGAACTCTACACACTCTGTGGTCCAGGGTCACAGATAAAAAGAAAAGTGATGTGATGGCGCTATCCATAAACATGTTCCTCTCGCATTTACACCACTGCCAGCATTCCAGCGAACACATAACGTTTCCAAACGTTTTTGTTTTTGTATTTTTTTTTTGTTTTTTAGGTTCCCTACGTCTTCATATAAAATGGACGTTTTTAAAACGTACATACAACGTCAAAGTTGGTACTTAGCATTTACCGCAGAGCACAGGTTTTTGGGAAAACGTTTTAAAAACGTCAATGGACGTTACAAAACGTTTTTATTATGTCTGCTACGTCTTCGTCCTTTATTAATGTCTAGTTCAGTATACAAAACGTTTTTATTAGGTCTGCTAGGTCGACTTCGTCTTTAATGAACGTTTAAAAAAACGTTTTTATTTGGTCCGCTTCGTGTTCGTCATTGGTTTCTTAATCATGAATATTCATGCATGTTTATGAATATTCAAATAAGAAAATATAAGATTTGAAAACTAGTGGAAAATAGATAAAAGACATTGAAATCTAAAGATTTATGCTGG
Organism: Diadema antillarum; assembly: GCF_040938485.1. Classification (NCBI taxonomy): domain Eukaryota; kingdom Metazoa; phylum Echinodermata; class Echinoidea; order Diadematoida; family Diadematidae; genus Diadema; species Diadema antillarum. The sequence goes on from NW_027271135.1 coordinate 1,821,978, forward strand.
GTTCAAACTTCCTGTGTTAAAAATGAACTTACCTATGTTATTGTTCAGTTATTCACAATTTCAACTAGGCCTAATAAGGTGTGTGTGATCTAATTTTAGTAACCATGTCTTCATGCATTACAACATTTTGCTGGTATATAAAAGAATGTGATACAGATCCATCAATTGGGAATAGGATGTATAGTATAGGTATAGGTGGTAGGACATTAAGAACAGGTTGGGATAGGATCATACATTATATGATTAGGATTCTATAGGGTAATCCCAGATTGTTCCTATATAATCTCATAACTATAATATTTTTTTAATACCCAATAAAAAATAAACATTAGACGTTCTTAAAAGGTTTTCTGGACGTTTGATGTATAGACGGATGTAAAAGGTCCACGAAATGTGCTGGAACGGGTCATAAGACTTTTTAGATGTTCTTATAACGTCTATTGAACGTTCAAGACGATTTTGGAAGGTTTTCTGAACGTCCGCAGAACGTCCACATAACGTTTTGAATATTCTTAAAAGGTCTTATTGGCGTCTTTAACGTCCAAAAGGTTTACTGCAGGTCCTTAAAAATCGCGAAAGGTTTTTTTATTGTTTTTTTTTTTACGTTTAAAAAACATTTTCATAACGCCCATTTGAAACGTTTTAAATACGTCGAAAACCTTCCACAATAAGACCTTCACAAAACGTCCAAATAACGAACTTGGAACGTTTCAAGAACGTTCAGAAAACGTCCAATTAGCTGGGATAGCATTTGTGCATGTCGCTCTCTCTCTCTCTCTCTCGACGGGGGGGGGGGGGAATAAAAATAACTGCAATTTTTTTTTTTCGTCATAAAAAAAAAACAACTCTTCACAATCTATAACCTATGTCATGCTTGTATTACAAACGGCAGTGACATGCATGCGGGCACTCATGAAGCATACCGTTAACCTTTTTTTTTTCTACCATGGACTCTTGAATGGACAGTAACTGTGTGAATGAGACTTTAATGCCAGGGTTTTTGTTTCGTTTGTCTTGTTTTGTTTTCCCTTGTTTTGTTTTTACCAAAAGCCACTCAGTACACACACAGGGTTAATTGCATGATAAATCCTATATGTGACTCTGCACCTCAAAACAAACAAAAAGTCGCCAGACATGAATTTTTAGTTAGGACCATATTCTGAAAGAGCAGACTTTAAGCTTTAAAATTATGTATAACTCAAATCAAATGGACTCTCCTAACCTATCTAAATATTGGAAAGAAAGCACAAACTCAGGGAAAGTGTGAACTGAGAAAAGAGGCTATGAAGTACAGGGTCTATTCAAGCGCTTAATATTTACCAAACCGTGCTGGCTGTGCGATGAATGGGACAAAAAACAGGAAGTAAACCACCAGAGTAATAACAATCAAGGGATTATTGAATTAAGGTGAAATTAAGCATGCTTCATTAACACAGTCTGTCCATAATTAATGCCAACTTTCAAGCAGTAGCACTATCCTTTCAAAAATTATTAGAGTTGAAAGTGAAGAGTGTGGACAAGGTTTTTCAGAAATAAAAAAGGGATTCTAAAGACACACATAATCACACTATTCTACCAAAAATGTTCGAGATAAACTGCTAAAAAACACACTTTCCTGCCCGTTTTATGATGCCAAATTTTAGCATAATGTAAAAGAAGACCCGCTCTTTTAGAAAATATGAAAAAGTCAAGTTCGGTTAGGTTGACCCATTTCACTTATTTTCAGTCCTCACGCAAAATCAGTGTGTGCGACTTTATGTTCGTTTTGAGGTGCACGGTCACATATCGTCGGCGTTTTCACGAACCGACGCTATTTCGTTTTTGAGCGAAAATGCAGTTCTGAGAAAATCGCGTTTAAAGATCTCACAAGTTTTAGACAACGTTTTCAATGACTTTTCCTGTCTTGTGTGTGAAAATTTTGACAGGGTGATGAGAGTGGAAGTTGTTCTTCCTATCCATAGTGTAATTTTAGTGTGAATTCAAAAAAATTACGATATTTCTGTCTTCAAACTCACTGCGTCGGTTCGTAAATCCATCGTTTCTTGCGCGCACCATAGGTTATGTACTTAAGCGCGGGTCTCACGAACCGACGTAAGTTGTATTACGCCGGTTCGTGAGACCCGCGCTGTAGGGCCTGTACAAGAGGTAACGTGCAATACGCGTGTATTTACGAACCGTCGCTATTTCATTTTCGTATGTGTTTACATACAAATACTATTAGGGCTATACCTGCTTATCAACAATAACCTTATCAATTGAAATTAATTGTCATGTAATGATTGTTGTGATGATTACAATACATTTAGTGATAATTAAGATGATAATACAAGCCAGTTTCTCTTAATTGTTCTAAAAAGAGTGTTGTCATTGTTTTCATCTTCATTTAGTACACGCATGTATTGTTATTATAGCTGTGGTTGATCGTTCCAAAGATTTCTTTGCCCCCCCTTTTTTTGTGGATATATTATTATTTAACACTTTTGCATTTGGACATCTATCATTTGGTAATACATGTATTCGGTATACTGTTTCATATTTTTTACTTTTTACTGTTTTTTTTTACTTAATTAACTTACTTTTTCATTTTTTCACATTATTTTTAATTCAAATTCAGTTCACTTCTTTCATAATAATTATGAATGTTTGTTCTAAGATGAAGGATACCGCTAAATCTTGGGAAAAAGACGTGCCAGTCAATAATAATTACTTGTATTTACTCATCTTTCATACTCATGCATGCACTCTGTTATTTCTTTCCCTGAAATAATATATTAATTTCTTTATTTCTTATTATTCCACATATTTGTGACATTTACTTTGTCACAATTTTTATCAGTGTCATTATTGTCATTTGGCTCGCATGCGAATTCACTCATAATTCCTCATTTTCCATCTTTCTCTTTCCTGCTCAACAGATTCTATGATAGCTGCACCTGATCATATAAAAACATAAACTTATCCTGCATGCACTCTTCGAAACTGATAAACTCCTAAAAATACATGAATATCGACACTATCAGAATTTCAAGCTTCATTTTAAATATATAATAATGGTCATGTTTTATTATGCCTTTTGCAGCAATATATTGAAGAGGTACATTATGTAATCTAAGAAACATAGGTCCTCAATAGAATATCAAATTTGAATTATTCAGAGATGAGTAATGACAATGGGAAGGATAACAATTGTGGAAGAGCTCCATGAATCAATACATATCTAATGGCAAATGGAGATGGAATCAAGATTCAAGAATATGTGTAATTCAAGTTCATTATTATATCAGTTCTTGTGTGTTCACAAAAAGAGGAACACAGTTCGAACATGCACACCAAATCTTACATCGTACATTTACATCTATAGAGTGCGGACGGAACATATACAAGAGAAAGAATAACATTCTCGAATTAATATATCAAGCATATCTACATGTATGTATATGACCACACAAAGATGTTGCTGCATATGCATGAAGCTTGAGAGTGCTGCAACACCCATATGCTCAGATAAAAACTTGATGTATATCATACACAAGAGAAGAGGTACTGCATGTACATGTAGTTACACTATTCACAGGACAGTAGAGAAAAAGCACGAGAGAGAGAGGGAAATGGGTGTCTAAAATAGGTCGATGTAAGGAGTGCCAAGCCAATTAAGTCTCTAATAGAAGTCATACATATATAAGGAAACAAATTAATCACAACATAAATGATCATGCTCATGTTAACCAATAATTAGCATCTAAAAATGTGTGTAGAAAGCCCATAATATCAGCCTTTCGCCCCGAAGGCTTGTTACATATGGGAAAAAAGAAATTTTGGCCGACCCCCCCCCCTCTCCCTGTGAATCCTTAATCCACCAGTACTATAAACACATTCTGAGAATGTGTTTTAGTACATGTACTAGCAAATTCACAAGAGGGTTGGGGAAATTCAGCTAAAATTGTGTGTGGCTAAAATAATTAAAAAGAAAGGTCATCAGCAAAACTACGGGGTGGATGCAGACGAATTTTCATGTGATGACTAAAACATATGCAGCTAAAGGAAAAAAAAAAGACGGCGGAGAGGGGCCAAGGCTAATTTGACTCCCCTCCCCCCCCCCACCAAAAAACAAACAAACAAACACCACTGTTTTACAGCACCTTTAAAGGACTCTTAATTTTTTGTTTGTTAAAAACAAACGTCTTGAAGTAAAGAATTCCATATTGTAGGCGAAATGTAGACCGATACAGTGTATAAAGTGTACATCCCATGCTATTAAAGAAAAAAAAACAGATTATGAATATCATTTAAAGTAAGAATTTCAGTGTGTTTAATCATCTTTAGTTGAGTTGCAAATGACATGTACATATCTAATAAGAGCAGTAAACTTCGAAGCGCCCCCAAGCCCTTCTATACTTAATTATTCATGTGTAAAGGTAGCACCAGGGCACTCCGGTGGTCTAGTGGTTATGACGCTGGTCTAGTAATCCAGAGGTCGTGGTTCGAATCCTGCTTGGGCTGCCTGTGATTTTTTTTTTTTTTTTTCACAGCAGCCTACAAACTGCACACTGCAGTTGCGTGCGTTACTACGGATGGAGACAAATGAATAATCTATTATTTTAATATACGATGTTTGACATCCTTATTGCAATCACTTTCTTTAATTGTAAATTTAGAGACATAATGAATTGTTATTAAAAGAAATCAAATTTCTGTATTTTGTTGTGAGTTTGCATGGGAACATACACGTATCATAATTTACAATTTTAGTTAGATAAAGAACATCTTATAACAGAACTGTCTAGTGATGGTTGAATAATTATGTCAATTTGTTATAAGTCCTATCATTTACATGGAGTGCATGTTCCCATGTTTATAAGAATCATACGTGACACATTCAAAGTGGGTTGAAGACAACAAAATAATAAATAAAAGAATAAAGGAGAATAGAACTTAATCTGATTACAGCATCATCTAAATATTGCCAATGTGCACTTAGAAATCTATCAAGATTTATCACAAGGTTATGATTACCACACAAAACCTTCAAGATTTATTATCATGAAATACATACCAATGAACACTTAAAAAAATCTAACATTCCATATCCACATGAAGCTTTCCTTGATATAAATGTCTCTCTGTAGTGTTATTAAAGTGTAGCAAAATTGTAATTACGACATCACAGAATGGAATGCCTTGTTTTCACCTTCAATCTTAGGATCTCCTTTCATGTTTCCACTTTACAATCACATTTCACTGTAGATATACCGTCCTTATGTTGTCGCCCTTCATCCCAATTTCTCCCTTCTATCCTATCTGTAGATTGTCTTCTTTCCTAAGCCATTGTATTCACATTCCTTGATGATCAGCACGATGCTGTACTTTTTTCTTCTTCTCTGAAACAGTCCAGCTCTTCGCTACTGCATGGCATCAGTCATCTGAAAGAAAAGACAGAAATTAAGAACTTTCAATTAAAATCAAACATCATGATACAAGATACAACTTTCATTTTGAGAAAAAGAAATCAGCCAACTAAACTGTAGTTGAAATTATTTTGCTCTATTTATATTAAACATAAAACAAAACGGTATACAGGATCAAAGAATGTCAAAAAAATACTGCTGTTTTTGATGCATATTCAAATTGTCTCGCCTTTTACATATTTTAATGATGCAAGATCTTATGTCTAGCACTTAGTAAGTGTCATGTAGAATTTAAATTATTATTCACATGAATAAATCTGCATGTCCTTGTAAACAAGGCATTGCTTTGAAAAAGCTGAATATTACTAATTGCATTTGGGAAAGAGTCTACGACAATCAAACTTGTTTATTATCAGAGACTTTAACATCTTAATTAGACCTAGACTCTACATTACCATTGTATTCACATCCGTTGGTGATGTACACGACCCTGTACTTTTCCTTTTCTTTTCTGAGACAGTCCAGTTCTTCGCTACTACATGGCACCAGTCATCTGAAAGAAAAGAAAGAAATTAAGAACTTTTGATTAAAATCAAACATCATGGCACAAGATACAACTTTAATTTTGAGAAGAAAAAAAAAATCAGCCAACAAAACTGAAGTTGAAATTATTTTGCTCTATTTATATTAAACATAAAACAAAATGGTAGGCCTATGCAGGATCAAAGAATGTCAAAAAATGCTGCTGTTCGTATTTGATGCATATTCAAATTGTCTCTTCATTTACACATTTTACTGATGCAAGATATTATGTTTAGCACTTGGTATGTCTCATGTAGAAATTGAATTATCATTCACATGAATATAAATCTACATGTATTTGTAAACAAGGCATTGCATTGAAATAGCTGAATATTACTACATGTACCTGCATTTGGGAAACAGTCTATGACAATCAAACCTGTTTCTTATCAGAGACTGTAACATCTTAATTAGACCTAGACTCTACATTATCATTCAGCTTTTAAAGGTATTAACCATTCACCTATAAAACACTGGCATTGTCATGTGCATCATATTTCTTTGATACTGCACATATTTTCATGAAGTCTGCACAAGAATGCAAATGAAACACGTCTGCTGTTTGGTATTTATGAGAAAAAAATCACTAACCCGGAAGTCCTTGGCCTTAGGAATAACACGTGGCGAGTTAGTAGGAATTGACGTTAAAATAGAATAAGAATAGATCTACTAAATAGGCCTTTGCCTCATGAATGTCTGGTCTAATTATAGACTAAGTGAAGTCTAGACCTTTCACTTTTAAGTTACCAGTGGTTCACAAAATTTATATTATAGATCTAGACTACATCTAGATCTAGACATCTAATACTATTAGATCTTGGCAACTTTTGTCTTTGTGACATGAAATTAACACGTCACGGATGATATTGCGGCGATATCCAACAGGATGACAGTACCACTATTACTGACTCAGTAAGTTGACATAGATAACTAACATCAACTTGTTAACGTACGTTAGAGATGGCACCATATACAATAACCGGTGACACTGACACTGACAGATCTAACGACTACGTTTAGACTAACGTTAAAGAGTTAGACTCGCCATCTCAGTAAGTCGGCCAAAGACAAAGTCAATACAGGGCTAAGTCAGTGTTACTGTTATGTTAGGCCTAACAAATGTTAACGGTTACTCGGTTAGGTTAGGTTTACCAGGACTCAAGAGTCCTGGTTAAATCAGTCGAGGGACATTTCTTAGATGTCCTTCGATTCCAAGAATAAAAAGGGTGAAAGAACAAAGGGAAAAAACAGGAAAGAAGAAAGGACAAAAGATTATGTACAAATATGGATGCTGTGGAAATCGACAGCGCTACTGTATCACTATCAATCACGCGTGAATATGTAAACGCCATTTGGTTGGGCCGCATTCACAAGTTTTAGGGAAAAAAAACCCCACCGCTGTGCTTCAAAGGTACTCCACTCGAACTAACGTTAGACATAATGTCACATATCTACACACAGTACGGTACTAGGGCTGAATTCACAAGTATACTATAACACTGCACTGTACAGGAAAGCCACCTAACCTGTAGAGTACTACTCGTAGTGTTTAGGTAGTATCACTAGACCACATACTGTCATAGATGACATCTACACCAACGCTGCACACTGGCACTGGTCCGACGGTCCCTGACCAGGAAAAATCACTGTTGGACACTGACCAGTAACTTTTTCAGGAATGGACAAGTAAAAATTGGGGGGAAAAATGGGTGGACTCTACCTACTATTACCACTAGTCTAGATGTAGATCTAGAGCTAGACTATAGACTCTGTGTTAATTTGACTTGGTCTTAGACTTCAGCTGATCTTAGTTTTAGTAACTGGCATTACAAGTAAAGTCTTAACTTAGACTTAATAGTTAAACTTGAAAGTTAAAGTCTAACATGTCTAACTTTATTCTTTACTCTTCCTTTGAGTTTTACTTTTAGACTTTTTACTTTTTTTTAGTTTAGTAGGCCTACTTTGTCAATCTCATGATTTCATTTTCAACTCAAGTCAAGGCATAGCCATGAGTGTCTTCGAGACTTTGACATCTTGCATGTCTTGCACACAGACGTTACGACTACAGTACTCAGTAGTCTCAGAAGTAACGACATAAGTTGAAAAGAAACTATAAATAATATGATTTGGGATCTAATTTGAAATTGGATGGCGTTTACAGACTAGGCTTCATAAGCATCACGCGATTGAATACATGGGACTACACTCTACCGCAATTGATGGTTATGGTAGTCCAACTGAAACTGTTATTTTGAGCATGATTTTAATACGATTATAGCTTACCATTCACTTCACTCGTGGACAGTGGGCTGGCTTAGGTCGTCATTCATCTTTCAGATGGTTTGGTTCTCACTCTGAGATCTGGATTAGGGCCAAAACCTAATTCTAGGCCAGTAAGTTGAACAAAGCTCAAAATAATGCAACTGCGACGGTTCGTAAAACCCGCATTGCTCTTCACCCTAGCAATTCGGGTTTCACGAACCGGCGTATCTTTACTGCGTCGGTTCGTGAAACCCCTTTTTCTCAATTTCTCGATATTTCGAGTACCGTCGTTTTTTTCTTTCTTTGATAAAATTAAGAATAATTGATTTTGTGATCTAAAATTTTGGGATTTGGTAGAGTTTTGAAAGCACTTTCATTTGGTACCAATATCTCGATTTTGAAAATTTTGACCAAAATCGAAATAGCGTCGGTTCGTGAAAACGCCGACGATATGTATTATTGATACATAATACTCTACGGTTTTTAATTTCATTTCATTTCTCCCCCGGTATTTCTCCATACAAAAGAAAAATTAGGCTTAATAACAGTGGCAGATCGTATTCTGAAAATAAAACAAACCAAAATAACAAATGAGAGCCAGGGGGTGCTTGCGCACTCCCTTAATTTTCGATTGTAGTGGAACCAGAAAATTGCGCTGCAAAGACTTTTCTTTTCTTTTCTTTTTTCTTCCCTTTTTTGCTTGTCAGCTAATTAGACCCGGAAGGGGCACGAGAAATATCCCCCTTTATAACGGAATTCCTGGATCCGCCCTGGAATAATGTAATGTTGAGATTTAGGAATGGAAATTGAAGGAACTGCACAAAGCAAGCAAAGACATAAACAAAGCACGTTTGTAATTCTTTATAAGGGCCTATATACGTTGTCAATTTACAAAAATGATATAACCATGCAGACATGATTGTAATCATGTAATGTGTAAGAAAGTGGATTTGATTCGACTGAGGATGACGTAGATGCAAAGACAACGTGGAATAATAAAGAAAAAAATAACGGAAATTTGGCTGCCTTGCGGAATTGGGCACAGATCAATCAGTCCTGAAAAACAGACCAAAAAAAAACAACAACAACAAAAAAGCAACAACAACAACAAAAGAAGCACACCATTGCAAACAGTTCGTAATGTGGAAAAAAACAACAACAAAAAAAAAAAACCAAACAAACACTAGGAACAAATGTTGCGACATTATAGAGATAAGAATGCTGAAAAAAATACCAAGAATTTGAGTATCTGAAACAGACAAAAAAAAAAAATCAAACACAGAGAGCAAGTTGGGGAAGGTAGGAAAAACGGCATAGAACGCCATGAAGTACGAGAGGATGACAAATATACGTCAGACAGGGTGAGATTTTACATTCTCTCCTGCTAAAGATCTTTTCAAATTATTATTAAGGTAAATGTCTGCATTGACCTGTAGCATTGTATGCATAGAGATATATACTAAGAACACTAGAGGGCGGACTCCGTAAAATCCCTGTGACCGATAGAAGGAGGCGTTCGCCATTTTGGTCCGGGCAAATTTCGACTAGCGACCGTACCGATAACGTGTAGCGCTAGCGGAGCATGCAGGGAGATTGACGACGGGATGCAACGGCAGTAGGCTAGCATCTATGCCAAGGTCTCCATCGGAGTTTGGAAATCGAAAATGTTCTTAAATTCGCAAGTTCTACTTAAAGTAGCATAGATCTATGTTGCAAAATGCCTGGTTCATGTGCTGCTTTTGGTAGAAACAGGAGAAAAGAAGGGGAGCCGGCGGAGTTTCCTTTCACAAGTAACTAAAATTACATTATAGTGTGAGTTAAACAGATTGATTCAAGACAAAAAAAAAAAGAAAAAGAAAAGAAAAGGTCTTGCAAAATTCGTCAGGGGCACTCCGCCCTCCCTCAGCTATTCTCGATCTATTGCTACTATATAGATAGCTAATACAGTACATAACTATATGCAAGGTCGGCGGAACGGGGGGGGGGGGGGGGGGGGCATTTGCCCCATTTCCAAAATAAAAAAAAAAAACTCCCCTTTTTAAGTTTAAAAAGTGCTCATTTCTAAGTGCCCTATTTGGCCCTTGAGCCCCCCCCCCCCAAAAAAAAAAAACAAATAAAAATAAAATAAATTGTTCCTCCACCCTTTGCTATACCAGCAGTTAATTTCACTAAGATAGTGTGAGAAAAGCTCAGAATACGTAATACAGTGTATATGCCTGGTGACAGGACATATGCTCCGGCATTGATATCTTTCTGAAAATAGAATTAGCATCATGGGTCTGATTGGGCTTTTGGTTCAAGGGTGAGGATTAGGATTAGGGTTAGGTGTTTTGATTTGGGTTAGGGTTTATGTAAGCTTCAACATTAGCATTTCGAGCTTGAACATGCAATAATATGTCATGGAACCAATATGCCTACACGTACTTATTATAAAAATGATTTAATTCATTTCCACAAAAAAAAAGAAATACAATGAAACACTCGTATATGCAGATAGGACTATAGAATGCAGTCCCCTCATACAGAAAAAATATAATTGCAAAAAAAAAAAAAAAATACAAAAATTGACGCAGTATACTGTATCACAAGGGGCATCCGGCTGTCTAGAGACCAAGAGAACCCTTTGTATTGCATGGACCATGGTCGTGTTGGTCGGCTTGGAAGTATTTACCGGTACCTCGTTGAGAATAAAGTAAATTTTGTTTGATTTTCATTTTCTTTACCACTCATAATAAGAGATTGCTAGCATCTTAAATTTTTGAGCTGTTTCCTTCTCTCATCTCCGACCCCCTCATCTGCTTGCTGAAAGCCAATACGTGTTTGAGCGCTTGTTGTGTCCACCACTACTGCGCTGCCCGGACGCGATGTTTGTTTTTTGCCCGGACAAAGATGGCGCGCGGCCTCTTCATCTCGGCACACGAGCATGCGTACGCGCCACACGCAGTCCGCGCTCTAGTATATTATTAGTATACATCTCTATGATTGTATGTCAATTATTTCTTTTTTTCAGCATCCTAATTCCCATTTTCTTTCGTGATACGCATGACTTCGTTTGTTTTGCTTTTGTGTTATTGTTGTATTTTGTAATTGTTTGGTTTTTAAACTACTCGGACTCACAGAAGAACAGCCATTGGCTGAAATGAATGACCCGTGAGGAAATAACCTTGTATAAGCTCAACTTAACTCAGCTCAACTCAGAATACTAGTAAGCAGCTGGGCCGGGTACAGAGTTGTGCGTTTTGAGGAAAAAGATTGCGCAACGCATCCGCAAGCACGATCGAAACGATGTCGCAATGCCTATCGAAGCACGTGTGTGCTGTATAAAAATACTAATAAATGCATGCTGTGTGTATCTCGTTGTTGGCGGTGTTCCGAGGTCACTCTCGACCTCATCTTTGTTAGAAAGAGTCAACTTCGGATCAAGTCTCCATATTGGTGAGAAAGAGTTTTGGTTGTTTTACACATGTAGCTCAGTTCATGTAGAGACTGATCTTCGATGTCATGATTTCAATCTTTTAGTCTAGCTTACCTCGTTATTATCCGATCATCAAACAAGCGATCATTCAAGTGTGTCGCTCAGTCGATAGTCCCACCCGTTTTATGACGGCGTCGGATCACCACGGTACGCTCCCCTCAGCTCGGTGATACTTTACTTAGGCCTACCTGAATACGCGGTATGCATGGTATGCACTGCATTGTGTGCAGTCATTCTCATTGACCTTAAAAGAAAGTGTAGAATTTAAGCACTCCTAGTGATTGGTTCAGGTATTTGTACGAAATCCGTTCATTATGATGATATTTTTTTTTTTAATGTAAACTAAGTAGATCTAGGCCTAATATTCAGTAACAATATGTTCTGGGTGAGTCCATACACCATTATTTGTAATTCAAGCATAAAAAGCTTATCGGGGATGGCTGGTGTCTAGTAGTAGTAGACTCTACTCTAGTAGTAGTACTAAACGGTTTACTACCCTAGTAGTAGTAGCTGATCAGTGGGAATGCTTGGGGATGATTGTTCCAATCCTTGTGGGATTCATTTAAGAGTATACTTGGGTGACCCGCACCTCGTCATAGTTAATGTTTGCCCATAATTGAATCACATTTCGCCCCTGAAATTCTTTGAAATCCAACTCACTTACAGGAAAAATGCTGAAAATTCCAATGGAATCACAAGTTCACTGATCAATATTGAAAATTTGCAGCTATCGTCGTCAAAGGCGAACGATGCGAAAAAGATGCGCGCTAAGGAAGGGGCCCGCAACACGTCACCCGCTCTCCCATAGACTTAGCACGTAAAAGACGTGTGCGGGTGACTGTGATGTTCCCATAGACATACACGTAAAAGATGCGTGCGGGTGACATATAACACATATTCCTATAGCCCTATTAAAATTTCAGATTTTCGCGAAAAACTGTTCGGTTTTCACCACAATTTGCTTGGTTGTGGTAGTCCTGCCAAGTTTCAAGCGTACAGAACACAGGCCCGGGCATACATTTTTGTTCAGTGCGCTCAAAACGATTTTAAGCGGGGTGACGGTATTCGTGCCCCTGACGAGGTGCGGGCACCTGGCTATACATTATATCTATTTTTGTGTTTAAATTATTTGCTTCAGAATGGTCTCATATTCAAGTAATACTTGTATAAGCAGTTTAATGTTTCCAGGTTAAATAGCATGCCTGTAGAAGTACAGTCGTGTCAGTGGCGGATGCAGTGGTAAGGGGGGGGGGGGTGGCTGGGGAAGCACGTTGCGCACGACCCCTCTTTATTTTTTTGTTAAAACAAAAGAAATGAAAAGAAAAAAAATGGGGGGGGGGAGGCAAGCACCTAGCACGTGTCCCCTCTTTTTTTTTTTGTTCAAACAAAAAACAAAACAAAAATGAAAAGATAAAAAAAGGTGGGGGTGCATGCATCCCCCCTTTAATTTTGTTCAAAGTGCCTTCCCTTAAATACAGAATTCTTGGATCTGCCCCTATTGTTGCTGATTTTGCAACACTCGCAGCAAAGCAAAAACCAAAGTTTGGTCAATGTAGAGGTCTGGGTAGCACGTAGCCGGTAGGACCTACAGACTGCATAACTACAATGTATGCAGTGTACTTACATGATGTTGTAGCTCTGTCGCTGCACACAAGTGTCGTGACCTTCACACATTACATCTGGTCGGGCAACGCAGTGCAGTATGTGCTTATGAATGATCGCACAAATGCAACTTGCTTGTAATTTGCCCACAATTGCACTGTCCAAATTTGACCACCTGCTACATGTACGATGTAGAAATTTGTATGCTTTAATTTTAGTCTATTGTGCGAGGTTGAACCTTGGCACAGTCCCCAGGAAGTCGAGCCTTGGTGCAGGTGGCAATACACCATGTAGGCTACATGTCTGCCAGCAGAATTTTCACGTTATTGACAGTAATGACAGTAATGACACTTGACAGAAAATAACTCTGTAAATTAAATGTTTTATATTTTAATATCTTTTTTTTTTCAATAGAATCATTGCAGTCTGATTGGTCATTTACATTTTATCATACATTCATTTGTAGCTCACCTGAACCGAAGGCTCAAGTGAGCTACAATGTATTGCGATCGCTCTTCGTCCGGCGTCCGCCGTGCGTCGTCCGTCATGCGTAAACTTTTTCCATTTTCATCTTCTTCTTGAGAACTCCATGACCAATTTTCACCAAACTTGGCAGGTACACTGTAGCATCCCTACGGGGATAGGATCTCAATTTGTTCAAATGGGCACCATGCCCCATCTGGAGGGCCCCCAGAGGGGCCCTAACCCCCCAAAATTAAGAAATCTTCTTCTCTAGAACCAGAAGTGATAGAGCTACAGTGTAAATGAGTTAGTACATTGATCGACTGCAGTTTTAAGTTTGTTCATGGCGGAATCAGGGGTGCCCCCCTCGGGACCCAGGGGAGGGGGATGGGGAGGGTTTCTAATGGGGCCCAAATTGTACATTTTCATCTTTTTCTTGAAAATGTCATTATGTATTTTCACCAAACTTTGCAGGTAGCATTCCTAGGGGGATAGAATCTCATTACCATCAAATGGGCACCATGCCCCACCTGGGGGCTTCAGGGGGCCTAAATTGGGGCCTAAATTGTAATTTTTCATCTTTTTCTTGAAAACCCCTTTATGAATTTTCACCAAACTTGGCAGTTAGCATCCCTAGGGGGATAGAATTTCAATTCCATGAAATGGGCACCATGCCCCACCTGGGGGGCCCCCGGGGGCCCAACCCACCCTCCAGTAAGGAGAATCTTGAAAGATTTTCTCTAGAACCAGAAGTGATTGAGCTAAGTTAATACAATGAGTCAGTAAATTGATGACTGTTGTTCAAGTTTGTTCATAGCAGTATCAGGGGTGCCCCTTCCCCATTTGGACCCCCCCCCCCTTTTGGACCCAAGGGAGTGGGGTGGACTGGGTCCAAGTGGTGGTGTAAATTGTACATGTTCATAATCGTTGAAAAAACCCTTGATGAATATTCACCAAACTTGACAGGTTGCATGCCAGGGAGTAAAGATCTCAATTTGTTCAACAGGGCACCATGCTCCACTTCGGGCACCCGAGGGGGCCTAGTACCCCCCCCCCCCCCCAACATTAAGGATTATTTACAATTCTTCTCTAGAAGGAGACTTTATAAAGCAACGTTACTTTGTGTTTATTGTACATTGCTGACTGTAGTTCCAAGTTTGTTCATTGCAGTGCCCCCCCCCCCAAAAAAAAAAAAAAAAACAAAAAAAAAAAAAAATGGGGCGGGGGGGGGGGGGGAGGGAAATGCACCTCCAAAATTAAGGAATATTCAATAATATTGTTCACTAGAATCAAAAGTGATAGGGCTTTAAGTAGACCTTTTTTTTTTCTTTTTTTTACTGCATAGTCTAACATTCTATAAGGGCAAGTCCAGCGTCACAGACATTACATTTCAGACATTTTTTGACACTTTATGAGGTTAGTTTTAAAAGAGAAAACATTTATTTGAAGCTAATACTTGGTGATCACACACCACTCATCTAGATAAAACAACACTGTGAATATAAGAAAAAAATATACAATCGTTGTTTAATTATGCCAGAAAATGTTGTGCGTCACGGACATTACATTTTTTGGACACAACTCTTTACATGCCAACAAATAGTTTACAAACTCTGTGAGTTTAATCATCTTAATAAGACATTTTCCCTTTACAATGAATGTTTTGATATTGCTGTAACATATTTTAAACAAATTTAAATTAAAAAGTGTTTCAAATGACAATGATGGAAAGAAATCTGGCGTCACGGACATTACATTTTGAGCGTCACGGACATTACACTTTTGTCCACTTACTAAAAACTGAAATTAAGGTTAGTGAAAAACTATTTTTTATACTTTTTCTGAAGCAAAAGGACTGTAGGGTACATAAAGATACGTTTTAGTCCATTCTGTGAAATAAACAATGTTTTTCGGTTTCCATGGCAACAATAAACTCATTAATATTTAATAAAAGTATATATAGATATGGTAAAATGACAGTACTTTCACAATTTATACTATTCTACATGGTATGTCTTCTACAATCATCTAAGAATACATAAACACTGTAATTGAAGCAATCCCTAAAACTTAAACTGAAAAGAAAACTCAAAGAGAAAAGTCTTAAAACGTCACGGACATTACCACCTTATGCACTTTGAAAATATATGAAATATCAGTCAGTTACTTACTTTCTTTTTCTTTTGTTCTCATTTTTTTAAACATACAATACCATGAAATAAATCATGTCAACTTTAAACAATTTCTCTGAAATATTTATTACTTCTCTTTTCACCTTCCAAGGTAAAAATAAACATGTTATATGAATGATGCAATGTAATAATACAAAAATGAAATGATATCAAATAATAGCTCAATACTGACAAATGAAACAATCTTCATTAGTAAATCATAACATGAAGAATACATAATCAGTAATATTGATATTTATCTCTGATGTATATTCGATTGATATTGATAATACATGTACAACTTTTTTTTTTTTTATATAGGAACAAGCCTATATGGATGTTACAGATATTACACCTTTGATGAACCTTGAACATAATAAGTGATTAACTTTTTGTTTAGTTCTTTCTGCTGTCATCTTTTTTGTATGAGCTATAGCTTTACAACATTTCTTTGATACATGATTTTCTTTAATAAGTGGCAATAATAAACATGAATGTACAATCATGGTACAATACAGACTAATTTATGAAAGTGGTTCATTATACCACAAAATTAAGTACAGTTAAGAGAACACATAACAAAAGCAAAAAATGCCTAGATGCAATTCTTCTACAGGGTAGATTGTGAGCTACTGCTACTGCTATTTTGTAAAAAAGTTTAGTTATTCAGCTTCAAAGTTTTGTTTAAAGGAACATCTATTTCGATTGTCCATTGTTAGAGAAGACAGACACTCAATAATCTGTGTCTTCTCGATGAAAGACTCTTCTTCATTGCTATAGACGAACTGATTAGATGTACCCTGTCTTTTCATAAATGTAACAGTACATCCATCTCCATGAACTGCAGTGATTTGAGCTACAAAATATTTCACTGACTTTTTGGTTAAGAACTTGACTCAAACAAACAACCCAACTGCAGGTTGGTGAGATAATGAAAGTAGAAACAGATTAAAGGCAAGGTTAAAGATTTGATGAACAAGGTATTACAGTGTACCCCCACACACACATACCTGCCCCCCCCCCATATACATGCCCCCCCCCCCCACACACACACACATACACACACCCACACACACATTCACACTAACAAAGAAAGATTACAGGCCATATTAGAAAATTTCATCATTATCTACAGGTATTTCTAAATTTTTCATACTTCGTAATGTCCGTGACGTCTATGGGATTTATAACATTGTAATGTCCGTGACGCATTTTACTGGAAAAGTATTCGTGTGTTTCAAAATTTAATTGATAGTCTTGTGTAACAGATTGATTGATAATCAGAAAAACATTGTTTAATTACAAAACTTCAGCATTTTTAAAAAAGTATTTGTAAATTTTTGATACTTAGTAATGTCCGTGACGTCTATGGGATTTCTAACATTGTAATGTCCGTGACGCATTTTACTGGAAAAGTATTTGTGTGTTTCAAAATTTAATTTGTAATCTTGTGTAACACCATATTCTAGCTTTGCAAACTAAATTTTAACTTACTTGGATCAATTTCAATCTCTGTACAAAAACTTTTATACCTAAAACGTCACGGACATTACACTTTCAAAAAGGTAGAAATCACCAAATTTCAATATGCTGTGATTTTCTTAATATAATATATTTTTGAAAAATTCTTTTTGTTTCATTTAGTGCATTCCATGGACAGTAGAAAAAAATAATAAAATGCAGCCAAGATGTGCTCAAACATTCTAATTTTTCTCTCATTAATAAAATGTGTGCAAAACAGTGCTTTTGAGCACTACATTCAAAATGAAGCTAAATTTAGTTTGACATGGTGAAAAAATCAATTTCACTAGATTTTCCCCAAATTTTCTTTATATTTATCTAAATATAGGCTTTTCTGAATACTTTGAACATAAATTCAGTTAAAGTCTGTGAAATTTATTTTTTCACCCTGAGACTGTAACTTTTTTCATGGACTTGCCCATAAAGTACAGTGTACATGTTCCTTTTACCAGTGTGATGGAATATTTTATGCAAATGGACACCATGCCCCCAGCTCTCAAAGCTATCCCACCACAAGTTTCCAATGTTCTCAGGTAAGAGTCTGCCAGAATGCATGAAAGGTGAACTTGCGATACTCAGGTGAGCACGAGACCCCCGGGTCTCTTGTTACTGTAAATCCACAATGAGCCATGCATCTGGTAGAATCTGAATGCATGGCTCAAACCTTGCACAGTACCGGTATTATACGGATAAAGAACAATGTTGGTCTACTGGACGTACACGTATACAGGCCCATTTTAAATGATGCCTATAGGCCTGTTTCCTGTATCCTCAAGGATTGTATACTCTTGTTTACTTTGGAAACAGTATAAACCCCCCTCCCTCACTGACATTGGTTTAAACATTATTTGCAAAGTTCAACCTCACACATGCAATTCACACTGATTTACCCTGCCCTGTGCAACATTAGTGTCCCCATAGTTTGATTTGACTGCTAAAGGTAGAAGTAGAACTAGTCAAATGCTCAGTGCTTGTTGAAAGTTGAAGTAGCAATTATTCTATTAAAATATGTTGATGTTGATACAGAAATAATAACAATTATGCACTGAAATTAGAATGTCTCTGTGTTTTTACGTGCTTCACCAGGCACTCAAGAACTGCCAAAATCACACCGAGTTGGTCACTTGTCAACTTGTCAAGGCAATGGCAGACGAGAGAGAAAGCCTGTTCGCCAAGTTCTACGATGACGATGACAACGATGATGATGACAGTGCCAGTGCACAAAGCATCGAATCTATTCTAAAAGGACTTGAGAGGAAGGCAGTGGCAGAAGCAAGGACTGAAGATACCCCTGTTGAATCGGAGGCGGCACCGACAAATTTGGTAGGAGCAAATGGTCCACTGCATGCACAGACTGTCGGAAGTGATGATGGGAAAGAGGTTGTTGGTGGAGATCACGGGGTGGAATCAGAAGGAGAGGAAACGAAACCACGCCATATCACACTGCGACAGAAGCTCACATTCGCCGGGATTGCAATTATGTACATGTCATCGCTCATGTCCTTTTCTGTCTTGGCACCATTCTTTCCAAATGAGGTAATTGATATTCATGTGTTCTTTTGTGTCATATGGACAGGGCTCCTTTTCTGTGAACATCTAAATGACAATATCTCTGAATGGATTTGATATTAAAGAACAAAATGGCAACTCATCAGAATAATGTAGAGAGGAGAAGTGAGATTCAAGAGAAGCATTTGTGACCAGCCAATTTGAAACCAACAAAATTTGAATCAGGGCCAAAATATCACTTAGGCCAAAGTGAATTTCGACTTTTTCAACATTATACTTCAAAAGAGTTTATAAGCTCTAAGCTTGTATGTAAAATTGTACCATCCTTACCCAGTCAAAATCTCTTTAGTTTAGATAGAGTTGACCCTGTGTATTGTTACAGAAAAGGATGAAAAATGTTTGTGTTAATTGATTGGGGTTTCCCAGATGTGCTGTGCAGCAGAAGAATCAATGAAAAAAAAAATGAAAGTGGTCTTAAAACAAACAAACAAACAAACAAACAAACTAACTAACTAACTAACTAACTAACTAACTGACCCTATAATAATGGTACTTGTATCTTGATTCTGGCTTTGTTGCTCTCATTCAGAGGTTTCAAAAGGTGCACTGTACAAGTTTGATTTGGTCAAACTGAATGACATTTTGGTCCATAAGAGAGGATCCTAACTGCAACTTTGTGGTTTTTGAGCTGGATGGTCAGATTTGGCATTTTTTGTTGTTTTTTCCCCATTATTGCAGCATTTTCATCATTTGAAAAAAAGTTGCAAACCTAGAAGAATGATAACACAAGAAATTTCTGAGATATATTTGTTGGTTGCCATTATTTAGGTTTGTATAAGTTGTAAAATAAATGTGACACAGTTTGCTGATTGTGATTTTCTTTCTTTCATTGTTGTTTGCAGGCAGAGAAGAAGGGTGTAAGTCCAGCAGAGACTGGGTTTATATTTGGATTCTTTGCTCTGGTCAGCTTCATCTGTTCTCCAATTCTAGGAAAATATGTAAGTAACTTCACTTTTATGTAACTGTTTAGAGAGAAAGTGCCTGAAATTATTTTGTTTCTATCACAAGAACTGTTTTAGATTGGTTAATATGGAGAATGATAGAGATCATTCAAATACCCCAATCATTTCAGAAAGAAGGCCCATGTATTTGTAGAATTAATTGTAATTTGAATACCAAACAATGATATGTTAATGGAGCTCACCAGAAATTGGAAATCCAATTGGAAATTGAAAATTGGAGCTCCAGCAACAGATCTTGTTTAGTATTCAAAGTACAGTCTGTTAAAGTCATGTATCAATATCAATCTTTTGAGTACATATGTGAAATAGTGATGCAAGCTACAAAACTGATATCCCCAGTGTGTACTCCAATACACCTCTGCCGCTTTATTTTTTACGATGTTTGTACTCATTGTTTACACTGGGCGCCTCTTTTCTCATTCTGTGACTCTTTCCCAGTTGCCAGTCATTGGGGCAAAGTTCATGTTCCTCAGTGGATCCTTCCTGAGTGCAGGTTGTAATATTTTATATGGGTAAGTTCCCACAATGTGCATTTGCTCAAGAAACAGAAAAGGTGATCTACGTTTGTACATTGTATATATGGCACCATGCACAGGTTATTTGCTTGTTCCACTTTTGTGTCCATATTAGGTGTTAGTTCAACATCTTTACACAATAATTGTACAATGTAGCTGCCATGGTATGCTTTAAATTTGTGCATGGTAAAGACCTTTTCATTTTTTTGTGTGTGTGTATCAGAGTTCAAGGTTAGATTTTGCCATCATTATTAATCTCGTGCTTTCTTTGTTTTGTTCTTCCTTGTTTGAAAATACCAATATGCCATTACAAACTCTGTGTTTGAAACTTCTGTTGTGTTGGTTATAGGATATAAAAACATTTCAAGAGAAAATTACCAAAATTTCCCTTAGAAAGAATGCTTACTCTCCTTGGTACATTTTTGATTGTCCTTCTTCCCCAGTTGAGCCTACATTTTGCAACACAAAGTGATTGATTATTCTATACCAGGTGAATATGCTATCTATGCACATACAGTGTACAATCAGCACCAATTGTTCAAAGCAAGTTGTAATGTTAGACCACTTGCAAACAGCAATAATGTAGTTAAATCCTACAGCGGCAAAGATTTGATACAAAAACTATTATACATGTGACCGTGCACCTCAAAACGAGCATAAAGTCACACACACTGATTTTGTGTGAGGACTGAAAATAAGTGAAATGGGTCAACCTAGCCGAACTTGACTCTTTCATATTTTCTGAAAGAGCGGGTCTTCTTTTACATTATGCTAAAATTTAGTATCATATAATGGGCGGGAAAGTGTGTATTTTAGCAGGTTATCTCCAACATTTTTGGTAGAATAGTCTGATTAGGTGTGTCTGTAGAATCCCTTTTTCATTTCTGAAAAACCTTTTCCACTTTCTTCACTTTCAACTCTAATAACTTTTGAAAGGATAGTGCTACTGCTTTGAAAGTTGGTATTGATTATGGACAGAATGTGTTAATGAGACATGCTTAATTTCAATTTAATCCGATAATCCCTTCATTGTTGCTATTCTGGTGGTTTCCTTCCTGTTTTTTGTCCCATTCATCGCACAGCCAGCACGGGTTTGATAAAAGATTAAGCGCTTGAATAGACACTGTACCAGAGACTCCAACCCCAAGCACCTTCTGATCTGGAGATTCTCCCGCCCGAAACCCCTAGCAAACGGGAGACTCCAAGTTGATGTGTGCGAAGCGCGAAGTTCCTAGGTTTCTATAGATGTTTTCTGGTGCTATCTAAGGCTTATTTTTTTTTGACATACGATAGCAATAAGTAAGAAATCCTTTCCACCGGGAGACACAGAGCCAGGGCGGGAGAAATCAAATCTCAAACGGGAGAACGGGAGATTTTGCAATAATGGGCTTTCGGCGGGAGATCTCCCGTCGAAAACGGGAGAGTTGGAGTCTCTGCTGTACTTCAGAGCCTCTTTTCTCAGTTCACACTTTTCCTGAGTTTGTGCTTTCTTTCCAATATTTAGATAGGCTAGGAGAGTCCATTTTATTTGAGTAATACATCATTTTAAAGCTTAAAGTCTGCTCTTTCAGAATATGGTCTTAACTAAAAATTCATGTCTGGCGACTTTTTGTTTGTGTTGAGGTGCAGGGTCACATATGTAGTGCGCTTTCCTATGAAAATGGACAGATGCACAAGTTAAAAAAAAAAAACACCTAATACAGGTAACTCCCAATGAAACAAAATCCTTCGCACTGGCACATTTCTTTTTCTTGTACTTGAATTTCCTTACATTCGTAAAACAATTTAAAAGTATTGTAGAAAGATAATACCGGTAGACATAATTTTGGGACCTGAATTTTCATTTTGTTGCAACAAAAGCAGAGGAGACATTAGTGTCCTGCCATGTACAAAGAAATTAGCTTACAGAGATTCTTTGTGGATTCTTTATAGGTTTCTTGATGGAATCATGCAGAAAAATGTGTTCCTTGCGTTCTGCTTTGTCATCCGTGCTTTTGAAGCGCTGGGATCAGCCGCCACAGTAACATCTGGGATGGCCATTGTTGCACAAGTCTTTCCGGATAACGTGGCGCAATATGACGTAAGTTGTCTTCTCTTGTGTGATAAGCACTATGTTCTAAAAGATAGTTGTATTACTTTCTGCATACGTTGCAGGCTTGTCACTACTTAACCTCCGTAACTACCTGCATTATCTGACTTTTGCAACTGGAAGACGACTAGAATGGACTTTGTTTTTCTGTCATTTCCAAAAGGCAGGGTTCTCAAGATCTATGTTTATTTACGGTATCTAAACAGCTTCAAAAATCGTGCAAGTGACTCTTTGTTTACCAATTGTATAATGATATCATTGTTGTTATTATCATAACTGCTTTAATTTTTGTTGTTATTATCATAACTGCTTTAATATTTGTTGTTATCATTATCAGGCACGTGATTATTGTTGAACCCCGTTTACAGTGCGGGGCTGGGCCGAGCCGCGGCCGAGCCCATCAGCCTCAAATGCGGGGCTGAGCCCCACAATTTTGTCCGTTTACACTGCCGGGCTCGCCCATGCTTTTGATTCAAACCTTTCAATATTTTGTCTTAGTGGCACTCTGCTTGTAAACAAACGCCATTTGGTATAGTCTGGTTTTCAGACCCTTTTCAAACTGGATTCCGTGGTGACGAAGTCTACGAAGCCGCCATTTGGCAAAGGCCTTGCCGAAGGAAAAAAATCCTGTGCAGGACAAAACCGCCTTAAACTATACAAGTTTTCGACGTTGAGGGGGTTAATATCCTGAATAACGAAATAGTACGGGCAGAGGGTTTGGAAGCCCGACTAAAATTGGCCTCGCATTTGGCCCAGTTTGCGTTTACACAGAGAAAAGGCCGGGCTCAACCGCGGCGATCGTCCGTGGCGGAGACCACCTCCAGAGCGTCGCCAAATGTGCGGCCAATTTTGGCCCCGCATTTGGCCTTTTGCGCTTTTACACTGAACTGAAGGTGAGCTCGGCCGTGGCTGAGCCGGGGCCGAGCCTCGCACTGTAAACGGGTTCCTGGTGTTTCCCTTGAAGGAGAAAGTCTTTACAAGTTATGTTACTGCAACCACGTCACATACATACATTTAGCTGTTGGACTGTACTTTTTTATTTCCTTTGTTGTTGTTGTTGTTGTTGTTTTCCCACCCAGGGCATGCTTGAGCTATTTAGTGGTTTTGGTTTTGCCATTGGTCCACCACTTGGGAGCTTGTTCTATGGGGTGAGTATGCAATGATGTTTCACTCGTAACATAATAGCACCAGGGAGGTGTCATAGATGGAGTGGCTACTCTTCCTAATTCAGCACTGCACACCCGCTCAGTAAATCTATGATACCGGTACGTAATTAATTCATCACAATAAATATGTGTGTGCGTGTGTGTATGACAGGATTTTTATCTCTGACCTTGAATGGATTTTCCAAACTCTAAGCGATAAAGTAACAAATGCAATGCCCCTATTTTGTTCACCTTCCTCCTGTAGATTGGTGGCTATAGACTTCCCTTCATCGTTCTTGGTACCACGTCTTTGGTTCTCACCATCATCGATATGTGGATACTACCGTCTGTCAGTGAGTACTGTTAACGGCGTTATTTTTGTGAGGGTTTTATTTTTGCGAATTTAGCGAGCTTTGGGCTGATCGCGAAATTAAGGACACACGAAAATATTACCCTGTCATACCTTATGTACAAATTGATGACAAAATGCGTCCAATGCTGGCCGGACCAGAACGCGGCTGTCACGGTTACACCGCGCAGCCAGTGCGTACATATACTATATTACTAGTACGTACGCTATGGTGCGACCGATTGTGGAAGTGCAGTACAATGCTAAAAGTGCAGTAAAATGTGCAATCTCTGTGCTACGTTACTCTACGCGAACGAACACCAGCTCGACGTGGTTGGGTGAGGCCTAGGAATGCATGTAGCCCAACCAGACACTGTGTGCGCAGGGTCGTGTAGTAGTTAGGATGCATGTTAGCGCAACCATACAGACGCCGTGCGCAGCTAGAGCAACACTTGTGTACAGTGACAGGGCCGTGTATAATATGATGCATGTAAAACTTTCGCTAGTGCTAGCGCAGCTCTTGAACTTTGTCGTCTATCTATTTGTTGCAACATTTGGTGGGTAGGCCTACTGAGTACTCGTGAATGCTGTAATTGTTTCATTTTATAAATCTTCTACTGTGTCTTTTCTATTTTCATGTTTGGGAAGTCACAATGCAAATGGAAAAATGTTACGAGTACGTTGGCAAGTGTTTTAAAGTGTTTCTTGGGCTTGGCAGTAGACCCTACTACTACTAGTATCAATTGCAAATTTAACAACATGCGAAGATGCCACTGATACTGTGAATCGCGAAAATATCTGTATGCGAAAATATTGGCGTATACAGTATCTTGAAAGGTCAAAACACCAGCCAAGCCTGTGCACAGAATCCTCTTTGATGATGTAAAATATCGTTTCCATGGTAACTGGTATCAAGGCAATCATTTGAGTATCAGCTGCACGTGAAAGCAGTTGCTGCACTGGGCGCTGGCTCAAGTACATGTAGTGTCTTTCACAAAAGCAACAGTGGTTTAGGCTAGTTCCTGTGATAAGCTATCTATCAAAGTCAAAACACAGTACATTTGATCTGATTTCTAAATATTTCTGAAATATCCAAGGAAAGTGAAACCTTGCAGAAAAACAAAAGCTGAAAAATGTAATCAAATGAGCTTGGAAATAATTCATGTCTATGTTGTAAGGGATTTTTGTATTATAGTAGTGTGTCATTTTTGTTTCATACTTGCACAGTACAATAATTAAAGGAGAATAATCACCCTTGATGAATTTTAACAGTCACAATACTCTTTGGTATTTATCATTGTATTAATTTGATGGATGGTGCTATTAAGAATAGTCACATCACG
Organism: Diadema antillarum; assembly: GCF_040938485.1. Lineage (NCBI taxonomy): Eukaryota > Metazoa > Echinodermata > Echinoidea > Diadematoida > Diadematidae > Diadema > Diadema antillarum. The sequence goes on from NW_027271135.1 coordinate 1,847,430, forward strand.
CTTGTTGTTGATGGGTTTTGATAGAGCAAATATTATAGAAATTATTCCACTGTCTTAAAAATGCAGGTTATAAGAATGTATTTTTAGGCAGCAGGAATTTTGTCCATCTTATTGCTTTGGGTGCTGATTAGCACAGAAATCCCTATAATGTTTTACACACCATTTCAATTCCCCGTTCAATTTTTCTAGGGTCATTGTCTGGAGAAGAGAAGCCCGGCTCATTACTCAACGTTGCCAGAATTCCTGCCATCTGGGTCGTTCTCATCGGCTCTGTTTGGAGTAGTGCTTGTATAGGGTTCATTGACCCTACCCTTTCAGTACATCTCACCAATGTGAGTGAAGGTTTAAAGGCTTCATTTTACAACACTTGTATGATTATTTCATTTTTGTATTACTTACTGTTTGTGTTGTTTGTTTGTTGTTGTTAATGTTGTTGCCATAAAAGGGCAAAAGGATTTTGCTGTCTATTCATATGTTTTTTTCTATTTTCATGTAGTCATACTCTAAAAGGGGTCAACAGAAACATACAAAAGGTCAAGGGTCAGAGTTCAAGAGCTGAAGCATGTTAATGTGCAGTGTCATTGAAATATTAAAGTACAGCTGTATTAGGGTTTAGCGCCCAGTTCAAATTCAGATATAACTTCTGCATTAAAAAAAATACAATCCTACACACATCAAGATTAAATCACCATCAAATCAAGTTAAATGAAGGCAACCTGTAGCAGAGCAAATTGGGTCATCTTATTATGATCTATAGGCCTACTAATACATGTACTCTCATGGACTGGAGTTAAAAGGGGCCTTAGCTTTTGATCAACATTTTTGTCACAAGCCAATGTTGACCAAAAATTTTTAAAATGTGGTCATTTTGACTTTGACAAAGATTCTACTTGGATCAAAAGCTTAGGCTCCCTTTCACTTTGTTTTACTCTGCTGGCTGGCTATTACTGGATAAGCAGTTTCCATTTTTTGCTTTTTTGTTTGTTTCTTCATTATTTTTCTGGGGGTTTTTTGTGTGTATGAGAATGCATAATCTTCCATGTCTAAAGTATTGTATGACTAATACTGTTTTCTTCTTTTCCAGCCACCCCTAAAAGTTTCTAAATCTCTTGTTGGAGTCTTATTTTTTCTGGTTGGTGGAGGGTACGGAATTATGGCTCCAATTCTGGGGTATATTGGAGACAAAACAGTAAGTACAGAGTCTTTCTCTTGTGATCTAGAATCTCTTTACTACCTGCTAACTCATTTAACATTTTTTTTTTTTTTTTCATTAGCATGCAATGATCCATTCAAACTTAACGTACATTGTAAGTGCTCAAAAGTTAGCTAGCTCACTCAGGGGTAACAGTGCATCTCAAGCTAACAGGCCATAATAGCCATAGTGACACAATGGGAATAAAAGGGAATAAGATAATTTCTATTCATGGGCAATTTGTTTCCAAAACCCTGTACCAGTTTGTCAAGAAAGCATTCCAGCGTTTGCATGCCGACTGGCAGAGAAAGCACAATGAAATGAAAGGATTAAGGCCCATCGTCACTCATGTTCGGATGAATTTCTATTGCACAGCATTGATATGTATTGTGATACTCATTTTGATTGACCCTACTGTTGATGACACTGGAAGATACAAGAGGTTGGTGCTTTTTCGTTGGAGTGGAGATTCGTAGGTGCAGAATAAACAAAGCCCAGATGAAAAGTAAAAGTGATAGGATATTTTGTGACACATCATCACCAAACAGTTCCCGAATTTGCACATTTAAGACATACAGATGTACTCACGTCATCAGAAGTCACAATGGAATTGGACATCGAACCACTTCTTTACCATTTCCTGGTTTGTTCCCCGTAAATATTGCAAGACTTGCATTCATGTGTATGGACATTGCATTTTGTAGTTTTAAACCGTAGATGTGCTAGTCGCACTATACATGACTGTTTGTTAGTGCGTTTCCCATATCACTTCCATTTTCTTTTCCTTGCAGAAAGCCACTAGGATCATGATGGTCCTGGGCTTCTACTTCATAGGACTATCCTACATGTTCCTGGGTCCAAGCCCTCTCCTAAACCTACCCAAGTAAAGTCTGCCGTCTTGATAGAGTTTGTATGTCCATCTTTAGAATTGTACTGATGTACTATTAGATACTTGTTTTTGTGATTGACCTGCCATGATTCTGGGTAGATTTTGGCAAGAGAAAACAGAGACAAATACGTTTAATGTCATTATTATTATGTTTCTTTTGTAAGAGAGCAAAATGCATCTGATATTTGAGTGGAAATTGATACAGTTTTATATTTCCCACCATATGTCTCTCTGTAAGACAAATATTTGTTTGTTTGTTTGTTCCTGCAAAGGATTAGATATATCACTAGCATCTTATCTCTGCTTTCTTTCTTCAGTCTCTATTATTTTCAGTCAGACTCAGGACATTGTTTGTTCAAGCAGGTGCACACATCAAAGTTTAAGATACTTTGTTAAATTGGCAACACATCTTAGAAGATTACTGTAGTTCCTTTTTCAGCTTGGCAAAGTCTGCATTTTTCATTCAGATTTCATGCAGATTTTGTTTGATTGGTAATACAGATAAGTTTTGTAAGTATATACAATATGCAGTGAAATTTCAGAGTTACTTATTATGTAATGTAAATGGTGAGGTGATAATAATTTTATCAACAAAAATAATCCAGGACTTGATTGTTAGTGTTTGTGATGTGGCATATGCCCTTGAAATACTGTCAAACCAGACATTTTTGCATGGGTGAAACTTTGCAAAATTTTGCTAGAATCCAAAATTTCCAAAAGTAAAATACATACAACAGTTTTGTCTACACAATGCACTGAATGCCTGTCACTAATTTGCGAAAATTTCATGCAGCCAAACAGGCCAATAGTTCCAATTTTAAACCAACTTAAAGATAAACCAAAAATGCTGCAAAAGTTTCTGGTTTTACAATATTTCCTTATTTTATTATGATGTGCATTCCATTCTTCACTCCTATCCCCAGACAGCTATGGGTTATCATCGTTGCTCTCTCTCTGCTGGGGGTCTCAAACAGTTTGGCCAGCATGCCAGCATTTTTGGACCTAATCCTCTCCGCCCAGTAAGTGTGGATTGTTTGAACTTTGTTGATGCTGTTGATACGTCGCATTCTTATGCATGCTCTCCTAAAGCATACCGTGCTGCAGACCTACTTTACCTGTGCTTGTGGAGTGCTCCATTGCTAGCAATGCATACCAGACTGTACCATACCTTTTTAAAGCAGACCACTTCCAGATGTTGTCCAAAAAGGTGCCATACCCTACTGTGACATGGCACAGAACGCTCAAACGTAAAGTGGTCGAGAAGCTTTACTGTACCATACACTTGTAGGTTGACATGAGAAGAATGCATTGTCACACACATGTGTCATAACCTGTTCCATACTGAATTCTGAAATCTCCACTGGCCACCAGGTTCCTGGAGGGAATGGGATTCAATGCAAAGAGTTGATTATCTCTAGTGGGAACACCTGTGTTTAGCATACAATGTAAGTGCTTATGTCCTCGATGCTACAAAACCTGTGAATGTTGTAGAGAAAATGCCAAGCTTTGATGTAAATTGTATGACAAATCCGTGATTGTTTTTCTGTCAAATGACCAGTAACTATGCATGTACATTATTTTGGAGACATGACTTTTGCACACAAAACAGTGACAGAAACAGAATTTACATGTATTTGCAAATCCATTAGGGAACACAACTTGAGTCAATCACCACGTACAATACACGCTACTGTGTGACAGGAATGGAATTGTGATAAAATGCTTTCATTGTACTGTAGCATTTGGGGATTTATCGATCAGTTTGGCCGGGTTTCTGCCTATGAGTAAAATATGTGAATTTGGCACACTGTTTACTTTAAAGGGACATTCCAGACGAGTTTCATAATTTCACATCATGTAGTACATAAATCAAAAGATCCATGTATAGATTTGTGGAATTTATTTTTTTTTTTTTAGCAGTGAATCAGTACTTTGAAAAACCTTAAACAAATTACACTGAACGAGGATGATGACATAGGAGACTCACATATTTCAGAAATGTAGAAGTGTAATCCATTACAATATCTCTTGCTTGCGAGCTCACGTGTGTATAATCTGTGCATCCCTTCTTCTTTTGTTCTGCTTTCTTGAGCCCCAACTCATGCGCTCTTATGATGTTCCCACAATGTCATCATTCTTGTTCATTGCCACTTGTTATAAATTTCAAAAATATTTTTGTTCTTCTTCCCAGTTATCATTTAATACTGAAATTCTCTCCTCAGTATAACTAATTTATAGTTGTTCAAATGTAAAAATCTGAAAATTATCTGGAGGTCTCCTTTAATAGTCTGTGTGCAAATGTGGCAAATAAAGAGGTAACTGCTGTCACAAACCTATTTATTGTTAGTTTCCTCTTTTTGTTATCATTATTCTTCCAGGTGGTATGGTTTGCCCGATGATTTCTCCACCCAAGGAGTCCTCTCTGGTCTATTCAACGGGTCCTATGCACTCGGGTGAGCCACGGATTGAGGATGTTTCCCACAGGTGCTACAGAACTAGGATGGATGGGTTTGGAGGGGAAATGGGGGGGGGGGGGGAGAGGCATGGGGTGCAGCCCTGTACACTTTTGGCTCTTCCAAGAAAACAAAAGCAAAAACAGCAACCAAAACTAATACAGTCAAACCTGTCTACAGTGGCCACCCAAGAGAGATGAGCGAAGTGACTTTTTCTCTCATAGAGAATTGTTTTTAGTGGCCGAACATGGCAGGTGGCCGCTACAGACAGGTGGTCTCTAAGAGAAAAGAAAGAAAAAAAGAAGAAGAATCAGAAAATAAGACCCCCCCCCCCCCCACCGAAGAGCAAAAAGAAAAATAAATAAATAAATAAATAAAAAATAAAACAGCATAATACTTGACTCGAGTTCTGTTCATACTGTCTTTCCATGGATGCAAGGGGTAGCCAGAATCATGTACATGTACCTCTGTCCCAACCATGAGTATGTAGTACCCTTGACAGAAAATAGTACTATTATGTGTATCTAATAATATCTCTACAACATTCAGTAATCTGTCATTTCTCGTTGCAGCACATTCATTGGTCCGACATTAGCGGGCGTCCTTGTCGACAAAGTGGGATTCGACTGGGCGGTAACTGTGTTTGCTGCTGGCAACTTTCTTATAATGATCATGATTGGTCTGTTCAGTGCATGGGAGTTCCAGTGGGGAAAAGGGTAAGGCTTCTTTTCCTGTACCATCATTCATTGTTCAGGTCCACTGTCAAACTAGCTTCGAAAACATGTTTCTTTCAGAATTAATCCATCAAACTGTACATGAATTAACATTTATTGTAAATGATAATTGATTCACAATAGTCAAGTGATGAGCAATAGATACAGTAATTCAGATAATGATGAATTGAAAGGAGTTTCACACATGTCATTGCATAGTGTTATTACAATAATCTTGTGTCAAGTGTGCCTTGAAGGGGTGTACTGAAAGTTGGAACTTTGATAATTAACCTGTTTCCTACAGGAATCTGGTGGCCTGTGTATTAAGTCTATGGGGATTTCAGAATTCCATATGTAACGGGTTAATAGATATTTTAAAGACTGCCAATTGTGTTATCTTCACTGAAAAAAAGAGAGAGAAAAGTTTCAAGCAGGATGATAACATGTTCAATGTATCCAATGTTTGAATTTATCATTATCATTATCACTGAGATGTACAACTAGAAACATGCCAGATAGATATATCTTGTTTGGTTGCAGAAAGAGAAAACCAGAACATCTCAGGAGAAGAGATACACCAGAGAGATTAGTTAGAGATGAATCATCCATCAATGCCTAGATCTGCAAAGGTTGATAGTAAGTGTACCCTGCGAAACGTATACTGTATATTATAAGCTGGTATTTTCGCGAGGGTTTAATTTTTCGCGAATTTTGCGAATCACAGTTGGATCGCAAATTTAACCCTAAAAAGACTGGGTTATTTTGGTAGCTCGAAAGACTGGTGGGGGGCCTAAAGGGCCCCCCCTTAAGATCTCGGCCGTGGATCGCGCGATCGCCGCGGAAATTTGCACAATGGTAGTGTGCGATGTAATCTACAAGATCGTATATCTAAATTTTCCAAAATAGTCTTCTTTTATTTTATTTTGATTAATTATGCTAATTTATGCGAGAAATCAGACTTTTTTATCTAAATCAGTAAATAAAGCTCCAAAAGTGCTCATTTTTGGTCTAGATATTCTTTGTAGCATTCTTAGCAAATGTACTTGAAAAAAAATTCGATATCAAAATTAATTTCTTATTTATTTTATTGTTTTATGAATTTCTTATGTATTTCTTTGTTTTTTCGACCTTTTGTTTTTGTTGTTTTTTTCAGCAAAATTTGTGGCAGACCCTTTTTGAAGCATAATACTACTAAAACAAATTGATTTTAGCCATTGAGAGTAAAAATAAGCATATTTATATGAACCATGTGATAAAACTCAATTTGTATTGACTTTGTACACAAAATCACATTTTTGTGCCATTTTCGGTCTCACGTGCATGTACAAAAAGTTACGTAACTTCAGAGCCGTACCCCCGGGCGTCACAAATTTGGTGTCAAAATGTGCGGGAAACTCGAAAGAAAAAAGTCATAGAGCTTCGCGGCGAGAGCATTGCGTGTTGCTGAGTAATCGCGCGAAATGTCGAGGGGGGGGGCTTTTAGGCCCCCCCCCCCAGTCTTTTTAGGGTTAACAACACGCGAAAATGACTCCATGCACTGTGCTTATAGAGCATTAATGTAAGCGTTGGCGACGATTCACGAAAACAACATCTCGCGAAAATGTCTATTACGTCGTCATTTGCAAAAATATCTGTACGCGAAAACAACAGCTTAATACAGTATTTGATTAAGCTAATCCTTTCTGTGCTAGGGACTTTGGCCAGTGTATACACCACTATAGGCAAGGGCTACACACTAACCCATTTTTTTTTCTCTACTGGTCAGACCTGTGTATCGGGCCAGTAGGTACCCAGTTTCCCCATGTTTGATGGGTCCGTTCCTGAAAAAGTTACTAGTCCAAGAGTGATTTTTACTGGTCAGGGATTGGTTGGCTGAGTGCCAGTGCGCAGCATTCCTATAGGGTTTTGTGAGCCAATCAGCAGTCAAAGCACAGAAATGGTTAAAAGTGTAATCCCATGTAATGTCAAATTCAGTGTTTTGAATTGAGTAATCTGAAAAAAAAAAATAAAAAAAAGTGGTATTGTAGATGCCTCAAAAATATCAGACATTGAATCAGAAAATGGTGAAAATTTACACAACCAGTAACTTTCTTCTTTTTTTTCCTGGAAAGAATTGGTTGCAATCCCCATAGCACATGCTAACCAGGTGAAGTGAAAAAAAAAAATCCTCCTTACAGCTTGTACAGAGTAATTAATTACTCTTAATTAGTAATTCAGCAATTTTCAAATGGTTGGCATCTTATTATATGACTCCCATGGGATGTGAACGTCTTAATTAATTCTGCGCGATTTCATGTCAGAAACAGAAGAAAGATAGTAAAGATTTGTCTGCGAAAAACTTGTGCCATTTTCTAATTTGTGTTAATAACCATGTTGATATTAGATTGAATGCGTCTTGTAATTGCAATTCAAGTGTGCATGCAGAAAAAGACCTTGGCCCAAGATATACTTTCCTTGTAATATTGTTGAAAAAGACGTAAAATGTGCACATCAAAGTGATCTGGGAGATAGAATAATTGTCGAATAAACAGACTTGAGATGTTAATTTCTGTAGACAAAATACCAATGCCTTATATTGTGTACAATTGTTGTCCTATATTGTTCCTCGTACTGTGTTTTGGTACACCTGTCGGCCTACAATGTCCTTTACTGTTGCATATGCTGATACTGTGTTGCAGAGCTGCCACCTACAGTTGACTCCTATTCTAACGAAGTCCTCGGGACCGGCAGTTTTTTTTTTTTTTTTTTTTTTTTTTTTTTTTGTTATATCAAAATTTCATTATAACCAAAGAAATAAACAATAAAAAACATAGAGCCAATTGTGTTGCGGCCTGAATTTTTACTTTGTTTTAACCAGAATTTTGCTATTATAACGGGAGTGCACTGTAGTATGTTTTTGTCGTATTCTGCATGTTTTTCTTCATCCAGAATTCAAGATTTTTTTTTTTTTTTTATGGGGGGGGGGGGGGAGTGAAATTCCATATGTGACCGTGCACCTCAAAAAGAACATAAAGTCGCACACACTGATTTTGCGTGAGGACTGAAAATAAGTGAAATGGGTCAACCTAGTCGAACTTGACTTTTTCATATTTTCTGAAAGAGCGGGTCTTCTTTTACATAATGCTAAAATTTGGTATCATAAAACGGGAAGGAAAGTGTGTTTTTTTAGCAGTTTATTTCGAACATTTTTGGTAGATTAGTGTGATTAGGTGTGTCTTTAGAATCCTTTTTTCATTTCTGAAAAACCTTGCCCACACTCTTCACTTTCAACTCTTTGAAAGGATAGTGCTACTGCTTTCAAAGATGGCATTAATTATGGACAGAATGTGTTAATAAGGCATGCTCAATTTCAGTTTAATCTGATAATCCCTTCATTGTTGTTACTCTAGTGGTTAACTTCCTGTTTTTTGTCCCATTCATCGCACAGCCAGCACGGTTTGGTAAAGATTAAGCGCTTGAATAGACACTGTAATTCAGAGCCTCTTTTCTCAGTTCACACTTTTCCTGAGTTCGTGCTTTCTTTCCAATATTTAGATAGGTTAGGAGAGTCCATTTGATTTGAGTTATACATCATTTTAAAGCTTAAGGTCTGCTCTTTCAGAATATGCTCTTAACTACAAATTCTTCTCTGGCGACTTTTTGTTTGTTTTGAGGTGCAGGGTCACATATAGTGTGCTTAGTGTGTGCGCTTTAAAAATTTTTCATCCAGAATATGAATTTGAAAACAAAAACAAATAAGAAACCAAAAGCAAACAAAATATAAAAAACAACAACAACAAACAAAACATTTTTTTGCTCTTCATTATGTTTTTATGATTTGTGGGGGGTTGGTAGACCCGGTGTTCCTTTGCTGACCCATGTTTTCTTGACCATTGCATTATATGTAGCAAATTGGCATGGAGGGACTGGTAAGAGAAGGTGTGAGTGAAGATGACCCCCAAGCTGACCGGTCAGTTGACTTCAGGAGGAAACTCAACGCAACCTGACAGAAGCCACTCAGGTACAGTTGTACCAAGTGTCATAGAATGGATAGCGAGAATCCTGCTATTTCAGTGGTCGAGAGCTATGCGTTCATTTTTTTTTTTACTGGCGCCATGCTGAGTCACAGTGGTAAACATGTTGGGCACTTGTAGCAAGAGTCAGCGCACTTATATCGAAGGTTTACGCGCTATTAAGCACAAGCATTCGCGCACTCAGTACAAGGTGCCGATTATGCATCCAGTACGTTTTCCCATGCATCCAGTACTTTTATTTCATGCATCCAGTATTTATTTCATGCATCCAGTAAATAATGGATGCATGGTTTTCAGGCTCTTGTCTATGGCAAGCCAACCCAAAAGGAAATGCATCCAGTAAATTTGCCTTTGGGTATATTGTGATAAAAAAATGGATTTTTGGCAAGATAATTACCCATTCTATAACACAGATGATGCACATGTCTCTTAGTGCGTCGATCGGAATAGTGAAAACTATGGAATTTAGCCCTAACCCACTCGGCTTCGCATCGTTGGTTAAGCATTCCATAGTTATCTTATGCACTTAATTCTGACTAACGCACTCATACCTGTGCATCATTTGTATAATGACCCACTCTCACTCAAAAGCACAATAGTGTAAAATAAGTTATTGTACATATGGGTTAGTTTAGTGAAATACAGTTATTGTTCTACTCAATGATTTGATAAACGTGACCATGTATCAAAGATTTTTTGTATGTTTGTGAACAGTTGGCAAATTAAAACTATAAAGAAAGATTATATTTTGATTGATGAAATTAAGGGAATTTTCTTCCTTATTCTATACAATATAAAAAGTGAAAGACAATCTTTGATGCATGTGTTTAAAAATTAAAAAAATAATAATGTCATTAAGGAAAGCAGCCAAAGTCGGATTGTGCATACACGGTGTGGGGAATTTGACACAAAAGCTGCGCCATGCATTATATTGTTTTGATTGAAACTGCTGCCATTGTAAATTCAGACTGAAGGTGTGCATTCTCAAAGTAATTTGATACTGTAAGAGATGATGACTGTGACAGGGAATTATATTCCAGCTGTTCTAATCTCAGATATGTAAGTCATAATTATGATGGCAAACTTCTTGATGGAACATTCTGTATATTGCCATTCCGGCCACTCATCTTGTAATTTTTTTTTTTTGTACACCATAAAAAGACAGATTCCACACAGCTGTTGTACATTCCCAAATTTAGCCAGTTGAAGACTAGTCCCGTGTATACTCGGGCGGGTGTCTATGGGAAATGTGTGTTTTAGCAAAATCACCTCATCCTTAACGGGTCAATAAACTAATCATAAGAGTTAATGGTGCAAAATACATAGATAGGAGAAAATGCTGCCATATGCAATTTTGTGCAAATAGTGTTTCTGCCAAGATATAGTTGATATTCTATAGTATATATTGAAAGCTTTCTCACTAAAGTGTATTTTAGTTGTCTAATTTTTGACGTTGTGATCAGTACTCCAAATTTCCTGAAATATTTGTAATGTAGGTAATGTTAATATTGTGATGACATCAGTATCAGTTTTAATTTTACTGCCTTTTGTAGAAAAATTATTGTGCAATTATGCTTGTGACTTTATGAATATGTGGATTAAGGATGTGATTATATATATGAAAAATATAAAGAGAAATATGGACATGTTATAATATGAGATAATAAAGTAGGAAGTTTTCTGTGACAGGAAGCTGCAAGAGTAGCTCGGGAATTTTGCAAGAGAGCTACCTAAAGAGTAAGGGTGCTACTTGTATAATTTTTGTATGTACATGTACATACATTGTAATAAAGTTGTCGTATCTAAACAACACAGTATCAGCTAGAAGTGTTTACTTACTATCTCAAGGTCTTTCTCCAGTCATCCCATATTTGCTTCTCTGTCACACTCTGGTATTTTTGCCCAGAGGCTGGCCCAATCATTCCCTCAAGTATGTTGTGAAATTTTGAATTCATTTATAATAATTCATTTGAGTTGTGAAGAAGTCCTGTGTGCCATTCTACAGCTGCCCAAAGTTGTATGGCCAGTTTTTGTCAAATATATACTCAGTGCTTTGATGTTATTAAGCAAGATCCAAAATTTATTAAGCAAAATTCAAAAATGGTATTGTGCCATGGAGATATTCTAAGGGAGACGTTTTAACTACAGTATACCTAAAATGCAGTCCGTTATTGTTTGGCTGTGCAACCCATTGTGGTACTACTGTACATTTCAATTTCTGAATAGAATGCCATTGAAAAAAAAAAAAAAGATAAAGAAACTTGAATAGCAAGGAAAATGCAGGAGCACTGAGTCTATCAGCTTTCAATTTTTCATACTGAAGAAATTTCACTCAAGCTGATTTTCTGCACAACACGAAGTGCATATATTATCTAGCCGAAACAAGTATTTCTAGCAGGACTGAAAACCTGTGATATCTTGATGTATATTGTATTTTTTGGCTGTACTCTTCTCCTCCGTGAAGTTTGATAAGTGAAATAAACGACAGGATTATTCTGTAATATCCCCAAAATGGATATTCCTGTACTGTAGTTGAGTTAGAACTTTGATTCCTATATCATTTTAAATTAGTTTATACAAGGTACTCCTGCCGATCTTTTGATAATCATTTTGCTCATTTGTATGAGTATATTAAGTAACTGTAGCAACTGCCAGATTCTTCCTGCAAGAGTAACCATGAAGTATTTGTACAAATGTGACATATACGTCTGGTTAGCCTTTGAATCGAGGCGTTGTAGCTTACAATTGTAGGTTTACATTCACTACTACGTGTAGTACCCTTTTGTCTCTCTTATGGCGAGACAATGGGTGAAAGTGCGATTGAGTGCCACAGCCACTCAATTGCATGTTCACACTTTGGCTTGCCATGCCTCACTGTCATATACTACAGGCAAACCCTGTTATAGTGTACTTATAGCAAGATAATTCGGACTGCAATAATTGCGTCAATTATAATAAAATCTCATTCAAGATGACAAAAATATCAAGGAAAATGAGGACATCGTTACCACACACATTGTTGTACTCATGTCAATCTTGTCCCCCCTGTTTGGAATAACGGGATATCGGTGTTTGCTATAATAGCGTTTGGCTCTCGCGGTGTGGATAGTAACCTTCTGTTATTAAGGCCCGAAAAAGGGTAAAGGTGTGGTCAGGTCAGCCAATCCACGAGAGATTCTGAGGCATCATTTGCATGCTGTTGAGGAATACATATAGGTTACAGCTCGTTATTCCGAAGGTTCGTTATTCCGAAGGCTCTTTATTCCTAAGATTCGTTATTCCGAAGGTTTATTTTTTCCGAATTTCATTTTCGGATCAACTGATCTTCGGAATACGAACCTTTGGAATAACTCCACAAATTTTCGGATTAACGAACCCTTTTTCATTTCCGGATTAACGAACCTCTAGGTAAAGGGAATTTGCGTGTTTCGGATTAACGACCCTTCGGAACAACGAACCTTCGGAATAGCAAACCTTCGGAACATTAAGCGAACAGCACCCATTTCAAGCATATTCAATTGAGTAGCCTACCTGTAGTCACCAGTTTTAATTGATTCTGAACTCCAGCTGTGCGTTGTAGAAGGTAATATTTCTGCATGTCTCCCCTAAATGACCCAAATTTAAGTGTGTTTCTGTGACCATCCAACACCAGTTCAATGCATTTGAAAGAGAGGATGGCCTGGTGCTTATTGAAAAGTTTTCATTCATTATTGGATGGGGGGGGGGGAGGGACTGGACAGTGCATGTGTCTAATTGGTAGAATTACAACTTTGATGACGTGTTCCAATTCAGAACTGGAGAGCTATATATAACACAGGTTCGTAAATACATAATGCTGAGGTTGTGAGTCAACTGAAGCTAATGATTTTTTAAGATAGAAAGGGGGGGGGGGGGGGTGTAATGCCTCCACCAGTAGAGGATTGTACATGTATGTGCTCTCTTTGCATATTATGGTGTACATGGGATGAGCAGCTTTTCAAGTCAGATTAATACAAATTAACTGTGTTATACTGTGTACAACTCTCTACATAATACGCACAAAGTGATATATATACTATATATATACTATACTATAGTATCTGTAGGTGTGTTGTGTTTGGTTTTTGTAATTTGTTTTAGCATACCGGCCAATGTGTACAGTCTGTACTGTACTTCTGTGTGTATAATAAATATGTTGTTATTCATGCAGTGTTGTTTATAGCTTCATGTCTTTTAAGTGAACACTGCATTGAACTTGAACCTCTGGTTCAACCTCACTCTAGATGTGTATCCGTTATACACTAGTCCATGTTGTACATTGTCAGAATGCCATCTGGTATACAAATTACGGAGATATTAATTAATCACGTCCAAGAAAGCACCTTTTTATGTGTGGTTTGGTGCTACATTATAGTCATAGTACAAATGATAGAACATGATGTATTCATTGTGTTTCAAACGGTAGAGTGAAAATCCTCTTTTGTCGTTGCCCCTTCGATGCTATATTTTTATCAACTTTGATGATTGTGATTCGGAATTTTAAAAGCCTGCCAGTTGCTATATACTTAACCATGAGTATACATGCAGTTTTCCTTCAAACATTTCTCCAGAGGAAAAATGCAGTAAAGTTAGAGATGGCAAATAATTGATAAGTAGGAGGGTGGTAATTTATGCTGTGCGATTCTCCCGTGGACTTGATAGTAAAAGAAATGGTTATTGGTGAAGAAGCAACTGAATCAATGTACTCGTTAATTGTGCAATTCGATTGTAAAATCTCTCACGCAAAAGGTTTTCAATGTATATTTTGCAATATTATATTTAGCTTTTGCTACCAATGGCTGCTATCTTGACATCATCCTTGCTGCTAATTACTTTATACCTATACTACTCTACTCATTTTGAAGCTTATACGAATAAGTATGAATTAAAGATTGCTGAAATAACAGTACTCTTTGGGAATCTTCATGTGTGTCTATGGTGGGTCCCGAATGCTTGTAGTTTTCATACACATAATTATCTTGATGAACCTTTGTGAGTGATATATGGCATATTGTGGATGCAGGGCGCCGTACAGTGTTTCTGCAAATAAATGGCGCTATATAAATGCTGTTTCATCATTATCACCACCATTATGTGTGTATATACAGTTAACAACAAAATTAGTCATACCCCTGAGAAATTATTAGTTATGAGCAGATTTCTTACGAGTGAAGGATGGAGTGATGGTGATTGGGTGTTAACTTTTCACTCTTATTTGTCCTCTACAAATTGACATTAATTATCATTTGCATAACAATAGAAATGTTGGGATATAACACCCAATCACCATCACCCATCCTTGTAAGAAATCTGCTCAAAACTAAAAATTTCCCAGGGGTATGAATAATTTTGTTGTTACTGTATGTATATAATTATATGTATATATATATATATATATATATATATATATATTATACATATATATATATATATATATATATATATATATAATATGTATATATGTATATATATATATATATGTATAATTATATATATACATGTAATATATATATATGTGTGTGTGTATATAGAATTCAATAACTGTGTTAACATAATCATATTATATAATAACACATGTAAAGTTGAAGAAAAATCATCTTCAAACTATCAACATCTAACATACACAACTACGCACTAATAATATACAAAACAGAAGACTATCTCTCTTCCTCTCTCTCTCCTCTCTTCTCTCCACATTGAAGTATTGATTTTTTTTTCGCGTCGTTCAGTAAATGTTGCTGCTCATAATGGGTTTTCATTCATGTTGATGAATTTTCATAAACTGCCAGACGTATACCATCCCCTTGCTGTATTTCAGTGAGCTGAATAAAAAAAAAAAACAAAAACAAAAACGTATAGTAATATGGCATCTTGATAGTTACATACTGTAGGTTGAACTTCAATATAAACACAAGTTATCTTATGGAGAATGCGTTTTCAATTCTACTCAGAATTAACTTTATTGCGGTGCATCAATCAATTTATCCCTAATAGGTTGCTTAACGTTTTGAGATGACCGTAACAGTGCGGATAAAAGCACCAGATTTTGAGTGGTGATCCCTCAGGACATGTGACTAAGATTCACGAAAGCTTCATGCCGCGAAAATAACACTGTATTTATGTATCTGAGGAAGCATAATGATAAAAAGAGGATCAGATCTATTGTAAAATTTGTCATTTTTAATGAAATGAAAACATGAACACAATCTTGAATTCCATGATCAAGAAAGTATTTGAAACATGGGGATGATTGAATTAATATTATCGGTTTGTACTTTTCTTTTCTTTTCTTCTCCCCGCGGCATGAGACTTCCGCGAATTGCCACTGGCATTAAATGCATCGTGTAGAATCGCGCGAATTTTGCTTTCATGAATATTGGCTCCGTGCAAAATTTACGGATGTTTAATGCATGCTGGAAAATTAAAATTCAACATTTATACCATAAAAGAAATCAAACAAATTGCATTGCAGAGGGCTCCTACTCTAATACCATTTAGTATCGGTCCTCACAAGCCTATTTTCTCCAAATTTGGTGCCTTTATTCGCCGTGTAACGGTCACTTGAATTTCACTAAGCGAGCTGACTATAATCAATAAGCACAAATGAAACTAAAGACAATATACTTTACCAGAAAGTAGATTCATGATAACTTCAGAAAACTATCTCGACCATCTAATTGTGACATAGCCATTATTTCAAGATGAAAAGGACACAGTCTCTGAGGCGCAAAACAATGCTAGTCAATCTTCGATGTCCATGAAGAAGACGCAACTACCAACTACACCCCTTGACCCCCCCCCCTCCCCCCCCCCCCCAAAAAAAAAAAGTGGATAGAACGAGTGCATATAAAAAAAAAATACAATGAAACAATCCGATGACGGAACAATATGTAAAGTGCTTGTTTTCCTGGAGTAGGTCAATGCCTGGGTAGACGGTATAAGCGATTAGATCATTCTTTTCTTTTTCCCGAACAAGTGTGCATGCAATTCTCAGACAATTTCTGAGATTTGTCATTGAGAGAGCTACGGTATTCTTGTTCTAGTTTATAAACTAGTTTGGCTTCCGAGAAAAGACGATCATGTGACACTCAGCTGGTCAATGACCTGGCTCGCGGAATAGACAATAAAGGTCAGACCGATCTGATGTTATCGGACTTGCGAAAATAGTTGATCTCACAGACTGCTTCTCCACAAGCTTAAACACTATGGAGTGAGAGGGTGTACTCTGCATTGGGTTGAAGGCTTCCTCAGAGATCGCACACAGGTAAAGTCCAGGTTGAAGTTGAAGTCAGTAAAGAGATAATTGTGGCATCTCGTGTGCCACAAGGGAGTGTACTCCGGCCCTTACTCCTATAGCCATCATAAAATCTTCTGGACTGTGTAAACAACTCTAAACAACTCGGCTCTTCGCAGATGACTGTGCTCTGTACCAGATTATATCGGGTCTCGGGGAATTACCCCCTGGACAATAACCCCGGACCCTTTCCCCTGGCCCTAATCCTAATATCAATCCTGAACTTAATCCTAGCCCTAACCCAAAATCCTAAAACTAAACTTAACCCTAACCCTAATCTTAACTCTAACCTGCCACTAACTATAGTATTAAGCCGGTGGCGCCCTTTTGGGGTAATTGATCTCATCTCCCCATGATGCGAGACTACTCCAAGACGACCATGATAACTTGCAGGCCTGAGTACGAACACGGAACATGCACTTTAACCCAGTGTCAAGTGTGAAAAGTGAAAAAACTAAAACTAAAACTAAAACACAAACCAGTCACTTCTACCTGTAACATCAATGTGATATTTTTTTTTTTTTTTTACAGAAGCTTCATCTGCCAGATATCTCGGGGTTCACATCAACAGCAACCTTAACTTCAACAACCATGTCGACATAAATTCCTAGAAAGCTAGCTCCGTGCCCTCGAGCTTTTCTTCATCGTATTAAACTTCAGAAGGTGTCCTCGTAAGATTAAAGAAGCAACCTACAAGACCTACATAAGGCCCACATGCAGCAGTGGCATGAGATCCACACACACAAGGAAACATCAAGAAAGTTGAGCAGATCCAACGGAATAGTGTAAGACATGTCATCGACAAATATAACATGACCGCCAATCGAGTGTCAGCGCCATGTTGAATGAGCTTCATTGGCTTACATTACAGAGCAGATGTCGGCACAGTAAGCTAGCATTACTCTACAGGGGCGTCACCAGCTTTTTTTAAAGGGGGGTGCGTTTTGACACTAAATGTAACGATTTTTTATTTTACAGACATTTGGAATATAGGAAGCTCTCAATCCCTAGACTTTTACTGTTTTCCTTTGTTAGGGAAACTAAGCGGGGAAAGGGCACCGGCATAGCTAGGATTTCATCTTGGGGGGGGGGGGGGGGTGTTAGTATGCGAGGGAGCGAGCAAGGGGGGGGGGGGAAGGATGTGGAAGTGCCTGTTGCAATTTGATGCATGTTTTGCTTGTTGTGGGAGGGGGTTGTCCCCCCTATAAATGGATTATGGAACAACAGTGTGAAACGACAAATTACTGGCAGCAATATCAGGAGAATGGCATAACGACTACATGCGAGCAAGCGGAGCGAGCGAGCTTGAAAATTTTGACATTTTACAGTCCAAAAACTGCAGTTTGTAGCCATATTTGTTTGTTTTGGAAATTAAGGGGGGGGGGGGGGGCACCGGGCGCAACTGCTGGCAATTACTGGCAGCAACATCAGATGGATGGCATAACAATTAAATGCGAGCGAGCAAAGAGAGCGAGCTTGAAAATCTTGACATTTTACAGAGCAAAGACTGCCATTTGGAGCCATATTTTTTCGCTCTGGAAACAAAGGGGGGCGCGCACCGGGCGCAACTGCCGGCAATTACTGGCAACAACATCAGGAGAATTGCATAACAATTAAATGCGAGCGAGCGGAGCGAGCGAGCTTGATTTTTTTTGACATTTTACAGTAAAAAAAAAACCCTGCCGTTTGTAGCTATATTTTTTTCGCTTTGGAATTTAAGGGGGGGGGGACGCATCGGGCGCAACTGCTGGTAATTACTGGCAGCAATATCAAGAGAGCTTAACGATTACATGCAAGCGAGCGGAATGAGGGAGCTTGAAAATTTTACATTTTACAGTCCAAAAACTGCCGTTCTTAGCCATATTTTTTCGCTTCAAAAATTAAGGGGAGGGGGCACCGGGCGGAACTGCTGGCAATTACTGGCAGCAACATCAGCCGAATTGCATAACGATTAAATGCGAGCGAGCGAAAAGAGCGAGCTTTAAAATTTTTCATTTTACAGTCCAAAAACTGCCGTTCTTAGCCATATTTTTTCGCTTTGGAAATAAAGGGGGGGGGCGCACCGGGCGCAACTGCTGGCAATTACTGGCAGCAACATCAGGTGAACTGCATAACGATTCAATGCGAGCGAGCGAAGAGAGCGAGCTTGACAATTTTGACATTTTACAGTAAAAAAGCTGCCGTTTGTAGCTATATTTGTTCGCTTTGAAAATTAAGGGGGGTGGGGGGCGCACCGGGCGCAACTGCTGACAATTACTGGCAGTAACATCAGAAGAAGTGCATCAAGATTAAATGTGAGCGAGCTTGAAAATTGTGACATTTTACAGTCCAAAAACTGCCGTTTGAAGCTATATCTTTTTTGCTTTCGAAATAAAGGGGGCGCACCGGGTGCAACTGCTGGCAATATCAGGAGAATTTAAACGCGAGCGAGCGGAGCGAGCGAGATTGAAAATTGTGACATTTTACAGTCCCCAAACTGCCGTCTGTGGCTATATTTTTTCGCTTTGGAAATTAAGGGGGGGGGGGGAGGCGCACCGGGCACAACTGCCGGCAATTTCTGGCAGCAGCTTCAGGAGAATGGCAGTACGACTAAATGCGAGCGAGCGGAGCGAGCGAGCTTGAAAATTTTGACATTTTAGAGTCCAACAACTGCCGTTTGAAGCTATATTTTTTTCGCTTTTGAAATTAAGAGGGGGTGGGGGACGCCCGGTGCGCCCCCCCCCCCTTGATCCGCCACTGGTAGTGAAGGGTGTCGGTTTATGTTCATGACTGGGGGAGGTATGACCAGCGAGGTGGCGTCGAAGTGACCAAGTGGGGGAAGGATGTCCAAAATCTGCTCTTTAGAGCATCCCCTTATTGCGCGTGTTTGTTTGTGTGTGTGTATTATATACATATAAAAGTTAGGAATTAGCCCAGGTCAAGTCTTTTTATTGGCAATGCAAGACATTTTTATATAGACTAGTATGTAAAGCAACACTGCAAAATCAATGATCTAGCTTTGATATAACGAAGCGTAAGGTACAAAGGTGTACATTCTACATCACATTGCGCAACATTGTAGCGACTCTTTTTGCCGTTCGGATGTTCTGAGTACACTGCGCACATCCTGCTTATATGCAGAATGCCAACCAGGAATCACGCTGAATCACAATCTTTTGTCGGGTCCGGGCTTTTTGAACAATGTTTCACACTATATACCTATTTAATTATGGTTAAAAGAAATCATAGAAAAATATCTTATTTCTTGATCACCCTTTCATTCAAAAGCAATTTACTAACCCTTGAATTACTATTTTGGTAAGTCTTTTTTTTTACCAGCGGATTGAGGGGGGGGGGGGGGGGCTCCGTAGTTACGCCACTGCTTTTGGGTAAAATAATTGGACAGATTTCTAACAAAAAAGCAAGAAAATCTTTTCATCGCGGGAATTATGATTATGTGGGATGGGGCAAATGGTGCGCTTGCCTTCCAGTATTTTTATGGGGGCAACATTTTTGTTTTCTTTCAAAAGCAAGAAAATCTTCTCATGTCGGGAATTATTAATTATGGGGGGGGGGGGGGCGGGGCAAAATCAAAATATGCTTGCCCCTCCAAATTTTTATGGAGGTAACTTTTTGTTTTTCTGTCAATTTTTTTTTCTGGAATTATGGAATCATGGAGGGGGGGGGGTGGGCAAAATGATACGCTTGCCCCTCCATTTTCTTTTTTTTTAAACGAGGCTAAGGCTTGCTCTTGGGCTGGCAATATGGATTGGTCAGAAGTAACGTACATAATTATACCCGATACATACTTGTAAGTAGCACACGTACATGCAAACGTGTACGTGCTCCGTATCGTACGGATGTAAAGTACGGTCGATAAATAGTAAACACTGTATAGAATACTAGTAGATATGTATAAAATCAGTGCTGCCAGAACCAGAGGTGCGAACTTGTTTTTGCCCACGATTATTTTTTTTTGTCCCTGGTGCAAAAAAAAAAATAAATAAATAAATAGAAAAGAATAATTATTTAGCGTCCGGCGTTGAGGTCGCTCGCAGACTGAAGTTTTTTTTTTTCTTTTTTTAAAGGATCTGAAGGGGGGTGCGTTCGCACCCAACGCACCCCCCCTGGTGACGCCCATGCTCTACAAGATACGGTACAACCGGAAAAACGAAAATGCATTTTCAAGTTTTGTTGGAGATGTAAAAAAAAAAAAAAAAAAAACAATGAATGAATAAATGGATGATTTAATGAATTAATGAATGAGTGAATGAATATATAAATAAATGAATGAATGAATATTGATTGGAAGGACCACCTCACACCAATGTTGACATCAGATGCCAGAGGCCATGCAAGCCGATTCTGGATCCCACACTCCAGCTCACAAGTTTTCTCTTCATCCTTCTTTCCCTGCTCCTACAGAGAATGGAACAACCGAAAGAAAGATCCTGCAATCTCCCCACCAATCGATGTCTTTAACAAGGCACTGAGGGAAGCTCTCATCTAGCATACAGCCATGTCAATGATTTTTGGCAGTACTTCACCTGTACATAATTACTGCACAACGTTGTTCATTCTAGGTAAACAATGATTGTCTGTTCATACAATGACGGAATGCACACCACTCTGCAGTGCGCTGATCTTCAATCATGAAGGAAGCATTTTTTACACAAGAAGAAGAAAAAGAAGAAAAGAGAATGTATATATCCTTTGTAATACTAAAAATAGTATACCGTACTATTATAGCGCTCTCATAAAAACACGAAAGTATTATGAAAAAAAAAACAAATAAGGAAAACAGAGAGCAAATAGGTACAATAAAAACACAAGATCATTAACACTGTGTGTGCAGTTAATCAAAAAATGGTATGTGCGTACAAAGCCAGAATAGGCTTGTTATGTTGCACATACCCCGTGATATAATCATAAAAAATGACTCAAATGCTATTATGATATGTACCTAATTAATCACAGCAAAACAATATGTACTTTAAATAACGTACAAATAAAAAGAAGACCCATTATCCATATCCAAAATATCAATACTTACTAATCAACATCTTCTTATACTGTCTTTTGAAAATAATTATCAAACTGTACATTAAGTTTGCTCAAATCTAGAATGTTCCAAAGAACAGGACCAGTTTGACGAAATGAGTATTAACATTTGTCAGTTAAAAAACGCCATCGATGAAAATGATTGAGGATCTTGTACAATAATTATGTTTATCAGAGTTCAAAGAAAACATATTTTGCATATAAGGCGAAATAGTTTTTGCATGATATCGTTGCATAAGCGAACATATTTGCATTTTATTCAAATCTTGCAATTTAAGGGTGTATAATGATTTAAAAAGTTTAGATGTTAGAGCTCTATAATCTGACTGTGTACAAATTCGAATTGCTTTCTTTTGAAGTAACAGAAGTCTTTGAGTTTGGCTAGAATACGTATTTCCCCAGATAGAATTACAGTAAGATAAAACGGATAAAATATAAGCATTATAAAGAGTGAACAAAATGTAACCTGGTAAATCATATTTTGGTCGATTTAAAATGCTAATAAAACGAGAAATTTTTGTACAAACAAAATCGATATATCATTCCAACACAACTTCCTATTCAATACAACACCCAAAAAATTTACAGATTCATAAAATTTCAAACGAGTTTCACCAATTTTCAAAATCATATCATCAGTATCACGTTGCACACCTCCGCGTTTAAAAAATACACATTGCGTTCTAATTGTGTAAATTAAGGTGTTTACGTTTACAGAGTAGATTTTGAATAAAAAAGGCATAGAAAATGTGCAAGGATGTGATAGAATTTTGTTTGAAAATGCCGTGCTTCCTATCCATTCGATATCAAGTAAAAGGCTTGTTTTAAAAACTACGAACGTCTAATATATAATCGCCATGATAGCTGATCGAGTTAACGGACGTTAAGAATAGTTGCCATAATTTGAATAATATACCAACCGACGGTAACTGCG
Source organism: Diadema antillarum (assembly GCF_040938485.1). NCBI lineage: Eukaryota > Metazoa > Echinodermata > Echinoidea > Diadematoida > Diadematidae > Diadema > Diadema antillarum. The sequence continues at coordinate 1,869,976 of NW_027271135.1, forward strand.
ATAATAATAATAACAATGTATATATGTGTGTGTGTGTGTGTGTGTGTGTGTGTGTGTGTGTGTGTGGTTGTGTGTGTGTGTGTGTGTGTGTGTGTGTGTGTTTTTTTTGCCTTATAGCAAAATCAAGTTGAGAGTGGAATTGACGCATGTATACCTTCAAAGTGAATTTCCTCTGGTAGGCATTTTCAAGTTACCAGCTAAGCTCAATGGTCATTATAATGGTAGCTATTCAGAAGTATTTACACGCAACTTGTGCCTCATGAACAAAGTTTGTGTCAAAACCACGATCAATAATTCTATCATGCCCTACGATGGTAATAGAACTTTTTTGCCATTTTCATAGGAAAAACTCTTCCCTTGAAGCAAAAAAAAAAAGGATCGCTATCACGTAACCCTGTCGTCCAATGATTTCTATCGACATCGTTACAGGCCCTTATCCGGTTGATTATGAGGGTACGTATCTTTTTTTTCATTTTGTTGTTTGATTTCCCAAAACACTTTCTTTTAGACCACGTAACTGATTTTTGTCGTTCAGAAAATAAAGAAAGAACAACTGACGTCGGGAGGACACAAGTCCCTCAAGCTCCCACTGGACTATAAAAGTGTCCACGATAGCCGCGAGGAAAACATTTAAAGGACAATTCCACCTTTTGTATACATGTGGGTTGATTGAATGCAAAAGATAGGACACGTCAGTGAAAGTTTGGGGAAAATCGGACAATCCATTCAAAAGTAATGTTATCAAAGTTTTAAAATATCTGCGCAGTCACAGCTGGATGAGAAGACTACTACTGTTACACTCTCAAAACATCCCAGTCAGAACTGACCCGGAACTGGGTCCATTTGGGGTCATACACCGTCCCGGGTCAGAAATGACAAGGAATGGGGTCAGATATGACCCATTCAGAGTCATGAATTGGGTCAGGCTGACCCCATTCGGAGTCTTCATTACCAAATTCCAAGTCATTTTTGACCCGGACGGTGTGTGACCCCAACGGACCCAGTTCCGGGTCAGTTCTGACTCGGAATTTTTTAGAGTGTATGAATATCACATAATTATGTACAGTATAAGGAAATAAAAAGAAAACTCCACAATACTTAACTTTTTGAATAAAGTGCAAATATCTTCGACTTGCTAGTGACTTATGTTAAGGGTGATATTATTGCCCATGCCTTCTGAAAGAGAGAAGTCGAGCATTCTTTTGTTGTGCGAAAAAAGTGAAACTATCTTGAAAATTTCTTTATTCTTTCTTTATATCGTTGTACACTCATGACATCACAAGGTATAGTAGTCTTCTCATCCAGCCGTGACTGAGCGGAAACTTCAACAATTCGTAACTTTGGAACTGATTGTCAGATTTTCCTCAAGCTTTCACTGATGTGTTCTACTATTGTAGCTGCATTCATTCAACACACATGTCTATGAAGGTGAACTTGTCCATGCTTACCCATCCCGTGCAGGCAAATTACTCAATTATCAACAGTACTCAGATCTACTCATAAACAAACGTCATGCTATGCTGAAACTCATCGTCATAGTAAATAGCCGACTTGTAAAGTGTATCTCAACAAGAAAAGTTATAGGCAGTGTGCAAAGTTTTCATTTTTGCTATGCATTCTGTGTATGTAATTAAATAGATACACAGGTCTGTTATCTGTGCATAACTTACACGCAACCTGCATGCCTCGCAACGCTAATTTCTCTCGTTAGACTAGAGGCTGGTTTTGCAGTGCAACCAGAATCACACGCAAACTTTGCGAGCTTTTGCAATTTTACGGTCGAGAGCAGAGAACTGTAGGGCACCATCAACCAGTTCTACGGCCAGATATCTCTTGGCACCCTGACTGTCGTAATGCAGGTCTGAGGAAGAAGACAAATGAAACAAATGAATACTACGTCTGGAATAAGAGCAACAATAACAACAACAGCAACAAAACATTTAAATGCTTACCTCTTAAATGGCTAACTTAAGTAGCATTTATCAATTTTCATTTCATTTCTTTTTTATTCACATTATAAATGCTCTATAACCAGGTGATAAGACAATTCAAAAACAACAATTCATACAAAATCAAGTAGAGCAAAGACAATATATGTGACCCCGCATTACAAAACCATCAAAAAGTTGCCAGACACAAAGCTTTATCTGAGGGCAGATTCTGACAGGACAGATCTAATCTTCAGAATGATTCACAGCTCAATGCCGTGGACTTTCCTAACCTATCAAATAGTCGAAACAAGGGTAAAAGTGTGTAAAGTGCACTCCAGATATAACGAACATGATTATAAAACGAAATTCCTGTCACGTAAAAACAATATAATGGTATGTGACCCTGCATTACAAAACCAACGAAAAGCTTTATCTGGTGGCAGATTCTGACAGAACAGATTAATCTTTAGAATGATTCACAACTCAATGCCATGGACTCTCCTAAAATATCAAATAGTCAAAACAAGGACAAAAGTGTACAAAGTGCACTCCAGATATAACAAACGATTATAACGAAATTCCTGTCACGACGAAGTAGAAATTCAGACGGCATCAGTATCAGCACTATGTTTTAGTATTATAATAACATATCCTATTCGATATAACGGACGAACACCAAAGGTCTCGAGGGCTTCGTCAGCAGGTTGTTCGTTATAACTGGAGTCTACAGTAACTGTACTGAGAAAAGAGGATCTGAAGTGCTAGTCTCTTCAAGCGCTGAATCTCACCGTGACCTTGTGTGTGTGTGCGTGTGTGTGTGTGTGTGTGTGTGTGTGTGTGTGTGTGTGCAATCAATGGGACCCAAAAAGATGAAGAAAAAAAATGTTAATCTTCACAGCAAAAACAATGACGTGATTTGTCAGATTACTCTGAAATTTATCATGCTTTACACATCTTATTCATTACCAAAAGAATGCTTATTTCAAAGCAGTAACACCATCCTTTTAAAAGTTAGGAGAGTTGAGAGTGAAGAGCGTGTAGAGACTTTTTTTTACCTCCGCCAAGGGAGGAGGTTATGTTTTCGTTTAATACCCTTGGTTCGTTTGTTTGCTTGTTCGTCCCTGCGCAAAATAACTCAAAAAATAGTTAACGGATTGGAATGAAACTTGCAGGAAAGGTTGAGAATGACACAAGTAACAAACGATTAACTTCTGGTAGTGATCCAAGAATTCTGGGGGAATTTAGGGCTTTTTACACTTTTGTTTCTTAACCCCGGACTTTCTCTGACCCAGGACTATCGTTAGTCCAGTACCATTTTTTTCAGCTTTTTACCCTCGCCAATTAGTCCCGTACTATCTCTTGTCCGGGGCTAAGGAGAAATCTGACCTTTTTACACTCGCATTTCTTAGCCCCGGACTTTCCAAACAACATGAATATTCATAATTACGCTGTGTACTGTACACGTACACGCACGCACCGGCAGCACTTGATGACCTCGTTTCTGATTGGTCACTGAGGGTCGGACTTCGTCTCCGTCGCTTAGCCCAGGATTATTTTTTCGTTCTGTTTACACTCACTTGCTTGGCACCGCAATTGCGGTGCTAACCCCTGCTATTTTGCAGGGCCAGATAGTACCGTACTATCGGTGGGGCTAGCCCACTTTGGTAAAAACGATCAGTGTAAACAGAAAGTGGGCTAAGGATAGTCCCGTACCAACGGTGGGGCTAAGGCCCACCCTTAGCCCCACCGTTGGTCCGGGGCTAAGCAAAAATTTACAAGTGTAAAAAGCCCTTATGTGAAGGATTTTCGATATTTTGGCAGGTAGCGTCAATGAACTTGGGAGTTCAGGCTGCGCGTATTTAAGGTTTGCACGCGCACACTAAAGTGCGTGCTCTAGTTCCTGCTAGGCGAGGCACGCCGTGCAGCTGAGGGTTTATGACGTAACAAAGGCTTCTATACTGGGAAATCGGACGACTTTCAGCACACATTGCAGCTAGAAGTACGTATGGGTGGAAATCACTGATATATCTATGGAAGAACAAGAATAGTGGTGGAAATGAGTTGCATGCTTGGCGGAGGTCTGCGCTCTCAGAGTGCTTCTATAGTTTAAGAAATGAAAAAAAGGAACGCCAGTAAATAGGCCTAGTCCTTATCTAACTATTCTTCAAGAAAAGTTTTCGAGAAAATTTGCTAAGAAACAGTTTCAAATCCATTCTATGATCTCAAATGTGAACGTAATGTAGAGGAAGATTTTATCTTGCAGAAAATATGAAAACATGCAGATTGATATAGTTTGACCCGTTTTATATCTCTATTGAGCCCTCACATAAAATCAGTGCGTGCTATACTTCTTTTTGGTTTTGTTATGCATGGTCATACATTATGTCCAAAAAAAAAAAAAGAAGCAGAAGCCAAGATGGACATGGAAAAACAACAACCGTAATATTTATATACATAACACCATCCCCACATAAAACAAAGAAACATAATAAAACTAGATATATCGCTACGGCGACTGATATGCCTCCGCCATAATGCATGGTTCTCCTAATAGGTCTATAGCGCAATGTCTTGACAATGTGTGATGACAGTTTCACACAATCGGCAAAATATTAAAATGACAGGTTTGACACAAATGTGCTGAATGTTCACTTTCCTAGAACTAGGTTCAATTGGATGAATGATTAAACTGTCAGAGTGCAGGTATTTGGGGAACTGATGATTTTTACTTGACTTTTGACCCTTTTATAAATTTATGTATTGAGTGATTTTAAAGGTATTGAAAAAAAGTATAATGTCAGTATCAAATGGAAAAATAATATTATCTAAACCTGGCCTTTGACCTTTGACCTCACAGTTCCAAAGAGAATCACTGTTAGGTTGAACATGCACGAATATGTAAGTTTCATGATGATACCTTGAGTTACTATTGAGATATGGAAGAAAAAGTTTAATTCAGCACTTTCACTTGACATTTGACCTTTTGACCTTTGACCTTTTGGCAAGAAACTTCCCACAGAATATATTGGGTAATACATGTATGCATCAAGTAAAAAAAAACCACCTTCAGGCATTGCATAAATATAAGGAGAGTAGTGATATTTTGAGGAGTTGACCTTGACCTTTGACCCCTGACCTTTGAACCATGATCCCCAACTTCCCTAGATAATCACTGCCCATTGGAACAAGCATATATACTAAGTTCCATGAAGATACCTTGAACCATTTGCGAGATATGGAGAAAAACATGAATTTTCAACCTTTTTTTTCACAAAATAACCTGTGACCTTTGACCTTTGACACCGTGACCCTAAAATCCAAACAAAGTATTATCCCCCAGGACATACCCTCATACCTAGTTTAATGTAAAACCACCACACGGTTCTTGAGATATCGACAAAAACAAAACGGGACGGACGTACGGACGGACGGACGGACGGACGGAGGTACGGACGGACGGACGGACGGAGGTACGGACGGACGACCCGGAAACATAATGCCTCCGGCCACTTCGTTGGCGGAGGCATAAAAACACACACACACACTCTCGATGGGTGTTCAAGAGCACGGAGACCATCGTGGCCCCCTATAGACACCCATCAAATTGTCTTGTTCCCCAATCACCACCCCACAGACGGCAAGAAGCATCAACACTCGACATGCCCACAACAAGTCATAACATTGACTGCCCGGTCGGATGTCTATCTCAGATGTCTAGCTCAGGGGGGCATTTCATGAAGCATTTCGTCCGACAGAGTTGTCGGACAAATTTGCTCTCAGCCAATCAGACGCAAGGATTTCAGTAGCTTGTAACAGTTTGTCCAAATAATATCTGACCAAACTGCTTCATGAAATGCCCCCTGATGTCCTATCAAAGGCGCACCCCTCCACTCTGCGCAAATACCGCAGCTGAGATGATGAATTAAAGATGATGGCCATTCCACAAAAATAAAAAATAAAAATCAACCATTTCAAATAGAAAAGAAGTCGGAGCTCATCTTGACCGCCTTACAGATCATTTCCACGCCAGTTGTGATTTCCTTTGGGTTCGTGGCATTTGCATAATTCGATTTCTTGACCATCAAAACATACCGTCACTGCGCCTGCGGTCGACCAGCCGTTTCTGCTCAACTTACTCTCTAGTCAACAGTGCTTAATGCTACTATGACGGCTGCAAAAGCAAGCGCGCCATCTAGCGTTCATGATGGACTCAGAGAGTCTACTAATGTTGAAGAATCCCCCCCCCCCCCCTTCGAAAAAGAACGAAAATAAGACCTGGAGGGGGATCCAGATCACTATCAAAATTGAAAACCTATTCTTGTCCTCTCTCAGGTAATTCTTTTAGAGGTATATAAAAATACTATTTACTTTCATAACAGGCAACAAAAAGGAAAAAACAAAAACAAACAAACAAACAAACAAAAACACAACCTCCTTGGAGGAGGCAATTAACAAACATTGCAACGATACGTTAAAAAAGAAACATAAATAATAAATATATTAATTATTATAATCCATCAGCATGATCTAATGTCAACTATCCATTTCGATACATAGCAAGATGGAAAATATCAAGGATGACTGACAACTGAGTTGTATTATCCGAATAGTATGAAATATTCAGTGACATTCAAATAGTGCAATCACAAAAAATCTTCTTGCATTATCCCCCAACTTCACAGATGGATGCTGCAGAAATTTAAACAAAGATTGATGATGTAATCACCCCAAATAGTTTTTTTTTCTAAATTACTAATGATGAAAGATTGGAGATATCATACAGGGTTCATAAAATCAATACGCAGCTTGTAAAAAAAAATCAACAACAACCAAAAAGAAAAAACAAGCAAAAAAGATCATGAGAAGATAGATTAATCGCTGTCCTGTCAAACTCATTGATATAAGGAGATAAGTCTCATGTAGACATGAAACCAATGTATTCATAGAATGGGGGTAGATTTGAACATCATGGTCTTTGAGAGTAATTCTTATACTAATAGTAGTAGGCCTATAGATTTCTACCTCCTCATCGACCCTCCCATTTCATGCAAGACGAGATTAGACACTTTTGCTTATTGTTGTAATATAGACCTATACAGGGCAGACAAGTGCACTTACTAAGAGGCTGCTCTGTAAAGAGACGGAGACTGCTCAACAGAACACTGTTTCCGGAAGGAGGAGTCCCGCATCGCCAGTCACCTTCACTGCCAATGTCCTCCCTGGTCCATGATGTCTGACCTGATGGCCAGCAGCACGTGCAGGTCAACCAGATGAGGTCATGATCACCACACTGGTCTCTCACTGCATTCACTAGGTCGAGGACGTAAGACTGGTTGACAGGGATCGGCCAGGCTTTCCCTGTAGGACACCAAGAGCTCCTCCTGACCTGTCTGTCGCATGTGATTTCAATGGAGTCTACCCCAAGAGATGAACAATACACACATACACAAACACACACACCAAATAGAAAAAGCAATAAAAATAGAAGAACAACAAGTGATGGTATATTAAATGTACATATATATGAATTATATATATATATATATATATATATATATATATATATACATATATATATATGTATATAGCGTGAGAGATAGTTCCCTGGGTCCCGAACGTGCGCGGTGCCTCATTGTTGGTTGCATATATATTGAAAGAAATTGGACTGAGGCGGGCCTAATGACGGGCCGAAAGCTTGACAAATAAAAGAGAGACTAAGATCGAGAGCAACGTCCCGCCTCAGTCCAATTTCTTTCAATCTATAAATATATGCCCTATATATCAATACACATTGTGTATAACTGACACTGTCTATTCAAATCATAAAAAATACAAAAAGTCAAGGCTGTTATCGTTGACAGCAAGAAAGGTAAACATGCACGCATTTTTTTTTTTTGATTGACTTTTAGTCTTATGTCATTCTTATTATAAGCAGACAGAATTCGGAGACACATAAATTGAACATTGTATAGTCAGAAAAACTTAAAACACACAAATGACAGAAATACGATTCTATCAAACATGTTAAATGCATCAGCTATGGTGCACGGATAGATTAAATTGATATCATTGCTATGTTTAAGAATCAATTGATTCTCATACAAGTTTCCACATGTCCGACACCGCGTACATTTGTTTTTTTTTTTTTAGGTAAATATGAGTAATCGATTATCCCTTTGCATGTCTTCGCTTTAACTTTGGATGAGTTCCACATTGATTTCAACCTTTCATGTAATTTAGAAATGACACAAAATTAAGACATACCAGTTTGGAATAAGGAAGGAAGCTACAAAACATCCCTGACTGTTATAGTTGCAAACAAGTCGAATAACTTTCATGAAGCGAGTACCTGTTGTCTTTATAAACTACCATATATTTAGTACTATCCGATGAACAGAGGAAAGTACATGTAATTGTGCACGTCAGATACGAAAATATACGTACGAAATATGCGGTAGTTTACGAAACATCTTGCAGTTCCTGCAGGGTTTACCTAGAAATGTTTACTGTTCTAATTCTCCGTTTCATCTTTTTTTTTCTGTGTCTTGTTACCTTCATTAATAACAAAAATACAGGAAGCACAAATTGGATATTAACTTATTTCACACACACAGAGAAAAAGAGAAGAAATAGAGAGGTTTTTAACATATTCATTGTTCAAGTCATTTTGACTACTTGTCTCAACATTGATACCAGGTGCCAGAGAAACTGCATGGCTTTAAAGATGTATTCCCTATACTCGTGCAAAATCCATAAAGAGAGATATCAAACCATAGCAATAAAGAATTATTTGCATTCGTTATGATATCATAATATTGTGTCTGAACATTTCCCTCCATGATTTCAGTGTTGACAAGATCTTTTCCATTTCCCAATGCCCTCTTTTTTTTCGGTCAAGTTATGTAGAAATATAAAGTTACTGACTGAACATTGTGAAGTTATATTAGTTGAACTGATTTCTACTCATCGCTTAGATATAAACGAGAGAAAATCTTGAAATCTCAAGAGAAGCGAACAGATCGGAGTGTTGATCATTCACTCATACCTGCTGACACATGAGACGTCGCAACGGTCGTAGATGTATCAGCACACCCTGTGCCAGAGGTAGTAGTCTCCTTCATGGTTGTCTGAATCGTCGACATCCGCTTCGTCGTCGACCCGGAGTGAGTACTTAGCTGGCTCCCAGGGGTTGTTCCAGACACCGTTCTAGCAGTCGGTAAGTGAAGAGCTTCAGCTGTCGAAGTTGCAACAGTTTGTGTTGGAGAAGAGGTGATCCGTTCATCAGTGACCTCAGGTGACCCATCACTTGTAGACTCTTCCAAGATGTTTGTTGGTGTACCTGGGTGGAAAAAAAAATCAAGAAGTCACCCATCACCGGGTAAGTGTGTCTTTTGAAGGTTAAGTACCATCATGTACGCTAGTGGGCAGATTCTTCATATATAGTGAGCAAAATACTTATTGTAAAACAGATACTCATCAAAGCCACCATTAACTGCTGTTTCGATATAGCTGTGAAAAGGGTATTAAAGAAAAAAAACAAAAATAAAAGAAAACCACAATCCACAACAGATTAGCAGCATCTGCATCAAAGGTTCCTTTGTCTGAAATACCTCTCCCTTGAGTGGTTGGCTGACCAGTCGATATCTGAGTCTCCGTCGTCGACCTAGTCTAGCTTCTGGACTCTTTTTACTCGTAGGGGTGATTCAGTGTACGCGACAAGCCGTATGAGGGCGTGACACCCGAGGATTGCGATACGCCGAGAACTGCGATACCGGGCTCACACCTGTAAATAAAATGGACTGTCCCAACCCCTTCACAAATTCGTACCAAAGATACCAAAATAAATGAAGAAAAAAAATCATTAAAAATCAATGATGTATTTTGGCAAAAAACTGAATAGCTGTAGATATTGAGTATGAATTCCTCTACAAACTGCATTTTGGTTGGAAGATGAAAGCTTTTCTGATGGAACTTGAGGGGACTATATTTCATTAGGTACGTGTACGGAAAATAGGTGATTTTTTGAGTGACAAGAACTCGTATTCTGGCTTTGCGGACCCCTGGACAGAATTAGAGCAGAACAACCCACCCTGAAAATCTGATGGATGAAAGGTAATATCTCACTTATTCAGGTTAGTGAAGATGAAACACCTCATTTCTCCCAGCTATTTTGCAGAATTTTTTGAAATTTGAATTTTAACACACGTCTCTATTGGGAATTATTTACCCGTGTGAGCCCTATAGAGAATGCACGCAATACATGCAAGTCTATGGGAAGTATTCATCCCATACAAGCTCTGCTGGTGTATGTTGGTCTTGTATTGTGTCAGATCTCTTCCTCCCTCCCCCTTCTCCTCCCTACTCCCCCCCCCATCCCCCTACCTCTCTCCTCTACTCACCTCCCCCCCCCCAACTCTATCTTGCTACAATTTCTTTTCTTAATATTAGGCCTATGTTCTTGTGGTACTAGATCGTAGAACATAGCAGTCATCAGTATCACACAACTTTGAATGACTTCTTGTACTGTGTCAGATCTCTTCCTCCCTCCCCCTTCTCCTCCCTATCCCCCTACCTCTCTCCTCTACTCCCCCCCCCCACTATATCTTGCTACAATTTCTTTTCTTAATATTAGGCCTATGTTCTTGTGGTACTAGATCTTAGTAAATAGCAGTCATCAGTATCACACAACTTTGAATGACTTCTTGTATTGTGTATCTTGTATTGTGTCAGATCTCTTCCTCCCTCCCCTTCTCCTCCTTAACCCCCCCTCTCTCTCTACCTCTCTCCTCTTCTCCCCCCCCCCACTCTCCCTTGCTACAATTTCTCTTCTTAATACTATGTTCTTGTGGTACTAGATCTTAGTACACAGCAGTCATCAGTATCACACAACTTTGAATGACTGTGTTAATCTTGTATTGTGTATCTTGTATTGTGTCAGATCTCTTCCTCCCTCCCCTTCCCCTCCCTACCCCCTGTCCCTACTTCTCTCCTCTACTCCCCCCCCCCCCCCAACTCTGCCTTGCTACAATTTCTTTTCTTAATATTATTTTCTTGTCACTAGATCTTAGTACATAGCAGTCAGTCATCAGTATCACACAACTTTGAATGACTGTGTTATTTTAATGTATTTCTTTGTTTTGGCTACCACTGAAACAGCTCAAAATACATAAAGTTAGTCTGTTTGACAAAACAAAGTCTTATCAAGTACTTTGTAGGCTATAAGGTGATGATGACACCCCCATAATGAAGGATAACTGCCTGGATCTATGTATTCATCTTATGAAGAACTGATCAAAACTGCAAGATTTATTAAAAAGAGATCCTAAAGGGCATGATTTTCTAAAAGTGTCCCTTTGAGAAGCTTTATAATCCTTGAATGTGTAATTTCTTATATGATGTGGGGGCAAATATCATAAAAAAACACATTTATGATGTTTAAAAGTCAAATAAGAAACATGACCTCCACTATAGGGCTCACACCTGTAAATAAAATGGACTGTCCCAGACCCCTTCACAAATTCGTACCAAAGATACCAAAATAAATGAAGAAAAAAGTTCATTAAAAATCAATGATGTAGTTTGGCAAAAAACTGAATAGCTGTAGATATTGAGTATGAATTCCTCTACAAACTGCATTTTGATTGGAAGATGAAAGCTTTTCTGATGGAATTTGAGGGGACTATATTTCATTGGGTACGTGTACGGAAAATAGGTGATTTTTTGAGTGACAAGAACTCGTATTCTGGCTTTGCGGACCCCTGGACAGAATTAGAGCAGAACAACCCACCCTGAAAATCTGATGGATGAAAGGTAATATCTCGCTTATTCAGGTTAGTGAAGATGAAACACGTCATTTCTCCCAGCTATTTTGCAGAATTTTTTGAAATTTGAATTTTAACACACGTCTCTATTGGGAATTATTTACCCGTGTGAGCCCTACCCGAGTGGCGCGCAGTCTCTCGATTATCGCTATCAGAAAATTTGCGCCCTCTCTTGGTTTATCGCACCAAGGAAAAGGGGACGGAGCCCAGACTATCGTCGACCCGGAGTCAGTACTTGACCTGGTCCCGTCGGACGTGGTTTCAGATACCACTCTGGTAGTGACCGACTCACGGGGACCCTCTGTCCGTGTAAGAGAAGAGGTGCTCCTCTCATCTGTTATTCAAAATGACCCATCGCTGGTAGATTCTGGCAACTTGTTTGTCGCTGTGCCTACGTGGAAAACATCTGTATGTTGTTCATCAATAATGGCTGCCGATTTTATCTATTCATTATCATAGATATATCATATTCATCTATTCTGCTCTTCTGGAATGCATGTAACATATTCTAGGACATTATGTGATGGGTTCCCTCTTTTCCATACATGACCCTGAACGACAATACTGAAAAATTACAGTTTTTAGGTGAGGGCCGATTCTAAAGGAAAGGACTTTAGGCTTCAAAATTGTGTACAACTCAGTTCAAATGGACTCTCCTAACCTTATCCATTGTAGTGGAAAGAAAGTACACACCATGGAAAATTGTGTGTAATACCAGGGGGGCACCTCCCTGGTAATACTGAGCAAACTCGCTGTGAAATGGAGGACTTATTCAAGCAGTTAATCTCTAGATAGTATACCAGATCGTGCTCTGCGATGGATGGGGAAAAAAAAGAAACCCGAACGAACAAACAAACAAAAATCAGGATGTGAAACACCACAACAAAAACAATGAAGGGATGTTGACAGTAAGGCTGCTGGCAGTGTTATCAACGTATTCCAATAAAACACACACAAACACACACGCACACACCCACACACACATACAAACACACAACTATACATATATATATATATATATATATATATATATATATATATATATTGTAGTGGAAAGAAAGTACACACCATGGAAAAGTGTGTGTAATACCAGGGAGGGCACCTCCCTGCTCAAAGTTTGCTCAAAGTTCAAAGTTTTCGCCATTTATTATTTGTTTCTGGTCAGTTTTCCCTCTCTTGTTTCAATTTATATATATATATATATATATATATATATATATATATATATCAAATTGCAGTAGCGTTATGTTTTAGGACAGTGTAGAAACAGTGTATTCTGTTATAAATACACACCAATAGATCAATTATGACTATGTATCTAAAACTGCCGATTCTTTGTATCGATGTGACATGTTTAAGATAAGAAAAAGAACATAGGCAATCCATATTCTTCTTTTGGCATATGTATAACAAGTATCTCCCGACAATAAAACTTATTAATTAAGATCGTTGCAAGGAAAATCTCTTGAACATCGCTACCGAGAGAATACATGACATGGAGAATCTATAAAAAAAGAAAGACATGTCTGGCATACATTAATTCCCCCAGCGCTTATATACTACTAACGGCATATACATGTCAAGGAAGTAGAATGTAAAAAAAAAAAAAAAAAAGAGAGAAAAAAGAATGCTTGTAGGTTGCTTTTCTTCTCTATTTGTAATGAAATTGGCGAAAGCGATTGTTTGTTTGTTTATTTGTTTGTGTGTGTGTGTTTTTTTTTTTCTCCTTGGGCCTCTGGTATGATGGCACTTTGCAGATAAATTTTATATACTGATTCATTCCTATCAAATGACAAGTCCACATTCATATGAGTGTGGGTTGAATGAATGCAACAATATTAGTAGAACACCTCAGTGAAAGTTTGGGGAAAATCCGACAATCCATTCCAAAGTTATGAAGTTTTAAAATAGTCTGCGCAGTCATTGTTGGATAAGAAGACTACTTCAGTGTATGCTGTCACACGGGTTCAACAATTAAGGAAAATAAAATGAGAATTTAACAAAACTTTACTTTTTGAAGAAAGCGCACATTTTTCTTCGGCTTGTTGCTGACGTATGTTGAGAGTAATATTATTCCCCCTGCCTTTTGAAAAAGAGACGTCTTATGTCCTTTTATTATGCGAGAAAAGTGAAAATATGGTGAGTTTTCTTTATTCTTTCTTTATATCGTTGTACACATGTGACATCACAAACTATAATAGTCTCCTCATCCAACCGTGACTGAGCAGAAACTTCAAAATTTAAAACTTTTGAACGGATTGTCCGATTTTCCTCAAACTCTCACTGATGTGTTCTATTAATATTGCTGCATTCGCTCAACCCACACTTCTATAAAGGTGGACTTGTCCTTCAAGCGACATCGACAACCTATTTCTTGATGGAAGGACAGAGTTTTGTTTATTCTTACCGAATTCACAGAAGTCTCCGGTAAACCCCTCAGCACAGAGGCACTCGAAATTAGTCTTGGTTTCCTCACATACGCCATTTTGGCATGGCTCTTTCCAGCAATCTGTTTGATTAAATTGATTAACATTTCAAGCTTACACTCACAAATAATCATAGGCTAACACCATTCATGTTTAGCAATAGAGTAATTATTTAGATAATGATAATGATGATAACAGTAATGATAATAATAATAATAATAATAATAATAATAATACTAATAATAACAATCACACTAATAATGATAATGACAATACTGCTACCACTACCACTACTACCACTAATAATAATAATAATGATAATAATAATCACATTAATAATGATAATGTCAATACTGCTACTACCACTACCACTACTACCACTAACAATAATAATGATGATGATGATGATAATGATAATGATAATCATAACAATAATAAAATTGATACAAAAAGTAATGATGATAATAACCATAATAAAGATAAGATAATAGCTGATTTTTGTATAGTGCATTCCAGACCTGTTAAAGTTCAAGTGTTCTTTACAACATTTACCCCATGCCTGGATACATTGGGGATTCAAATTACCAAAGTATCGCGACTGTGTGAATCATTTGATTTTCTTTTACACGTGTAATTTGTAGAAATTCTAAAAATTTCACAAACATTTACTCAAGAGCCTCAAATGTAAATGATAACATATATCGTTTTTTTCTCTAATGCGTTTGCCATTCAAATCGAAAATCGCGTCATTTAAAGTCACAAAAAAAGAAGCGCCATAAAGGTAGTCTATGTAATATATTGTTCGATCATTACATCCTTAGTTTTTTTTTAATAATTCAGTATTTAATAATGCACTGCAAAATGAAGTTAAAAATCAGTCCTAATACGAGGAAGGACAATTTTGAGCGAACAAAATTGAATTTTGAATTTCTAAATAAGTTTGTTGAATATTGTGTCAACGACCATCCATAAGGAAAGAGCCAGTGTCACCACTGAAGAACTGGGAGGACATTTCACTTTACAGAACACTCTGTCAGGTCGCCAGGGTAACGTCGACGCTACAAATTTAGAAAAGTGTTTTGGTTGGTCGAGCTACACCCACATCTAAATCTCTTGATGTGTCGACAGTCAGCAAAATTTTATCTCATTTCATTCCATTTATTTCACTTCTTATACACGCGTAATAGTAATTTGAATACACATACGAACACAAATTCAATACAAAATTGCAATCAAAGAAAAGACGAGTTAAAATGCAATATATGCTACGTTTGATATGACTGTAATTTCCAACAAAGAAAAAATGAAAATTCGAATATAATATATACTTGGCGTTACAAAAACAGCTTTTCCCATTTTTGATGCTTAATAATTCGAAAAATATACATCAGATAACACTGTAGTTGATATGATTCATGTCTGAATAGTATGAAATATTTGGAGGTGATTCGAATATGAAAGCATGAATCAGTTTCATTAAATACATGATTAATTTCAAAGTTAAGTTCCACATTTGGGTCTAATGTGAACCCTCTGTACAAGATTTAACTTTACACAGGAACCAATGATGTGTACGTGAGTGTGTGCTTGCAACGTGCTGAAAAATAGGCGTAAATACCACGAATGCCAAATTTTCTGTCGTTCAAAAACTATTAATCTTCGAAAAGCCATACCGTTCACTATTCTGTCAGCATTGTTATAATTAAAAAAAAAAGAGGATATTAGGTTTTCCAGGTCAAATATCCGCAATATCAGATCAAGCGTCACATTAGGTAATTCAAATGTCAATAGGGAAATCAAATGTCCACTTAGCGAACCAATATACTGTAAGGTAAGTAAGATGTCCATAGCCATGTCAAATATTCAAACAATGTAAATTATTGCGTCACCAAAGGTCAATGAGACCATATCGTGTCATTCATAGGTGATTCAGAGGCCACTTAATTAATTTAGATATTAGTTGACTACAAAACACAGCAAAGATATCTTTCTCAAGAATATAACATCCTGATGAACATTAGCATGCGCAGACAATTGCGTTTTCATTCAGAGACATTCTGTCATGACTTTATTTAAAACAAAGCGAGTCTCAATCATTTTTTCCTTTTTCTGAAGAACACTATTTCTATCCAGGGAATTCAAAAGAGTGTTGAAACATTAATTCAGAAATTTGAAACTTGAGAAGCAATTTTTGCATTTGCAGTAAAATGACAGGTAAATAAATCATCTATGAACTGCAAGAAAATGAACAAAATAAGTATATCACGTTTTCATCTGGTGATGCAAAAGAGTTAAGAATCATTCTCTAGAAGAGTGACTTCTTGTATTTTGTTCTGACCAAGGAAGTAAATAGTTCGATCCTGAACAGTTCTATTCTTAAAAACTATGAGATATGCGATGGAATTCATATCATTAGATTCACAAATATTTTCCTTTTTTCGGTATTTTTTGAAGGTGTGCAAAGATTTCAATGAATTTCATATTTATTGCCACTGTAGTCCGGCATTTGATGAATGGTGCCGTGTACACACACACACACACAAAAAAAAAAAACATATAGGTTTGCTGAATCAAATTCTTTACCGAAGAAAGTGTGATGGTCATTCTGATGTCATTAGGGAAATCAAATGTGCAAATAGGTACATAAGCAGTCCATAGCCAAGTCAAATGTCCACACAATAGAAATTCTTTAGTCATCTCAGGTCAATGAGAGTATCATGTCGGTCATTGGTAATTCAAATGTGACATCTGTAATTCAGAAATCCTTTGATTAGAAAACGCGATGATAAGCATTGCTTATGGAGACTGACAACATTATGAACACAATTTCAATGACATCACAGAAATAACTTCGTTTCTCTTGTTGATTTTCAATTTTCTATTTGAAAATGTTCAGGAAACGCAAAAGCAGGTATATGTCGAAGCGAATGGTAAGGTATGACTTGTACCGCTTTTTAGCCGAAAAGGAAAAGGGAAGGGAGAAAAATGGGGTAGAGAAATGAGAAGAGGGAGAAGAAAAAAGTAAAAAAAAAAAGAAAGAAGATAAAATGGCGATAAATGATAAAGAGTGATAACCCCAAATGAAACCGTTCAACTTTCAAATTCCGTCCGACAAGCCTGAGAGGACAGTGAAACGTTCTTTAGAAAACTGAAGCTTGAGACATTATCATCAGAATGACAGGTTTACATTTGAAGGGTTTTATCGCAAAAACCGATAAGTCCATTTTTGAAAATTTTGAAGTCTGGTCTCTGTCATAAAGTACAAAATAATACCTTTTAAATGATATATTGGTCACTACATATAAAGGTAAGTTTTTGAAGTTATGGTCAAAAGAAGCAAAAAATTTCGTATTATTCTCTTTGTTTTTCTTGACCTTTAATCGCAAATATCTCCATGTGGTAAACATGGACTTATCGGTTTTTGCTAACAAACTCTTCATTTGTTTCTGAACTACTGCACAATTGCAGTAAAGAGAGTACAAGAACGGCCGTCCTGTATATGAACTATTATTTTTTTTCTATCTATGAAATGATGCAAAATATCACAAGAAATAATCTGAACAAAATGACTTCCGTTATGTTTTAAACAATAAAAGTAAATGGTCTCAAGCCAGAAATCCTCATATTTTTGTATGAAACAATCTATTGCACGTAAGGAAGTCACACCGTTATCATGAGATTATCATGAGATGTAAGGTTAGCTTTATTGATTTTTGTATACATTTTTACAAAAGTTTAGATAAAAATTGTTTTATCTTTACACCGTATGGACCTGTGTTTGTGTATGTAGTAAGTACATGCAAGACTAATTACTGAGGAAAGCGTTTATGCATGTAAGGTTACGGTTTTATATGGTTCAATAAGCATTTTTTAAGACTATGGACATTTGAAATCACTAGGCAACATTTGATATCCCTTATGGGACATTGCTCCAGTCATGTGGATACTCTTTTGGCTATGCAAACTGCCATGGACTGCCTAGTCTGATTTTGACATATGCTACATGGACATTCCATGCCTATGTGGACATTTGAACTGCCTATTGCTAACTGTATTGTATTGTGGACGTTCATTCATCTCTCTTACAATGCACATGAACATTTGAACAATGCGTTTGAGCCAGTGGACATTTCACTTGGAAACATGTCCTAAACGATACAATTACATATGTGAAATAATGATTTTGTAATAAAAAAAGCACTGTCTAGTAGGTTATATACATTTAAAAATATCATTAGACATTGGTTTTCCAGAGCATTATTCTTTGCAATATTTTCCTATGCAACATTTGAACTGCATGATTGTCTCTTGTCTGATATTTGATTTGATTTTGATTTGATTTATTAGTTATTTGATATATGCGGACATTTCACCTAAGTGGACATATGAATTGCCTAATTTGATAATATACTCTGTCATGAACATTTATTCAGCTGTATGGACATTTGAACTACCTATTGGCATTTGGTTTACTCGGTGGACATTTGAACTGGAAAACCTGAATATATATATATATATATATATATATATATATATATATATATATATAATAGATACATGTATATAAAGTCATCAGCCGGTGAGCACCGCGACCAAAAAACATATAGGGGGAGGGGGGGGGGGGGAGCGGTGCCCTTATATCTGTCGACCCATGAGGAAAAGAAAAGAAGAGCTTCCACAAAAGTTACTAAGTGAACTCTGAAAACTATGGTGTACTCTCATGTAAATGTGTGCTATGTATATGAACACTATTATAATGTAATCAATGAGTTACGACATTTGCGGGTAAATCTGAGATCAACCTTCATCCACCCACAAAGTTTCATCCCATTATAACAGACAGACGGACAGACAGACCAGGGGTGTCGGGGAAGAGACTCTTCCCACCGCCCTGAACAGACAAACTTTGATCACATCATATAGTATGATTCACTATTTTTCATTAATTTAATGCAGGCAATTAGTTTTGACATTTGTGGTTGAGGCGTTGTGACATTTGCAGTTTAAAAAAAATAAATAAATAAATATATATATATATATATATATATATATATATATACCTTTTAAATGATATATTGGTCACTACATATAAAGGTAAGTTTTTGAAGTTATGGTGAAAAGAAGCAAAAAATTTCGTATTATTCTCTTTGTTTTTCTTGACCTTTAATCGCAAATATCTCCATGTGGTAAACATGGACTTATCGGTTTTTGCTAACAAACTCTTCATTTGTTTCTGAACTACTGCACAATTGCAGTAAAGAGAGTACAAGAACGGCCGTCCTGTATATGAACTATTATTTTTTTTCTATCTATGAAATGATGCAAAATATCACAAGAAATAATCTGAACAAAATGACTTCCGTTATGTTTTGAACAATGCGTTTGAGCCAGTGGACATTTCACTTGGAAACATGTCCTAAACGATACAATTACATATGTGAAATAATGATTTTGTAATAAAAAAAGCACTGTCTAGTAGGTTATATACATTTAAAAATATCATTAGACATTGGTTTTCCAGAGCATTATTCTTTGCAATATTTTCCTATGCAACATTTGAACTGCATGATTGTCTCTTGTCTGATATTTGATTTGATTTTGATTTGATTTATTGGTTATTTGATATATGCGGACATTTCACCTAAGTGGACATATGAATTGCCTAATTTGATAATATACTCTGTCATGAACATTTATTCAGCTGTATGGACATTTGAACTACCTATTGGCATTTGGTTTACTCGGTGGACATTTGAACTGGAAAACCTGAATATATATATATATATATATATATATATATATATATATATATACATATATAATAGATACATGTATATAAAGTCATCAGCCGGTGAGCACCGCGACCAAAAAACATATAGGGGGAGGGGGGGGGGGGGGGGGGGAGCGGTGCCCTTATATCTGTCGACCCATGAGGAAAAGAAAAGAAGAGCTTCCACAAAAGTTACTAAGTGAACTCTGAAAACTATGGTGTACTCTCATGTAAATGTGTGCTATGTATATGAACACTATTATAATGTAATCAATGAGTTACGACATTTGCGGGTAAATCTGAGATCAACCTTCATCCACCCACAAAGTTTCATCCCATTATAACAGACAGACGGACAGACAGACCAGGGGTGTCGGGGAAGAGACTCTTCCCACCGCCCTGAACAGACAAACTTTGATCACATCATATAGTATGATTCACTATTTTTCATTAATTTAATGCAGGCAATTAGTTTTGACATTTGTGGTTGAGGCGTTGTGACATTTGCAGTTTAAAAAAAAAAAAAAATATATATATATATATAGATATATATATATATATATATATTTATATTACATTTGTGGTCGACGTGCTATGACATTTGTGATTAATCAGATTTTGACATTTGTGGTTGTTGTGTTATAACATTTGTGGTAATTTTGACATTTGTGGTAATTTTGACATAAGTGGACGATTTCGACATTTGTGGGCTCTACATCCTTTCTCCTTCACCATCTTGTAGTCAAGGAGCCACGCTGAAGGTAAGTGAGCAAACACACAATCCTTCTGTGTATTATCCTTGTGTGCGTTGCATTCTCTACCTGATAAAGAAAAATGCAAAATAGAACAAATGTACACCCTAATCTTTTCCCAGCAAGACATTACGCTATCTATGAAAAAAAAAAGATTCATATCGCAACGTAACGAATTCAAAATAAGATAAAACACGCCTTTTCTTCTGATTTGGGTTCTTTTAATGATTGTAATTAAAGCCTTGAATAGGATTTCATGAAATCGATATCACAAAAATGTTTACCTCTACACAGCGCTAAGCATGGATTGAAAAGGTCATGGGCGCGATCACATATTTTGATCCCCCCCCCCAAAAAAAAAAAGAAGAAAAAGATGAATGTACAAAAAAAAAAATTGGATGGCAATAGCATTAGAGAAAATTAATTCATATGTCATGCTAATTTGATTGTTCGAAATGTTAAATAGAAAGTCGTATTTTTTTTTTTGGGGGGGGGGGTGGATTCGGAAAGTTTTTTTTTTTTCAGTCCGTTACCCCCACCCCACTTTCCGAAACATTCCGCTGATGAACACCCTTTGCTCTGTAGTTAGCTGCATGGTCAGGCAAGCTCATGATCATGTGCTAATTTACCATCCTATTCACAACCTAACCGTCTGTAACAATCCTTTTTACCCCCCCCCCCCCCTTCATTCATTGAAGCATGAAGACTATTGTTATCTGCCAAGTTGGGCAAGACTGCTGTCGGGAAAGCTAACTGGCTCCTTATTTACTATCTATCTATCTGGGTAAAATGGAAGCATATTTTCAAAGTTTTCTCGTGGAGGCGTTGTTCATTTTTTTACGCGTGGGATATCATTTGAAAGGGAAAAATGGATATATATGCTATGATTTTATTTTTTGCAAAACATTGCTGAAAAGTCTGAAAAGTCTGATTTTATGAAAGTAAGAATCCTCTAAGGTAATGAGAAAAAAAAAAAGCTTGGGTTGTTTACAGACAGAACAAGAGAAATACAGCAGAAAATGAGAAGCAAAGACGGCATACAGCTACTTGCCAAGCAGTCACGGGGAGAACATTACGAGTCTCAGCGTAATCAAATTTTAGCCAACTCGACGAGCTGAACTACTTAATGACCACATGAAATCAGTTAAACATTTCACTCGGTTACAATGTAAACTTTATATCACCATCTGGTTTACCTGGAATTCGACAAGTCCATTGTTCAGGCTCAGTGCGCATCCAAGGGTTTCCATGGCAACCCTTGGAGGAGACAGTTCCCGGTAGATTAATTACCTTTGGGATGAGTTGTATTTGGGCACCGTTGAATGATAGAGTCTTGCATAATATGGTGTTCTTTGGAAAAGAGTAGTTTACGTTGTATCTGTTCCAGAATCCACCATGGACTGCAAAATTTAATGCAAGGACAGGTTCGTTCCGTTATTACTGAATTGTGAACAAGCTTCTACTCGCTCGCAGAACTGACCAGCTACATTGGGCATTGGTCGGTTTCGACACCGTTCCTTGTCAGTGAAACACTTGCATTATTCTCGCAGAATGCCCGCAGATAAGACGCTGGTCGACGCATAATAGGCACAGATCTACAGGCAACCTACGTACTTCCAGAGTGTTAAATGCCTGTGACTTGCGGCAGCTACGGGCCTCCTACTGGACCAACGGTGTTCTGGGTGTACAGGTCCGGGGCAAGTCTTGATCTTGACAACGTGCTATATCGGTTCTGTCAGGTACGGGAAATCTGCAAAGACCTCCCGGGTAGAAAAGAAAATGTCCCACGGAAGTCACAATAAGGCTTGCCCGAAAAGGTATGACAGTCCCTTCAGAATACTGAAAACCTCTTCCAGGTGAGTCACGGGGATTGCCCGCAGAGTTCACGAAGAGGTCCACTAGGAGGTCCGTAGCAACAGCACCGCGAAGGAAACTCCCATGCAGAGTGCTGTTTTGAACTTCGCGCGTTTGGCTTTATACCCCCTAAAACTTAACAGTTGCAAAAATTGTGTAACTAAGCCTTATACGAGTCCCTTACGAACGCCTTACAAACTCGAAGAGTTCTTCGTAAGAACGCCGTACGAATCTCTGTTCGTAAGACATTTATACGAATGATGTAAGGGCCCTCTGTGTACGACTTAAGGCGTTCTTACAATCATCATAAGAATTTAAGGATTCTAGAATTGTCTCTCGACCCTACAAAATCTTCCGTAGTTCTTACGTAATTCGAACGACCTTCGTACGGCCGCCTTACGAAGAGAGGGTTTCGTACGAAGTTAAAAAAATCTTGGACAAGACCATCGACCAGGTTACGAACGCTGGTTTCTTGTACGGCCTTCTTAACCCTAACAAAGCGGGGGGGGGGGGGTTGAATCAACCCCCCTCGACATTTTTCGCGACTATTCCGCCGCGCGATTTTTTTGACCGCGCCGTTCGCTGACTTTTTACTTTCAAGTCTCGCGCATCTTTTGACGCCATTTTCGCAAAAATCGCAAATACCGTTACGACGCTGCACGACCTTTTATACATGCCTATCAGACCGAAAATGGCTCAAAAATGTGATTTTGTGTGTAAAGTCCATGCAAATGGAGTTTTGTCACCTTATTCATGAAGATATGATTGAAATTGATTACTTTTAGCATAATTATGCTTGAAAAAGGTTTTGTCATAAATTTTGTGATAAAAAATGATAAAACAAAAGGTCGAAAAACAAAGAAATACATAAGAAATTCATAAAACAATAAAATACATAAGAAATTAAGCTTCATACGGGATGTTTTTTCAAGTACGTTGTTAGGAATGCTACAAAGAATATTATCACCAAAAAATAGGATTCTAGGAGCTTATTTTCTGATTAGAGCATAATGTACGATTTCATGCATATATTAGCATAAATGATTAGTATAATGAAAATTTCCATTTCTTTTTGTATAATGTGATAGATTACGCCACAGGTAATGCATGGGCCAATTTTCATGGCGACTGCCCGATCGACGGCCGAGATCTGGGGGGAGGGGGTTGAATTAACCCCCCCCCCCCCCGGCCACAGAACACCTCAAAAAGCCCGGCCTGGTTAGGGTTAAGAAGACCTTACGAAATTATCTAAAAATCGTTCGTACGGCGTTCGTAGCAGTCCTTAATTGTATTTGCGACCGAGCCATAACTCATGGGAAATTTCCGCCGCTACGAATGCGGGGCACCGGCAGGCGTCCATTTCGTCGCTGAATCCACGAACCGGCACACACGCACCGCCGGTGCGCGAAGTACATTTCGAGTAAATCGCATTTAAAGATTTCTGTTTTTTCAAACTATCAGTAAGATATGTTAATGGAATTGATTTTCAATAAATTTCAATGTGACGTATGAGAAGAATTTGCTCTTTCTTGCTATACATAACAATCTTCCCAGTGATGTAAAATATGCACACAGTAAGGCTATAAAGTTGTGTGTCGTTTTGTGAAAACTCCAGACTAGGTCAAAAAAAATCCACGAACCGGCACACAGCGCTTAGTGTCGCACATAGCGTTCAGGATTCTCCGCAAAATAAATCCACGAACCGGCACACAGCGCTTAGTGTCGCACATGGCGTTCAGGATTTACCGCAAAATAAATCCACGAACCGGCACACTGCTCTTGTGCCGCACATAGCGTTCAGGATTCTCCGCAAAATAAATTGGTTACAGCTCGTTATTCCGAAGGTTCGTTATTCCGAAGGTTCTTTGGTCCGAAGGTTCATTAATTCGAAAATGAAATAAGGTTCGTTATTCCGAAGGTTCGTTATTTCGAAAATGAAACAAAACTCGTTATTCCGAAGGTTCGTTACGGACCCTATACCCTATCATTTCGGATTAAAACCTTCGGAATAACGAACCCTATTTCATTTTCGGATAAACGAGCCTTTGGAATAGCGAACCCTATTTCATTTTCGGGTTAACGAACCTTCGGAATAACGCCCCAAATTTTCGGATTATCGAACCCTATTTCATTTTCGGATTAACAAACGTCTAGGTATAGGGAATTTGTGTGCTTCACGATTAACGAACCTTCGGAATAACGAACCTTCGGAATAGCGCACCTTCGGAATAACGAACAGCACCCAATAAATTCACGAAACGGCACATGGCTTTCAAATTTATTTCTGGTTAAGGTTATTTGACTAAGAAAAGTTTAAATTACAATTAACTCTTCTAGTAATCCTAGCACTGTGCTCTTGGCATTGTAAATCTAATATCCGTGGATAAAAGTATTGTAGATTAGTAGTTCTTATTTCGATCATGGAGCTTCATGTTGAGATCTTTACTTCTTTTTTGTTTCTTTCATCATCATCATCATCATCATCCTCTACACTTGTCTTCTTCGAGAAATAATGACATTTTCAAACACTCTCAAGTCCTGTATTATATTCAATCATTCATTAAAGGAAGAAATACACATTCCTTTTTAACAAATGACATTTATTTTTATTAGATTATATTCAACATTCAATTCGTGCAGAACTGAAGAAAAAAGAAATCTAGGAAAAAATAGTTGTTTGAACATATATTCATTACTATAATTATGTTGTATTGTTTCCAAGTATCATAGGTTGTACATTTCATTAGACGGATTTCCACATTTCATTTTCAGCCAAGTTCAAAGTGCATTGCTATGGTACCAGGTATTCCGTAACGAAAAATATAATAAGCAAAACTGCTGTTAAATCAGAAGCTGTTGAAATGAGACAGTAGTTCATTCAATCATAATTTAAAGTAACTATATTTCCCGTAATGAAAGAAATCTTAACGTTATTGACATACATGTTCCAATGAACAAGACAATTTCCAGGAACCCATATCACAATGAAATAGAAATACATTACATTGTACCTTTACACAATATTCCTTTACCTTCATAGAATAAGATATTGCTCAGTATTTCTTATATCCAGTTCTGACCCCCCAAAAAAGAAGGAATCTTTTTTTTTCTTATCATCAAATTAAATACTAGTCATCTCTACTTTTTCGGAACCGATTATGAAAATGTATTGTTCTCGCAGCTTTCAGCTCTCTGGCAGAAAGAAATTTCATGTTCATTCTAAATCGTCATGATATCAATCTCGTTTCTTACTCAAAATTCAGTTACTGGATATTCCCTATACACGAATTAATGACAAGTTTTGCCTCTTAAACTTTACTGTTGTTTAAGTATGATTTATTTTAATGGGAGAAATAAAGTCCAACCTCTTCAAAGCAAACATTTCTCCAAACAGTACAAATATGCACTGTATTGTTAAACACTTTACAGAGTTATCTACACAAGTAATGTTCTTTTAAAAAGATTTCATAGAGATGAATTTCTACCTGATATTTTTACTATAAATTTACGTGGAAATTATCAGTTTTGATATCTCTTCGAGTATCACACTATCTCTTCGAGTATCACACTTTCCACATTAAGATTCGTTAACGCAATCAAATTTTTCATGTTTTTATATTTCTCTGGTTCTTTACTTCACAAATATTTCTGTATATAATTTTCTGCACATATATCTGTAAATAATATTGACACCATGAAACAAGGTGACTGTTTTTTTTTTCTGGCACTGTACCTGTTTACAAGTAGACTGTTAACATATCAGACCTGCAATTCTTCATTTTTTCTTTGAAAAATGAAATCCACAACAATATTCAATATAAAAAGATATAGATAATGACGGCCATGCTGTAAGTCCTCATGTGGACACAGACTGCAAGAATATGGATGTGTACTGCAGTACACGTATCATCCAATAAAACATTTTCTGTCAGAGTTTATTATTCATTCTCGAGTTGCAGAGCAAGCAGAGGAAATGTAAGCATCCAATTGCTTATAACCCTCTTGCAGTCTCCTAATACCTTTCTAACTCGCACAACTTGACTTGAAGCTTGGCCCTGACTTTGGTTAATGTCTGCTGTGGGTGTCCCAGGTGCTGGGGGTAGGCATGATTAAAAAATACTGAGAATCGTTAACGGGGTTGGCCTAATGGCGGCCTGGCTAAAGGAGACAAAATGAATAGTATGATAGGTGAGCTGCTTCATAAAAAAGTAAAAGAAAACACATTTTATATGGATTTTGATACTTATATAGTTTTTGCTGTGAAAAGCACTGTTAAGCCAAAGAGAATGGAAGCATATTACAGTGGAAATTGAGTATGACATCATTGTGACAAAGCTGCATGGAGAGACCCATGGATTGATGGTTATCACGAGTAATGCCAGTGAAAAAATTGACAGTGTAAGATACAGTACATAGGATTAATGTCCCTTAATGTCCCCTTGATTCTTTCACATACAACATTTGGAAAATTTGAGACTCCATTGATAAACACATAGCAGTACGTTCAGTTCATGGTTTCTTCATTTGACATGTTGATTTCATCATTAGTTAGTTTGTGGATTGTCAGTCAAACAGATACAGAGATAACAAGCTATCCCAAACTCTGCTGCAAAAGTAGTGTTCAAATTTAAAACGAAATATATATATACATTAACACAAACTTCACCGGTTCTAAGAAGCTTGCACTGGCTTCAAGTCAAAATTCATATTCAGTACAAAATGTTGATATTAACTTTTGAATACACACTATTTGAGAGAACTACTTTGAATAGCAGACATACCAGAGAGAAACCGTTGTTCAAAAGGCAGGGACTTATTTGTTATGCTGAATAAAAAAGCAACAACATACATATTTGCTTGTCATGTCTCTACCATATGGAATATTCTACCCCAGAATTTAAAATAATTTACAAATCTTAACCTAAGTCTGCCTTGGGAATGTCTTCATTACAGTCTTAACATGAAACAAGGTAATATTGTCATTGCAATTGTATGTTTTTGTGTAATCATTTTTATCCTTGAGCACATAGGGACATACTACAGAATGTTCTATGTGCTATATATAAGCACTGTTGATTATTGTTATTATTACTTTTATTATCATTTATATTATTATTATTAATATCATCATTATTACCATCACTATTATTATTATCATTATTATTATCAGTAGTAGTAGTAGTATCATTATTACTGCTATTATTATCAAAATGGTTTTATAATCCCACTACCCCCCCCCCCAATTTCTGCACACACACAACCCAAAGTCATTAAATAGGACATTAAGCAGAACATCGAGGTAATGTTCTGCCAGAACCTGACTGCCCATTCATCACGCACACACGTTTGTGAAAAGTTCGCTGAGTGCTGTCTGGAGCAACTCTGTGATTGTAGTGAAATATTGCTATGCTCTCCTTCCGTAATGATCCATGGCTTGGACTTTGGTGCAGATGTTCAGCTCAGCCACCCTAGTCATTTGAAGCTGTTCCCGGTTTCTCTTTGCTTTCTCCTTAGACATATCCAGTAGACACTTGTCATCAGCTTCTCTCCCTACATGCAAAGATGAACAATTGTTTTTCACGACAATGTTACTTCTATATTGCAGAGGAAATGATGACATTTGAGACAACAGTCATAACATACTACTTAATCAATATTCCACATCTGTAAAACTATATTGATTTGCCTGAGAAAATAATTATATAATGTTCCTTTCATATCAACACTTTGGTAATGTTTTGCTCAAAAGTGCTAATGCAATTCTGTTGAATTATAAGTTTTAATCAATGTGATAATGTACATAACAAGACTATACTAGGATAACTCCTAATTGTTCATTGACACTGGATTTTCTGAGCAATATCTATGACAAAATAAAACCCAATACTACATGAGTAGGTGCTGCACTGATTGCTGTTTATATCAGCCCATCATCGAAGAACATCACTCATTTAAGTCCAGTCTGCAAGTTGTTGCGTTGTCCACACAAATGCCTCAATATCTGTTTGGAATGCAAGATGAATGCAAGATGTCAGTTACATGAAAATCCATCACTACTTACAATTCTGTAAGATCATCAATATGAGCCACAAATTTCCAAAACATCACACTGCCCCCTTCCCCACCTCCTTTTCAGGTCTACATTATATGGCTTATTAGAATCTGAAGTTTGAGAACATCACTATGGTCGATTTTTACAATTTGCACAACTCTGAATCCTCATGCCTCCCCCCCCCCCCAAAAAAAAAAACCACTGTGTTTCAAAGAACCATAGATTGTAGAAGATCAAAACAAGCAAATGTCACAAACTAAGGCAAAATTACTTGCCAGGTACATGTTTATAATGTTTACATTTAGGCCTATAGCATGATATAACAATTTATGAATTCAGGTGCTGAGCATTAACGTTGCGTAACAAATATGTTTTTGCTTGTTGTCTATCCAAATCAAATTTGCTGGTATGATATTCACGACAACATTATCAAACCTTATTGTTGTTCGTAACGCCTCGCCCTCAATTTAGAGGAAGACCTTCCTCATTTAGATTTTAGCATGAGTAGATTTAAATCATTTTTTTTTCCATTGAGACTTCAAGGGTAATCAGCGAAATAACATCACAGTAACCTGGACAGGTAAATGCATTCAAGATCACTATCAATAATTTAACACTGTAACACAGTTAACTATCTACATTAGATCTAGACGAACTGTGCGGGATAGATAATTCCTGGAAGATTCAGAGTGAGTAAGAGTGCTAATTTACCTGGGAAGAAGTAGGTCGTAGCATTACATACTTGAGCTCGTATTACAGGCAACAATAAAATTGTACAATATATCACCATTTAGTGCGTTACAAATTCGATACAAATGTGAGACGAGTTCATTTGACTCTAGTTCGAACCGCTTTCCCTATTCTTCACTTACACCGAATAATAGCTGTGGGACTGCAAACGTAGAGCACGAAGCTAGGACAGAGCCAAACTAAGTCATTGTGACCTGTTAGAGTACATATTTACACTCTTTGGATATTCTAATTCCTTATTCACAAATCTACATTCAATAAGGTGAAAAATTCGAATAATTTAACTGTCAGTACAGAGCGATATGTAACTTTACCGATTTCATCTGTCTGGTTTCCGCTGCTCTGGGCGCAGCCATTTTGGACGAGCGCGTACGAGGACGTTCGACAGATCAGTGATTTTTGATGACATCCGGCGTGTACGCACGCGATAGTGCCACTTCGTGAAAATCCAGACCGACTGGTCGGAATTTTCACGAAGTGGCATAGTCGTTATTATTACGTAATTACTTGAGATTGAGGTTCAAAAATTTGTCAGGTTGTAGAACTCGGTATATACTATCATGATATGCAAAAATCTCAAAATCGAAAATTTACTCGATTTTGGCCGGTTGTGCCGGTTCGTGGATTCAGCGACGATTTATTCGTTCATCCATTCATTTATTCATGGCCGAAATAGGTAAGTTAACAAATATTCAAAGTGTAAGAAAATGCTTCGAATAGGGTGGAATGCTAAAAATCAATACTTGTAGGGTGCATTCCCCACACGTATACAGTGCCATATGTCCACCCCCCCCCCAAAAAAAAAAAGATACAATGGGACCCTCCACAATGATATCTTTACAAATAGTGAATCAATCTAAATACTACGGAAGCTTTAAAGTGCCATTCGACTTGGAGACTTGGCGAGATAATTTATCTTGTCAAGTCAACATAATAGCTCTATCATGTCGACTTATCAACTTTATAAGATGACATGGAGACAAAAACTATCATGTCAAGTCGATTTCTAAAACTTTAAATGTCGTCATGGCAACATAATATATCTTGCCAAGTCGACATCTTAAAAGATACATGTCGTCATGGTGTGATAATGTATCTTGCCAAGTCGACATCTTAAAAGTTTCATGTCGTCATAGTGACATAATGTATCTTGCCAAGTCGACATCTAAAAAGTTACATGTCATCATGGTGCATAAGGTATCTTGCCAAGTCGACGGACGGACGGACGGACAGACGCCGCAGACGATCCCTTAGTCACCCCTCACCTCCAGTGGGGTCGACAAAAGGTGTATTATTTTTTGTTTGTTTTCTAGCCCCTATCAAAGTTGGTATACCTTCAGCAAAAAAAATTCATTGCAGTCCCACACATAGCTAACTGTGTATATTGATTATGTATTCATGCTTATACAACATAAAGTCTATAGATGTTTACTATAGATTTATGATGTACTAGATGTCAAATTAAGATAACTCAAAAGTGTTAACTTGTATCCAGCTGGGGTTTTGAAATTGTAAAATTGAAAGATGTCATATTCATTTGGAATAAGTTTTGGAAAATTTACTTCATTAATGTCTTGAAATAATACTCGGAATATTTAATTAGGATTGCACTTTTTGAAAAATGAGACCACAAAATCTTTGTGTTTCTGTGATTTATTCAAAACACAACAATTGCCACTGTGTATTGCACCCGTCATTTTCTGCCAACCTTTTGCTATCAAGTGTCATTAATGATTCATGACTGCGCTAAAAGAGGTGCTCTGGAATTTTTGCTGCAGTGCACAATGACCATTGTTGTGCTCTGAATTACTGACTCACACAGATATTTTGGCCTTGATTTTTCAAAAAGTGAAAATCTAATTAAATATTCAGAACATTATTTCAAGAATATTAAAGAAGTAAACTTCACAAAACTTATTCCAAATAAATTTGACATCCTTCAGTTTTACACTTTGAAAACCTCAGTCCAATACGAGTTATAACTTTTGAGTTATTAACAAACAAAAGTGTCAAATGTTTTTTTTAACACCTAGTATACACATGAATACATAATCACAATACACAGTTAGCTATTGTGAGACTGCATTGAAAATTTCTGCTGTAGGTATTTGATAGGGGCTAGAAAAAAAATACACCTCCAGTCTTTTAATATTTTGTAGAAATAATGACAGGGATCCACATATGTAAAAATTGACTCAAGGTCGCGTGATCCACAGGGTGAAATTCAAGGTTGAAGCACACGTCAAAAGGTCCTCACTCGTTAAATTGCCCCAACATCAAAAATAACATATTTTTTTGAAAGTTCATTCTATTCCCTTTCCAATGATACCATTTTTATTGAATTTGGCCCATTGGTTTAATACTGAGCTGTGGTCATTTAAAACTGGGATGTCATGCCCATTTTCGCTGAAATTGCCCAAAATAGGTGTGTCCTCACGCGAAAACTGTGCATGGGACTGCGCTCAAAAAAAAAAAAAAAATCTGTTGCATTGGGCCATTACAAATAACCTACATACCAAATTTGAACAAATTCTGAAATGGTGCGGTTTAACCCATTGGGTGAATTGACATGGAATCACCCAATCCAGAAACCTGATCAGATCATTATTCCTAAATGCATACAGGACCCAAGTCTGAAGTTGATCCATCCAAACACATTTCTTTAGTTATCGCAACTACAAAAGACAGGACAAATGAACAGAAAGATCGACGACCCCCCTCCCCCCCAAAAAAATAGATAAATAAATAAATAAAAAAATAAAATAATGACTCAGGCATCCCTAGGGAGGGCACTCAGTATGATGTGTGGTGAGTATGTGCAGCAGAGAAGATCCCTATTTCTACACTTAAATTTCTGATCCAGTACATTTAATTTTTCTCTTTTTAAGCAAAACAAGAAAGAAAACCTTATGTCACCATGACGACATGTAACTTTTTAGATATCAGCTTGGATAGATAACTTATGTCACCATGATGACATGTAACTTTTCAGATGTCGACTTGGCAAGATACGTTATGTAGGCATGACGACATGTAACTTTTTCAGATGTCGACTTGGCAAGATACCTTAGGCCTATGCACCATGATGACATGAAACTTTTTAGAAATCGACTTGGCAAGATACATTATGTCACCATGACGACATGTAACTTTTTAGATGTCGACTTGACAAGATACATTATGTCACCATGATGACATGTAACTTTTAGATGTCGACTAGGAGCTTATTTTCTGATTAGAGCATAATGTACGATTTCATGCATATATTAGCATAAATGATTAGTATAATGAAAATTTCCATTTCTTTTTGTATAATGTGATAGATTACGCCACAGGTAATGCATGGGCCAATTTTCATGGCGACTGCCCGATCGACGGCCGAGATCTGGGGGGAGGGGGTTGAATTAACCCCCCCCCCCCCCCGGCCACAGAACACCTCAAAAAGCCCGGCCTGGTTAGGGTTAAGAAGACCTTACGAAATTATCTAAAAATCGTTCGTACGGCGTTCGTAGCAGTCCTTAATTGTATTTGCGACCGAGCCATAACTCATGGGAAATTTCCGCCGCTACGAATGCGGGGCACCGGCAGGCGTCCATTTCGTCGCTGAATCCACGAACCGGCACACGCGCACCGCCGGTGCGCGAAGTACATTTCGAGTAAATCGCATTTAAAGATTTCTGTTTTTTCAAACTATCAGTAAGATATGTTAATGGAATTGATTTTCAATAAATTTCAATGTGACGTATGAGAAGAATTTGCTCTTTCTTGCTATACATAACAATCTTCCCAGTGATGTAAAATATGCACACAGTAAGGCTATAAAGTTGTGTGTCGTTTTGTGAAAACTCCAGACTAGGTCAAAAAAAATCCACGAACCGGCACACAGCGCTTAGTGTCGCACATAGCGTTCAGGATTCTCCGCAAAATAAATCCACGAACCGGCACACAGCGCTTAGTGTCGCACATGGCGTTCAGGATTTACCGCAAAATAAATCCACGAACCGGCACACTGCTCTTGTGCCGCACATAGCGTTCAGGATTCTCCGCAAAATAAATTGGTTACAGCTCGTTATTCCGAAGGTTCGTTATTCCGAAGGTTCTTTGGTCCGAAGGTTCATTAATTCGAAAATGAAATAAGGTTCGTTATTCCGAAGGTTCGTTATTTCGAAAATGAAACAAAACTCGTTATTCCGAAGGTTCGTTACGGACCCTATACCCTATCATTTCGGATTAAAACCTTCGGAATAACGAACCCTATTTCATTTTCGGATAAACGAGCCTTTGGAATAGCGAACCCTATTTCATTTTCGGGTTAACGAACCTTCGGAATAACGCCCCAAATTTTCGGATTATCGAACCCTATTTCATTTTCGGATTAACAAACGTCTAGGTATAGGGAATTTGTGTGCTTCACGATTAACGAACCTTCGGAATAACGAACCTTCGGAATAGCGCACCTTCGGAATAACGAACAGCACCCAATAAATTCACGAAACGGCACATGGCTTTCAAATTTATTTCTGGTTAAGGTTATTTGACTAAGAAAAGTTTAAATTACAATTAACTCTTCTAGTAATCCTAGCACTGTGCTCTTGGCATTGTAAATCTAATATCCGTGGATAAAAGTATTGTAGATTAGTAGTTCTTATTTCGATCATGGAGCTTCATGTTGAGATCTTTACTTCTTTTTTGTTTCTTTCATCATCATCATCATCATCATCCTCTACACTTGTCTTCTTCGAGAAATAATGACATTTTCAAACACTCTCAAGTCCTGTATTATATTCAATCATTCATTAAAGGAAGAAATACACATTCCTTTTTAACAAATGACATTTATTTTTATTAGATTATATTCAACATTCAATTCGTGCAGAACTGAAGAAAAAAGAAATCTAGGAAAAAATAGTTGTTTGAACATATATTCATTACTATAATTATGTTGTATTGTTTCCAAGTATCATAGGTTGTACATTTCATTAGACGGATTTCCACATTTCATTTTCAGCCAAGTTCAAAGTGCATTGCTATGGTACCAGGTATTCCGTAACGAAAAATATAATAAGCAAAACTGCTGTTAAATCAGAAGCTGTTGAAATGAGACAGTAGTTCATTCAATCATAATTTAAAGTAACTATATTTCCCGTAATGAAAGAAATCTTAACGTTATTGACATACATGTTCCAATGAACAAGACAATTTCCAGGAACCCATATCACAATGAAATAGAAATACATTACATTGTACCTTTACACAATATTCCTTTACCTTCATAGAATAAGATATTGCTCAGTATTTCTTATATCCAGTTCTGACCCCCCAAAAAAGAAGGAATCTTTTTTTTTTCTTATCATCAAATTAAATACTAGTCATCTCTACTTTTTCGGAACCGATTATGAAAATGTATTGTTCTCGCAGCTTTCAGCTCTCTGGCAGAAAGAAATTTCATGTTCATTCTAAATCGTCATGATATCAATCTCGTTTCTTACTCAAAATTCAGTTACTGGATATTCCCTATACACGAATTAATGACAAGTTTTGCCTCTTAAACTTTACTGTTGTTTAAGTATGATTTATTTTAATGGGAGAAATAAAGTCCAACCTCTTCAAAGCAAACATTTCTCCAAACAGTACAAATATGCACTGTATTGTTAAACACTTTACAGAGTTATCTACACAAGTAATGTTCTTTTAAAAAGATTTCATAGAGATGAATTTCTACCTGATATTTTTACTATAAATTTACGTGGAAATTATCAGTTTTGATATCTCTTCGAGTATCACACTATCTCTTCGAGTATCACACTTTCCACATTAAGATTCGTTAACGCAATCAAATTTTTCATGTTTTTATATTTCTCTGGTTCTTTACTTCACAAATATTTCTGTATATAATTTTCTGCACATATATCTGTAAATAATATTGACACCATGAAACAAGGTGACTGTTTTTTTTTTCTGGCACTGTACCTGTTTACAAGTAGACTGTTAACATATCAGACCTGCAATTCTTCATTTTTTCTTTGAAAAATGAAATCCACAACAATATTCAATATAAAAAGATATAGATAATGACGGCCATGCTGTAAGTCCTCATGTGGACACAGACTGCAAGAATATGGATGTGTACTGCAGTACACGTATCATCCAATAAAACATTTTCTGTCAGAGTTTATTATTCATTCTCGAGTTGCAGAGCAAGCAGAGGAAATGTAAGCATCCAATTGCTTATAACCCTCTTGCAGTCTCCTAATACCTTTCTAACTCGCACAACTTGACTTGAAGCTTGGCCCTGACTTTGGTTAATGTCTGCTGTGGGTGTCCCAGGTGCTGGGGGTAGGCATGATTAAAAAATACTGAGAATCGTTAACGGGGTTGGCCTAATGGCGGCCTGGCTAAAGGAGACAAAATGAATAGTATGATAGGTGAGCTGCTTCATAAAAAAGTAAAAGAAAACACATTTTATATGGATTTTGATACTTATATAGTTTTTGCTGTGAAAAGCACTGTTAAGCCAAAGAGAATGGAAGCATATTACAGTGGAAATTGAGTATGACATCATTGTGACAAAGCTGCATGGAGAGACCCATGGATTGATGGTTATCACGAGTAATGCCAGTGAAAAAATTGACAGTGTAAGATACAGTACATAGGATTAATGTCCCTTAATGTCCCCTTGATTCTTTCACATACAACATTTGGAAAATTTGAGACTCCATTGATAAACACATAGCAGTACGTTCAGTTCATGGTTTCTTCATTTGACATGTTGATTTCATCATTAGTTAGTTTGTGGATTGTCAGTCAAACAGATACAGAGATAACAAGCTATCCCAAACTCTGCTGCAAAAGTAGTGTTCAAATTTAAAACGAAATATATATATACATTAACACAAACTTCACCGGTTCTAAGAAGCTTGCACTGGCTTCAAGTCAAAATTCATATTCAGTACAAAATGTTGATATTAACTTTTGAATACACACTATTTGAGAGAACTACTTTGAATAGCAGACATACCAGAGAGAAACCGTTGTTCAAAAGGCAGGGACTTATTTGTTATGCTGAATAAAAAAGCAACAACATACATATTTGCTTGTCATGTCTCTACCATATGGAATATTCTACCCCAGAATTTAAAATAATTTACAAATCTTAACCTAAGTCTGCCTTGGGAATGTCTTCATTACAGTCTTAACATGAAACAAGGTAATATTGTCATTGCAATTGTATGTTTTTGTGTAATCATTTTTATCCTTGAGCACATAGGGACATACTACAGAATGTTCTATGTGCTATATATAAGCACTGTTGATTATTGTTATTATTACTTTTATTATCATTTATATTATTATTATTAATATCATCATTATTACCATCACTATTATTATTATCATTATTATTATCAGTAGTAGTAGTAGTATCATTATTACTGCTATTATTATCAAAATGGTTTTATAATCCCACTACCCCCCCCCCCAATTTCTGCACACACACAACCCAAAGTCATTAAATAGGACATTAAGCAGAACATCGAGGTAATGTTCTGCCAGAACCTGACTGCCCATTCATCACGCACACACGTTTGTGAAAAGTTCGCTGAGTGCTGTCTGGAGCAACTCTGTGATTGTAGTGAAATATTGCTATGCTCTCCTTCCGTAATGATCCATGGCTTGGACTTTGGTGCAGATGTTCAGCTCAGCCACCCTAGTCATTTGAAGCTGTTCCCGGTTTCTCTTTGCTTTCTCCTTAGACATATCCAGTAGACACTTGTCATCAGCTTCTCTCCCTACATGCAAAGATGAACAATTGTTTTTCACGACAATGTTACTTCTATATTGCAGAGGGAAATGATGACATTTGAGACAACAGTCATAACATACTACTTAATCAATATTCCACATCTGTAAAACTATATTGATTTGCCTGAGAAAATAATTATATAATGTTCCTTTCATATCAACACTTTGGTAATGTTTTGCTCAAAAGTGCTAATGCAATTCTGTTGAATTATAAGTTTTAATCAATGTGATAATGTACATAACAAGACTATACTAGGATAACTCCTAATTGTTCATTGACACTGGATTTTCTGAGCAATATCTATGACAAAATAAAACCCAATACTACATGAGTAGGTGCTGCACTGATTGCTGTTTATATCAGCCCATCATCGAAGAACATCACTCATTTAAGTCCAGTCTGCAAGTTGTTGCGTTGTCCACACAAATGCCTCAATATCTGTTTGGAATGCAAGATGAATGCAAGATGTCAGTTACATGAAAATCCATCACTACTTACAATTCTGTAAGATCATCAATATGAGCCACAAATTTCCAAAACATCACACTGCCCCCTTCCCCACCTCCTTTTCAGGTCTACATTATATGGCTTATTAGAATCTGAAGTTTGAGAACATCACTATGGTCGATTTTTACAATTTGCACAACTCTGAATCCTCATGCCTCCCCCCCCCCCAAAAAAAAAAACCACTGTGTTTCAAAGAACCATAGATTGTAGAAGATCAAAACAAGCAAATGTCACAAACTAAGGCAAAATTACTTGCCAGGTACATGTTTATAATGTTTACATTTAGGCCTATAGCATGATATAACAATTTATGAATTCAGGTGCTGAGCATTAACGTTGCGTAACAAATATGTTTTTGCTTGTTGTCTATCCAAATCAAATTTGCTGGTATGATATTCACGACAACATTATCAAACCTTATTGTTGTTCGTAACGCCTCGCCCTC
Organism: Diadema antillarum; assembly: GCF_040938485.1. NCBI lineage: Eukaryota > Metazoa > Echinodermata > Echinoidea > Diadematoida > Diadematidae > Diadema > Diadema antillarum. The sequence goes on from NW_027271135.1 coordinate 1,908,085, forward strand.
AATTTAGAGGAAGACCTTCCTCATTTAGATTTTAGCATGAGTAGATTTAAATCATTTTTTTTTCCATTGAGACTTCAAGGGTAATCAGCGAAATAACATCACAGTAACCTGGACAGGTAAATGCATTCAAGATCACTATCAATAATTTAACACTGTAACACAGTTAACTATCTACATTAGATCTAGACGAACTGTGCGGGATAGATAATTCCTGGAAGATTCAGAGTGAGTAAGAGTGCTAATTTACCTGGGAAGAAGTAGGTCGTAGCATTACATACTTGAGCTCGTATTACAGGCAACAATAAAATTGTACAATATATCACCATTTAGTGCGTTACAAATTCGATACAAATGTGAGACGAGTTCATTTGACTCTAGTTCGAACCGCTTTCCCTATTCTTCACTTACACCGAATAATAGCTGTGGGACTGCAAACGTAGAGCACGAAGCTAGGACAGAGCCAAACTAAGTCATTGTGACCTGTTAGAGTACATATTTACACTCTTTGGATATTCTAATTCCTTATTCACAAATCTACATTCAATAAGGTGAAAAATTCGAATAATTTAACTGTCAGTACAGAGCGATATGTAACTTTACCGATTTCATCTGTCTGGTTTCCGCTGCTCTGGGCGCAGCCATTTTGGACGAGCGCGTACGAGGACGTTCGACAGATCAGTGATTTTTGATGACATCCGGCGTGTACGCACGCGATAGTGCCACTTCGTGAAAATCCAGACCGACTGGTCGGAATTTTCACGAAGTGGCATAGTCGTTATTATTACGTAATTACTTGAGATTGAGGTTCAAAAATTTGTCAGGTTGTAGAACTCGGTATATACTATCATGATATGCAAAAATCTCAAAATCGAAAATTTACTCGATTTTGGCCGGTTGTGCCGGTTCGTGGATTCAGCGACGATTTATTCGTTCATCCATTCATTTATTCATGGCCGAAATAGGTAAGTTAACAAATATTCAAAGTGTAAGAAAATGCTTCGAATAGGGTGGAATGCTAAAAATCAATACTTGTAGGGTGCATTCCCCACACGTATACAGTGCCATATGTCCACCCCCCCCCCAAAAAAAAAAAGATACAATGGGACCCTCCACAATGATATCTTTACAAATAGTGAATCAATCTAAATACTACGGAAGCTTTAAAGTGCCATTCGACTTGGAGACTTGGCGAGATAATTTATCTTGTCAAGTCAACATAATAGCTCTATCATGTCGACTTATCAACTTTATAAGATGACATGGAGACAAAAACTATCATGTCAAGTCGATTTCTAAAACTTTAAATGTCGTCATGGCAACATAATATATCTTGCCAAGTCGACATCTTAAAAGATACATGTCGTCATGGTGTGATAATGTATCTTGCCAAGTCGACATCTTAAAAGTTTCATGTCGTCATAGTGACATAATGTATCTTGCCAAGTCGACATCTAAAAAGTTACATGTCATCATGGTGCATAAGGTATCTTGCCAAGTCGACGGACGGACGGACGGACAGACGCCGCAGACGATCCCTTAGTCACCCCTCACCTCCAGTGGGGTCGACAAAAGGTGTATTATTTTTTGTTTGTTTTCTAGCCCCTATCAAAGTTGGTATACCTTCAGCAAAAAAAATTCATTGCAGTCCCACACATAGCTAACTGTGTATATTGATTATGTATTCATGCTTATACAACATAAAGTCTATAGATGTTTACTATAGATTTATGATGTACTAGATGTCAAATTAAGATAACTCAAAAGTGTTAACTTGTATCCAGCTGGGGTTTTGAAATTGTAAAATTGAAAGATGTCATATTCATTTGGAATAAGTTTTGGAAAATTTACTTCATTAATGTCTTGAAATAATACTCGGAATATTTAATTAGGATTGCACTTTTTGAAAAATGAGACCACAAAATCTTTGTGTTTCTGTGATTTATTCAAAACACAACAATTGCCACTGTGTATTGCACCCGTCATTTTCTGCCAACCTTTTGCTATCAAGTGTCATTAATGATTCATGACTGCGCTAAAAGAGGTGCTCTGGAATTTTTGCTGCAGTGCACAATGACCATTGTTGTGCTCTGAATTACTGACTCACACAGATATTTTGGCCTTGATTTTTCAAAAAGTGAAAATCTAATTAAATATTCAGAACATTATTTCAAGAATATTAAAGAAGTAAACTTCACAAAACTTATTCCAAATAAATTTGACATCCTTCAGTTTTACACTTTGAAAACCTCAGTCCAATACGAGTTATAACTTTTGAGTTATTAACAAACAAAAGTGTCAAATGTTTTTTTTAACACCTAGTATACACATGAATACATAATCACAATACACAGTTAGCTATTGTGAGACTGCATTGAAAATTTCTGCTGTAGGTATTTGATAGGGGCTAGAAAAAAAATACACCTCCAGTCTTTTAATATTTTGTAGAAATAATGACAGGGATCCACATATGTAAAAATTGACTCAAGGTCGCGTGATCCACAGGGTGAAATTCAAGGTTGAAGCACACGTCAAAAGGTCCTCACTCGTTAAATTGCCCCAACATCAAAAATAACATATTTTTTTGAAAGTTCATTCTATTCCCTTTCCAATGATACCATTTTTATTGAATTTGGCCCATTGGTTTAATACTGAGCTGTGGTCATTTAAAACTGGGATGTCATGCCCATTTTCGCTGAAATTGCCCAAAATAGGTGTGTCCTCACGCGAAAACTGTGCATGGGACTGCGCTCAAAAAAAAAAAAAAAATCTGTTGCATTGGGCCATTACAAATAACCTACATACCAAATTTGAACAAATTCTGAAATGGTGCGGTTTAACCCATTGGGTGAATTGACATGGAATCACCCAATCCAGAAACCTGATCAGATCATTATTCCTAAATGCATACAGGACCCAAGTCTGAAGTTGATCCATCCAAACACATTTCTTTAGTTATCGCAACTACAAAAGACAGGACAAATGAACAGAAAGATCGACGACCCCCCTCCCCCCCAAAAAAATAGATAAATAAATAAATAAAAAAATAAAATAATGACTCAGGCATCCCTAGGGAGGGCACTCAGTATGATGTGTGGTGAGTATGTGCAGCAGAGAAGATCCCTATTTCTACACTTAAATTTCTGATCCAGTACATTTAATTTTTCTCTTTTTAAGCAAAACAAGAAAGAAAACCTTATGTCACCATGACGACATGTAACTTTTTAGATATCAGCTTGGATAGATAACTTATGTCACCATGATGACATGTAACTTTTCAGATGTCGACTTGGCAAGATACGTTATGTAGGCATGACGACATGTAACTTTTTCAGATGTCGACTTGGCAAGATACCTTAGGCCTATGCACCATGATGACATGAAACTTTTTAGAAATCGACTTGGCAAGATACATTATGTCACCATGACGACATGTAACTTTTTAGATGTCGACTTGACAAGATACATTATGTCACCATGATGACATGTAACTTTTAGATGTCGACTAGGAGCTTATTTTCTGATTAGAGCATAATGTACGATTTCATGCATATATTAGCATAAATGATTAGTATAATGAAAATTTCCATTTCTTTTTGTATAATGTGATAGATTACGCCACAGGTAATGCATGGGCCAATTTTCATGGCGACTGCCCGATCGACGGCCGAGATCTGGGGGGAGGGGGTTGAATTAACCCCCCCCCCCCCCCCGGCCACAGAACACCTCAAAAAGCCCGGCCTGGTTAGGGTTAAGAAGACCTTACGAAATTATCTAAAAATCGTTCGTACGGCGTTCGTAGCAGTCCTTAATTGTATTTGCGACCGAGCCATAACTCATGGGAAATTTCCGCCGCTACGAATGCGGGGCACCGGCAGGCGTCCATTTCGTCGCTGAATCCACGAACCGGCACACGCGCACCGCCGGTGCGCGAAGTACATTTCGAGTAAATCGCATTTAAAGATTTCTGTTTTTTCAAACTATCAGTAAGATATGTTAATGGAATTGATTTTCAATAAATTTCAATGTGACGTATGAGAAGAATTTGCTCTTTCTTGCTATACATAACAATCTTCCCAGTGATGTAAAATATGCACACAGTAAGGCTATAAAGTTGTGTGTCGTTTTGTGAAAACTCCAGACTAGGTCAAAAAAAATCCACGAACCGGCACACAGCGCTTAGTGTCGCACATAGCGTTCAGGATTCTCCGCAAAATAAATCCACGAACCGGCACACAGCGCTTAGTGTCGCACATGGCGTTCAGGATTTACCGCAAAATAAATCCACGAACCGGCACACTGCTCTTGTGCCGCACATAGCGTTCAGGATTCTCCGCAAAATAAATTGGTTACAGCTCGTTATTCCGAAGGTTCGTTATTCCGAAGGTTCTTTGGTCCGAAGGTTCATTAATTCGAAAATGAAATAAGGTTCGTTATTCCGAAGGTTCGTTATTTCGAAAATGAAACAAAACTCGTTATTCCGAAGGTTCGTTACGGACCCTATACCCTATCATTTCGGATTAAAACCTTCGGAATAACGAACCCTATTTCATTTTCGGATAAACGAGCCTTTGGAATAGCGAACCCTATTTCATTTTCGGGTTAACGAACCTTCGGAATAACGCCCCAAATTTTCGGATTATCGAACCCTATTTCATTTTCGGATTAACAAACGTCTAGGTATAGGGAATTTGTGTGCTTCACGATTAACGAACCTTCGGAATAACGAACCTTCGGAATAGCGCACCTTCGGAATAACGAACAGCACCCAATAAATTCACGAAACGGCACATGGCTTTCAAATTTATTTCTGGTTAAGGTTATTTGACTAAGAAAAGTTTAAATTACAATTAACTCTTCTAGTAATCCTAGCACTGTGCTCTTGGCATTGTAAATCTAATATCCGTGGATAAAAGTATTGTAGATTAGTAGTTCTTATTTCGATCATGGAGCTTCATGTTGAGATCTTTACTTCTTTTTTGTTTCTTTCATCATCATCATCATCATCATCCTCTACACTTGTCTTCTTCGAGAAATAATGACATTTTCAAACACTCTCAAGTCCTGTATTATATTCAATCATTCATTAAAGGAAGAAATACACATTCCTTTTTAACAAATGACATTTATTTTTATTAGATTATATTCAACATTCAATTCGTGCAGAACTGAAGAAAAAAGAAATCTAGGAAAAAATAGTTGTTTGAACATATATTCATTACTATAATTATGTTGTATTGTTTCCAAGTATCATAGGTTGTACATTTCATTAGACGGATTTCCACATTTCATTTTCAGCCAAGTTCAAAGTGCATTGCTATGGTACCAGGTATTCCGTAACGAAAAATATAATAAGCAAAACTGCTGTTAAATCAGAAGCTGTTGAAATGAGACAGTAGTTCATTCAATCATAATTTAAAGTAACTATATTTCCCGTAATGAAAGAAATCTTAACGTTATTGACATACATGTTCCAATGAACAAGACAATTTCCAGGAACCCATATCACAATGAAATAGAAATACATTACATTGTACCTTTACACAATATTCCTTTACCTTCATAGAATAAGATATTGCTCAGTATTTCTTATATCCAGTTCTGACCCCCCAAAAAAGAAGGAATCTTTTTTTTTTCTTATCATCAAATTAAATACTAGTCATCTCTACTTTTTCGGAACCGATTATGAAAATGTATTGTTCTCGCAGCTTTCAGCTCTCTGGCAGAAAGAAATTTCATGTTCATTCTAAATCGTCATGATATCAATCTCGTTTCTTACTCAAAATTCAGTTACTGGATATTCCCTATACACGAATTAATGACAAGTTTTGCCTCTTAAACTTTACTGTTGTTTAAGTATGATTTATTTTAATGGGAGAAATAAAGTCCAACCTCTTCAAAGCAAACATTTCTCCAAACAGTACAAATATGCACTGTATTGTTAAACACTTTACAGAGTTATCTACACAAGTAATGTTCTTTTAAAAAGATTTCATAGAGATGAATTTCTACCTGATATTTTTACTATAAATTTACGTGGAAATTATCAGTTTTGATATCTCTTCGAGTATCACACTATCTCTTCGAGTATCACACTTTCCACATTAAGATTCGTTAACGCAATCAAATTTTTCATGTTTTTATATTTCTCTGGTTCTTTACTTCACAAATATTTCTGTATATAATTTTCTGCACATATATCTGTAAATAATATTGACACCATGAAACAAGGTGACTGTTTTTTTTTTCTGGCACTGTACCTGTTTACAAGTAGACTGTTAACATATCAGACCTGCAATTCTTCATTTTTTCTTTGAAAAATGAAATCCACAACAATATTCAATATAAAAAGATATAGATAATGACGGCCATGCTGTAAGTCCTCATGTGGACACAGACTGCAAGAATATGGATGTGTACTGCAGTACACGTATCATCCAATAAAACATTTTCTGTCAGAGTTTATTATTCATTCTCGAGTTGCAGAGCAAGCAGAGGAAATGTAAGCATCCAATTGCTTATAACCCTCTTGCAGTCTCCTAATACCTTTCTAACTCGCACAACTTGACTTGAAGCTTGGCCCTGACTTTGGTTAATGTCTGCTGTGGGTGTCCCAGGTGCTGGGGGTAGGCATGATTAAAAAATACTGAGAATCGTTAACGGGGTTGGCCTAATGGCGGCCTGGCTAAAGGAGACAAAATGAATAGTATGATAGGTGAGCTGCTTCATAAAAAAGTAAAAGAAAACACATTTTATATGGATTTTGATACTTATATAGTTTTTGCTGTGAAAAGCACTGTTAAGCCAAAGAGAATGGAAGCATATTACAGTGGAAATTGAGTATGACATCATTGTGACAAAGCTGCATGGAGAGACCCATGGATTGATGGTTATCACGAGTAATGCCAGTGAAAAAATTGACAGTGTAAGATACAGTACATAGGATTAATGTCCCTTAATGTCCCCTTGATTCTTTCACATACAACATTTGGAAAATTTGAGACTCCATTGATAAACACATAGCAGTACGTTCAGTTCATGGTTTCTTCATTTGACATGTTGATTTCATCATTAGTTAGTTTGTGGATTGTCAGTCAAACAGATACAGAGATAACAAGCTATCCCAAACTCTGCTGCAAAAGTAGTGTTCAAATTTAAAACGAAATATATATATACATTAACACAAACTTCACCGGTTCTAAGAAGCTTGCACTGGCTTCAAGTCAAAATTCATATTCAGTACAAAATGTTGATATTAACTTTTGAATACACACTATTTGAGAGAACTACTTTGAATAGCAGACATACCAGAGAGAAACCGTTGTTCAAAAGGCAGGGACTTATTTGTTATGCTGAATAAAAAAGCAACAACATACATATTTGCTTGTCATGTCTCTACCATATGGAATATTCTACCCCAGAATTTAAAATAATTTACAAATCTTAACCTAAGTCTGCCTTGGGAATGTCTTCATTACAGTCTTAACATGAAACAAGGTAATATTGTCATTGCAATTGTATGTTTTTGTGTAATCATTTTTATCCTTGAGCACATAGGGACATACTACAGAATGTTCTATGTGCTATATATAAGCACTGTTGATTATTGTTATTATTACTTTTATTATCATTTATATTATTATTATTAATATCATCATTATTACCATCACTATTATTATTATCATTATTATTATCAGTAGTAGTAGTAGTATCATTATTACTGCTATTATTATCAAAATGGTTTTATAATCCCACTACCCCCCCCCCATTTCTGCACACACACAACCCAAAGTCATTAAATAGGACATTAAGCAGAACATCGAGGTAATGTTCTGCCAGAACCTGACTGCCCATTCATCACGCACACACGTTTGTGAAAAGTTCGCTGAGTGCTGTCTGGAGCAACTCTGTGATTGTAGTGAAATATTGCTATGCTCTCCTTCCGTAATGATCCATGGCTTGGACTTTGGTGCAGATGTTCAGCTCAGCCACCCTAGTCATTTGAAGCTGTTCCCGGTTTCTCTTTGCTTTCTCCTTAGACATATCCAGTAGACACTTGTCATCAGCTTCTCTCCCTACATGCAAAGATGAACAATTGTTTTTCACGACAATGTTACTTCTATATTGCAGAGGGAAATGATGACATTTGAGACAACAGTCATAACATACTACTTAATCAATATTCCACATCTGTAAAACTATATTGATTTGCCTGAGAAAATAATTATATAATGTTCCTTTCATATCAACACTTTGGTAATGTTTTGCTCAAAAGTGCTAATGCAATTCTGTTGAATTATAAGTTTTAATCAATGTGATAATGTACATAACAAGACTATACTAGGATAACTCCTAATTGTTCATTGACACTGGATTTTCTGAGCAATATCTATGACAAAATAAAACCCAATACTACATGAGTAGGTGCTGCACTGATTGCTGTTTATATCAGCCCATCATCGAAGAACATCACTCATTTAAGTCCAGTCTGCAAGTTGTTGCGTTGTCCACACAAATGCCTCAATATCTGTTTGGAATGCAAGATGAATGCAAGATGTCAGTTACATGAAAATCCATCACTACTTACAATTCTGTAAGATCATCAATATGAGCCACAAATTTCCAAAACATCACACTGCCCCCTTCCCCACCTCCTTTTCAGGTCTACATTATATGGCTTATTAGAATCTGAAGTTTGAGAACATCACTATGGTCGATTTTTACAATTTGCACAACTCTGAATCCTCATGCCTCCCCCCCCCCAAAAAAAAAAACCACTGTGTTTCAAAGAACCATAGATTGTAGAAGATCAAAACAAGCAAATGTCACAAACTAAGGCAAAATTACTTGCCAGGTACATGTTTATAATGTTTACATTTAGGCCTATAGCATGATATAACAATTTATGAATTCAGGTGCTGAGCATTAACGTTGCGTAACAAATATGTTTTTGCTTGTTGTCTATCCAAATCAGATTTGCTGGTATGATATTCACGACAACATTATCAAACCTTATTGTTGTTCGTAACGCCTCGCCCTCAATTTAGAGGAAGACCTTCCTCATTTAGATTTTAGCATGAGTAGATTTAAATCATTTTTTTTTCCATTGAGACTTCAAGGGTAATCAGCGAAATAACATCACAGTAACCTGGACAGGTAAAGGCATTCAAGATCACTATCAATAATTTAACACTGTAACACAGTTAACTATCTACATTAGATCTAGACGAACTGTGCGGGATAGATAATTCCTGGAAGATTCAGAGTGAGTAAGAGTGCTAATTTACCTGGGAAGAAGTAGGTCGTAGCATTACATACTTGAGCTCGTATTACAGGCAACAATAAAATTGTACAATATATCACCATTTAGTGCGTTACAAATTCGATACAAATGTGAGACGAGTTCATTTGACTCTAGTTCGAACCGCTTTCCCTATTCTTCACTTACACCGAATAATAGCTGTGGGACTGCAAACGTAGAGCACGAAGCTAGGACAGAGCCAAACTAAGTCATTGTGACCTGTTAGAGTACATATTTACACTCTTTGGATATTCTAATTCCTTATTCACAAATCTACATTCAATAAGGTGAAAAATTCGAATAATTTAACTGTCAGTACAGAGCGATATGTAACTTTACCGATTTCATCTGTCTGGTTTCCGCTGCTCTGGGCGCAGCCATTTTGGACGAGCGCGTACGAGGACGTTCGACAGATCAGTGATTTTTGATGACATCCGGCGTGTACGCACGCGATAGTGCCACTTCGTGAAAATCCAGACCGACTGGTCGGAATTTTCACGAAGTGGCATAGTCGTTATTATTACGTAATTACTTGAGATTGAGGTTCAAAAATTTGTCAGGTTGTAGAACTCGGTATATACTATCATGATATGCAAAAATCTCAAAATCGAAAATTTACTCGATTTTGGCCGGTTGTGCCGGTTCGTGGATTCAGCGACGATTTATTCGTTCATCCATTCATTTATTCATGGCCGAAATAGGTAAGTTAACAAATATTCAAAGTGTAAGAAAATGCTTCGAATAGGGTGGAATGCTAAAAATCAATACTTGTAGGGTGCATTCCCCACACGTATACAGTGCCATATGTCCACCCCCCCCCCCCCAAAAAAAAAAAAGATACAATGGGACCCTCCACAATGATATCTTTACAAATAGTGAATCAATCTAAATACTACGGAAGCTTTAAAGTGCCATTCGACTTGGAGACTTGGCGAGATAATTTATCTTGTCAAGTCAACATAATAGCTCTATCATGTCGACTTATCAACTTTATAAGATGACATGGAGACAAAAACTATCATGTCAAGTCGATTTCTAAAACTTTAAATGTCGTCATGGCAACATAATATATCTTGCCAAGTCGACATCTTAAAAGATACATGTCGTCATGGTGTGATAATGTATCTTGCCAAGTCGACATCTTAAAAGTTTCATGTCGTCATAGTGACATAATGTATCTTGCCAAGTCGACATCTAAAAAGTTACATGTCATCATGGTGCATAAGGTATCTTGCCAAGTCGACGGACGGACGGACGGACAGACGCCGCAGACGATCCCTTAGTCACCCCTCACCTCCAGTGGGGTCGACAAAAGGTGTATTATTTTTTGTTTGTTTTCTAGCCCCTATCAAAGTTGGTATACCTTCAGCAAAAAAAATTCATTGCAGTCCCACACATAGCTAACTGTGTATATTGATTATGTATTCATGCTTATACAACATAAAGTCTATAGATGTTTACTATAGATTTATGATGTACTAGATGTCAAATTAAGATAACTCAAAAGTGTTAACTTGTATCCAGCTGGGGTTTTGAAATTGTAAAATTGAAAGATGTCATATTCATTTGGAATAAGTTTTGGAAAATTTACTTCGTTAATGTCTTGAAATAATACTCGGAATATTTAATTAGGATTGCACTTTTTGAAAAATGAGACCACAAAATCTTTGTGTTTCTGTGATTTATTCAAAACACAACAATTGCCACTGTGTATTGCACCCGTCATTTTCTGCCAACCTTTTGCTATCAAGTGTCATTAATGATTCATGACTGCGCTAAAAGAGGTGCTCTGGAATTTTTGCTGCAGTGCACAATGACCATTGTTGTGCTCTGAATTACTGACTCACACAGATATTTTGGCCTTGATTTTTCAAAAAGTGAAAATCTAATTAAATATTCAGAACATTATTTCAAGAATATTAAAGAAGTAAACTTCACAAAACTTATTCCAAATAAATTTGACATCCTTCAGTTTTACACTTTGAAAACCTCAGTCCAATACGAGTTATAACTTTTGAGTTATTAACAAACAAAAGTGTCAAATGTTTTTTTTAACACCTAGTATACACATGAATACATAATCACAATACACAGTTAGCTATTGTGAGACTGCATTGAAAATTTCTGCTGTAGGTATTTGATAGGGGCTAGAAAAAAAATACACCTCCAGTCTTTTAATATTTTGTAGAAATAATGACAGGGATCCACATATGTAAAAATTGACTCAAGGTCGCGTGATCCACAGGGTGAAATTCAAGGGTGAAGCACACGTCAAAAGGTCCTCACTCGTTAAATTGCCCCAACATCAAAAATAACATATTTTTTTGAAAGTTCATTCTATTCCCTTTCCAATGATACCATTTTTATTGAATTTGGCCCATTGGTTTAATACTGAGCTGTGGTCATTTAAAACTGGGATGTCATGCCCATTTTCGCTGAAATTGCCCAAAATAGGTGTGTCCTCACGCGAAAACTGTGCATGGGACTGCGCTCAAAAAAAAAAAAAAAAATCTGTTGCATTGGGCCATTACAAATAACCTACATACCAAATTTGAACAAATTCTGAAATGGTGCGGTTTAACCCATTGGGTGAATTGACATGGAATCACCCAATCCAGAAACCTGATCAGATCATTATTCCTAAATGCATACAGGACCCAAGTCTGAAGTTGATCCATCCAAACACATTTCTTTAGTTATCGCAACTACAAAAGACAGGACAAATGAACAGAAAGATCGACGACCCCCCTCCCCCCAAAAAAATAGATAAATAAATAAATAAAAAAATAAAATAATGACTCAGGCATCCCTAGGGAGGGCACTCAGTATGATGTGTGGTGAGTATGTGCAGCAGAGAAGATCCCTATTTCTACACTTAAATTTCTGATCCAGTACATTTAATTTTTCTCTTTTTAAGCAAAACAAGAAAGAAAACCTTATGTCACCATGACGACATGTAACTTTTTAGATATCAGCTTGGATAGATAACTTATGTCACCATGATGACATGTAACTTTTCAGATGTCGACTTGGCAAGATACGTTATGTAGGCATGACGACATGTAACTTTTTCAGATGTCCACTTGGCAAGATACCTTAGGCCTATGCACCATGATGACATGAAACTTTTTAGAAATCGACTTGGCAAGATACATTATGTCACCATGACGACATGTAACTTTTTAGATGTCGACTTGACAAGATACATTATGTCACCATGATGACATGTAACTTTTAGATGTCGACTTGGCAAGATACATTATCACACCATGACGACATGTAACTTTTTAGATGTCGACTTGGCAAGATATGTTATGTTGCCATGACGACATTTAAATTTTTAGAAATCGACTTGACATGATAATTTTTGTCTCCATGTCAACTTATAAAGTTGATAAGTCGACATGATAGAGCTACTATGTTGACTTGACAAGATGAATTATCTCGCCAAGTCTCCAAGTCGAATGTCACTTTAAAGCTTCGGTAAAATACAAATTCAGGGTATGAAACTTTAACTCATTGCCCACATCGTAAAGAAAACCCCATTCGATTTCCTTCAGTGATCAAAGAGAAGTGAAGAATTTTGTAGAGGATGTCAGGAATTTCTTCCCTCCAAGTTCTGTCTATCGTATTAACACACAAGAGCATCGAAGTGCTAAATTTGGAAGGATCAGACTCATGACATGTTTTACAACAATCCACATTTCTCTGTGACCGCTTAACCAAATTGAACGAAGTTTTCTGCAACATAGAGCTAAGGTGTTATATTTTAAGACCCGGAAGTAGCATTTAGACAGTTTAATCTTATTGGGTGTTATCAATGCAAAAAACTGATTGTAATTGTTTTGGGGCCCTACTATATTACAGCACATGACAATTGGTGTGATATGATTATATTATACTGTTATACATATAAAACTCAATTACTAAACAAAATCCAACTCCCTCTTAACGTATACGAAGCCCTGCACTAAGTTGTTGCATGCAAGATAGAAGGAAGAAAGAAAGAGAGAGAGAGAGGGAGAAAGAGAGAGCGGGAAATAGAGACGGATGGAGAGAGCGAAAACCGCACGCTGTGTTAAGATAAAAAATGTCGATGACTATGACAATATGCTATAAGAATGATAAATGGTCGGAGCCTCTGAGCACTTGCATGATTTTAAAACTGAATAATGATTGATAAAATGATAAACGTCGGCTGCCGGACGATTTCTTAAAGATAGGCCGGTGACCAGTGTGGGAGATGGGCGGGTTGGCGGTTGGACATCATTGATTTGGTCACCCCTGGCCCGGGCTCCGCGGGAATTAGATCCCCCGATTTCGTCAAGTTTTGCCCTAAAATCGACCTTCGACCGGTTGGGAACTCGCTCAGGCATTGATGCCTTAAAGCCCCTCGACTTCTCCAAAATCGCTGGGCGATGTCTAAATCCCAGCGACCTAGCAGGCTGCAATTCGGGCGGACGCCGCTAAGAGTAGTGACCGTAGCCAAAGCAACAGCCATGACGCTTTCAGTGTACTGTGGCATAGAACGATTCATTGATCGGTTGGTGCGCAGTTGTGCGTCCCGGCAAAATTTGCATTTAAAACATATTTAGAGGACATCGAATTAGTCTGGTTTGCAAATGTTGCCAGCAGAGACTTAACGCCTGTTAGAGTTCGTCTAATTGAAATCCCCATCATTTCTCAGTTTTCTTTTTTTCTTTGTTTACAGAACTGCGTCGCAGATATGCATGCTATTTCGAGCTTTTATCTTTTATACATCCATCAAGTTTATGCAACATTTATTGTTTATTATGGACAATTATGATTTATTACTAGAACAGATGGGTAATTTCAAACTAACTCGAATCGTTGTGAAACGTGTTTGACATTTAACATACACATCTAACTTTTATTGATTTATGCATACCAATCAAACTACGTAGAAGACTGCAAGAATCTTCAGTCTATTGAAGGAGGCAGACATAATCAGAAGAAGAAGAAGAAGAAGACAAAGGGAATTCCGAGCTACAGAATTTTGTTCCATGCAAAGATCTCACACTATAGAAAGAGGGAAACGCAGAAAAGAGAGAATGAAAAAATAACGCATGAAATTACTCTTCAAACAGTTTTAAGTATCTAAATTCATGCAATTCGAGAAAAGTAAATAGTGATTACCTATCATGGTGTAGGTCAAGAACAGCCCAAGTAAAAGTATGGTTCGCTAGGAGAGAAAAAAAAAACCCAACACATTTGACAGAAAATGTCTACAATAATCAGTAACTGAGCAGTTGTATTGCCAAGACTACAAGTAAAGTTAAAAAGTCTTTTCTTCTTTTGCATTATTATGCTTTTTCCAATTAGCCAAGCTGTCATATGTAATGAATTCAACCATACAAGCACACGCACGCACACACACACACACACTCACCCACACACCAGGTAGGTGGGACAGACAGATAAACACAAACACACACAATGACAATTCTTCGAGTATTTAAGATGAACGTGCTTTGCATCTGGATAACTTGCTTTTTTTCCATGTGACGCACTTTGCCAAAAATGTATTGAAGGTTTTCATGATGACATTTAGCACTAAAAATTTCCCGCTCTGAGCAGGCAGATGTCTGATGATCGGTGATGGCGATAAGGAAAATGCAAATCCAATCCAAAATATACAAACACATTAATGATAATATTTCAATGATAGTATCGTATTTTTTTTATCCCATTCACCCAGTTTGTTCATCGATGTTCTTAACGGCCATGCTGGATTCACACTACGGCCAAATTCCATTGTAAATAAGGCCAATTTTACGGAAATATCATACCATGAAAAATAAGATTTCTGACTTTCATAATGCAATGAAAGACGACGACATGAAGGAAATTGCTTACCATTGTTGCTTCTGTAGAAAATCTGATGAGCAGGGATGTCTAAACGTTGCTTGATTTTGTAACAAATAGAATGAAGAGAAAAATTGTCTTTAATAAATGTCTTTATTTCAACGATCACTGGATCTGAAAACAGTCTTACAGTGGACATGCAGTAAAGAGGTAAATGTGCAAGTGAAATCCAGGGCTTGGTTTGGAGTAAACCGGAGCTATCAGGAAGCTGAGCATCCTCTGGTGATAGGATGGACAGCCTCTTAGAAAGAGCAATTGATAGTGCTGCAACTTCTGAGTAGGTGTAGATAAATTTATCCTGACTGTGCGGGGGTAAAAAGAGTATCTGTACGCGGCGATGGTGACGAGTTGATGTGCTGATCTGATGTCGGGTACCGTCTACCAACGTGGATGAGCCTATCGAGGTAATGAATTTCTGTTCATGTTCCATCAGCTGTGACAACAAACGTGATTTCAGCAATATGCGTAAAACAAGGGGGCCAATCATCTGCGACTATATGAAATTGTCCTTAATAATTTTATGAAGGTGTGTGGGTGTGTTGATTTGTTTGGGCAGATCTACGGTGTATATTTGCATGTTCATGTTCATGTTCATCTACGTGTCCCTGACTATGTCTTTCTGTTGTTGTTGTTTGTTTGTTTTTTGTACGTTGATGATTTTCTTTGTTCAGTTCCTAAAACATATTGATACAAGACAGAACAAAAAAAAAACAAAACAAGACGGTTTGTCCTTAAACTGACTTAAAACACCTCGAGCCAATTATTATCTTTTTTTTAGATTAGATTTTTTGGGCCTGATGTTACCATCAGAATTTGACGAGAGGTGGCCCTAGATTACCAAATTGCAAACCATAATCAAAATAACTTTTACACTGTATGCATATCCAAAATAACAAAAATCATTTCTTACAACAAACTAATTAAATACGAATTAAAACAGTTCTTAAATCTGTCCATATTTGGAGCTAGGGGAAATATATTGGTGGAAAGTGAGTTCCACAGCCGAGTCGTCCTTGGTATGTAAGAAGACTGATGGAGATACGTGTTCGACTTTGGTACAGTAACTCTGTAGGGGTGAGCAGTTGCAGAAGAGCGTGTCAATCGAACGTTGGAGACCAGTGGTGGAAGAATTCCAGACAGCTCAAGGGACGGTCTCAAGAAGAAATGGCGGTAGAAGGTACAAAGAGATGCCACATTTCTTCGATGGTCCAGTGGATAAATTCCAACTTTGGTGGGGTCATCAATTCTTAGGAGGCGAAGGGCTTTTCTCTGTAGCCTCTTTTCTCTACTGAGAAAAGACAGTGACTACAGTGACATAGCTTTGTTTCCTGAACGGGCCACAATGACCATTATATATATATATATATATATATATATATATATATATGTATATATGAAGAGTTTGTTTGCAAAAACCGATAAGTCCATATTTGAAGATTTTAATTTTAAAAATTCATGTTTGGCGACTTTTTGTTTGTTTTGAGGTGCAGGGTCACATATTAGTATATATATATATATATATATATATATATATATATTTTTTTTTTTTTTTTGGCAAAGGGGTCAATTGGTCTGGATGGAAGTGTGTGGTTAACATCCTGACAATGTTCCTGAACAGTGGCCAGGATTGGAATGCTCTATTACATATTCATGAGAAATTCCACTATCACAGATAGTCTTTATTCATGAAAGTCTTTATCCTGAAATGTACTATATGAAAGCACATGAAAATATGCGCTTGTTTCTTTCATGTGAATGCATATTACCCTTTGCCATGAATTTAGACTAGCAGTGCCCAGGGCAATCCATCATAGATTATTAATAAAGCATTCATGTGCCTTGGAGCAAGGGTCCAGAAGCCTTAGCCTACTCAGCAGACCTCTGAAAAGGTGGTATTCTGAATAGAGACTGGACATGGAAATGTGTAGTTTTAATGAAAGCAAGGGTTCTTTAAGCATGGTCAAGTAGGTAAGTGACGAAGGTTGGCAGAACGTGACGACGGTTCCCAGCACAACGTTGGGTTAGTTGTGTGCAATTTTTGAAATGGCATACCACGAAGCTGGCTTCCTGACAAGATTATACACGTAATAATTTTCATTCTAGACCTGATACATCACAAGACCATGAATAATATTAATGACAAGCATGTTTGTTTGTTTTTTGTTTGTTTTTTACAAATCCTCTTTGTTTAAGGCACGATTTGTTGGTCGTATGAACTAAAAGAGCAAGAGGGGCAGAACGGGAAACCATGTTAACATGACGTACACATAATCCTCAGATTCTTTTCACCTGGCAATGAAGTAGAAATTTTTCCTTTAATTGTGTTTTTGTCCCATTCCTTTCAATCGTATCCCCCTCAGTTTAGTCATGTCACGTTGTTGTGTCTCTGTTGTTTGTTTCATATTTTCTTAATCACTTTTTGTGTTATGGACTTGTAATTGCAGAAAGTATTTTTGAAGAAATTCTTGAGTGGTCGACAATCTGCAAGCATCGCTTGTGATGAACCTCTCAGTTCTCCTTTTTTCCCCCTCTGAACATAACTTTTATTTTCCGGTAGGAATACATAATTTATCTTTATTAGTTTGTTTACTATCCTTTATTTTCCGTACTTTGTAATATATTTAAGTTTATGATTGAATTTGTGATTTACTTTGTGTTATGTTTTGTTTGAATGAAAATGAGAATGAAATGAATAAATTGAATTGAATTGAATTGAATATCCAAATATCAAAAAACAACACGTGACCTCGAAACAACATGGACGTACTGTGATTTGAGCTCCGTAACTACGAGGTAAAATCCACCTGCATCGTTGTTTATGGCGTTGAATATTCGACCGAACTATGGACAATTGTAACAATTCTGACACTTCTTCAAGCTCGAGGTCATATTTTCTGAGAAACCGTTCTTTTAACCAACAAAATCGCAACGCTGTTTCTATACCATGTCCACAAAATCACGCAGCTACGCTACGGAAGAGTCTCTGACTCAGCTCCGTACCAAGTTTGACGGTTTCGCGGAACAAGTCTTGGATAAGTTGGACAAAATGAATGATGGAATGGCAGAGGTACGTCGAGAGATCAAAACCAACAACGATACCCTTGCCGAACTCCAAAAGTCAGCGCAGGATTCAGCAGATAGGTTGACAGACATCGAGAACAAGAAGTTACCTCAGCTAGAGAAAGACAGGAAGAAAACGGAAAGGATCTGTTTGATGCAATGACAGCAATGGAAATACACGACAGGAAACAAAATTTGCTGTTTTATGGGATTAAGGCCGAAACTCAGAATCCCACATCCAACCAGGCATTGCTGGATATTCGTGGCGCCATCAAGTAGCTTGGCTTCTCTGACGAAGAAACCACCGCGATGCTTTTCGCGAACGTACATCGCCTGCCTCGCAAACCCCGACCAAATCTCACAGGACCCAGTGGAGATACCCCGAAGACCCCCGATCCGATTATCGCGCGATTCGTCTCGATGTTTGATAGGAACGCCGTTCTTCACGCTTTTGAGACCAGACATCGTTCGCCTGAGACCCGGCCATGCTTCAACGTGAAAACAGACCTCCCCCCAAAGCTCAAAGCCCGTCGCTACGAACTTGAATCCGCCGGGTACAAGCTGAGAAAGGACCACGGAAAGTCTACACGAATCCGCTTTGTAGGAACCCAACTTATCCTGGAGTCACGCGATAAGGGCCAGAAAACAGCGCCATGGGACCATTACATTGAATAAGTGGTGAGAGATTTCATTTCTGATTACCAGGTAGTTGTCAAATTCATATCTAGTCTGAGTCTATTATGTGATATCATAGCTATTCTTCGCAGCACTCTGCTTGTTACATCAATCCGACGCCATTTTTTTTTTTTTTTTGCTTTTGTGTGTAATTCAGACTAGATTTTAGATTCAAATTATACAAGCTATAAATGTCACACTTCAAGTGAATTGAACAACAGGATAACTGCATCCGTATGATGCTATAGGTAAATTTAATTTACATTGAAAGTTGCTGATATTCATGTAAAGTAGGCACATTTATTTCATTCTCTTAAAATAGCAGCAAATAACACATGATATTTGTCGTATTTGTTGCTTATAAATAAATGTAACAGCATAATATTCTGATGCAGGTGGATTGAACCTCCTTTATTGTTGTTTTTTTAAAGCTCAGTCAGTACCCGTTAAGGCCATGGTTTTGTGCGTTCGTATCGTGTCGGTAGCATTCTTTATTTCATTTTATGAATCCCTGTGCCGTACAAATTTTGAGTTTGTACCTGGAGTTTTACCTCGTACACAAGGTGACGATATGAAAATGTTCCACTCCCTCTATTATTTAGTGATAGCAATTTACTTTGTAATGTATGAATCCTTCTCACGGGTAAATGACCGGGTATCATTTCTCGCACCTGTTATACGATATGTAAATGTCATGCGCCGTAACCAAATTTCATGTATTCACATTAAGCCCGAGTCACCCGAGCAACCTACCTTCCCTTTCATCAGCATTCGATTACGTAACACTGATTGTAAGCAAGCATTAATATTACTCATGCACACCGAGTACTTGTTGATAGTGTTCTTTGCTATTCGTGAATTGCGTGGTAGTCATGGAGATGGAATTCTCTACACTTTTTCAATCCTTTGTGTTGATTCCCCGATAGTTCATCATAATGGATAGTCTTCCAATGCAGTCACTGTCAAACGATGATTTTGTTGAAGCAGTTCTTGCCAGTAATTATACTACGTCTCACAAAACAAATGAGGTGTATTTTCAGTCTAATGTTATTCATCGTTTACATGAGCAAATGCCTGACTTACATTTAATATATGACGAAAATGATGCAGCTGTACCTCGTATAACCACTGAATATGTTTTACCACAACAACTGGTACACCGCGAAACTTTGTCTTCACGTAATAGTTTTTGTGTAATGCATCATAATGTGAGAAGTTTAAGTAAACATTTTGATCAATGAAAATTACTTTTGAATCTTTCATCAGTTACTTTTTCAGTTATTGGTCTTTGCGAAACTTGGTTGCATGATCCGCTTCATTCGCTGGTATGTATTGAAGGATAGCCTTTAGTTTCAAAGGATAGAACACGTAATCATGGTGGTGGTGTGGCCTTGTTTGTTAAAGATGATGTCAAGTTTAATGTTATGGAAAAATTTTGCCAAGTTTCTGATATGACTGAATGTGTCTTTATAGAAATTGTTATACCGAATGCGAAAAACCTTATAGTTGGAGAAATTTACAGGCCACCAAATAGTAATTTTAACGATTTTGTCGGTGTTCTGCAAACTATACTTGACTTTCCCTCTCTTATGAACAAGCATTGTATATTGATGGGAGACTTTAATGTTAATTTATTTTATTATAATGAAAAGCCCCAGTGTCAGGAATTCTTAGGTACAATGATGTACAATTCATTTATACCTTGTATCACGAAACCAACAAGGGTTTCTGATACAACTTCGTCACTAATTGACAATGTATATTTACACATTTATCTCACGTTGCCGATCAAGGTATCATTGTTTCTGATATATCGGATCACTTCCCTATATTTGTGACGTTACACGATATTTTTGAAAAAGGTAAAACAAATTATAATAAAAAAGGGATTTCGAGTAATGTCACAACAACGTATAGAAAGTTTTAAAATGAGTCTTGATCATACCGACTGGTTTGTTGTTTATAATACGAATGACGCTGATATAGCTTTTGATATATTCAATGAAATTGTTTTGCGTTTATATGACGCTCATTTCCCAGTTTCTTCGATCAAATTGAATTATAAAAAAATCCCAAGAAGTCCTTGGATCACTAAATCAATTTTGAGATCTATAAATCGTAAAAACAATTTATTTTATAGATATAAGTCTAGGGCACAGAAGAAGCAAAACGCAAATACTCAGCTTACCGAAATACTTTGACTTCTGTGCTACGTAAAGCAAAAAAAAAAAAAAAAAAAAAACGATTATTTTTCTGCACAATTTCAAATCCATAAAAATGATATCAAGTCTACTTGGGAAGTTATAAATGATGTATTAAAAAAGAATGATGGAAAGAAACTGGGAATTAATGAAATAATACAAAATGGAACGTGGTAATTGATGACTCCCATGGTATTGCTGAAGCATTCAACAAGTATTTTGCAAATATTGGGTCAAATTTGGCCAGAGATATTCCACTGACGGAAAAAACATTTCATTCATTTCTTGTGAATCCCAATTCTCGTTCTATATTTTTTACTCCCGTAGATGCATTGGATGTTATTGATATTGTAAATAATTCTAAAGCTAAACAAAGCTCAGGCTATGATGGTATTTCAATGTTTCTTCTTAAACAGATCATTTATGAAGTAGCCGCACCTTTGACCCATGTATTCAATTTGTCTTTAATGACTGGTGTTTTTCCTAGTAAAATGAAAGTTGCCAAGATCATTCCTGTTTTTGAGAAAGGCAGACAGGACGACCTGGGCAATTATAGACCTATATCTCTTTTATCATCATTCTCCAAAGTACTCGAAAAAGTTGTCTACTCCCGAACTATCAAGTTTTTAAATGATCATGATACCTTAATAGACACTCAATTTGGTTTTCGCAAAAAAAAAAAAACATTCGACTACTCACACTGTTTTGTTGTTAATAATTTAGATAAAGTTGTTCACGCTATCGAAGCTAAATCTCACACTGTTGGAGTTTTTTCTGGACCACTCCAAGGCGTTCGACTCAATTGATCATGAAATATTACTGTACAAACTGTCTCATTACGGGATTCGTGGCAGCGCCTTGGAGTGGTTCAGAGATTACCTCACAAATCGATCACAATTTGTACACATTAATAATTCTGAATCAAGCACAGCAAATATAACGTGTGGTGTTCCACAAGGCTCCCTTTTGGGACCACTTCTTTTTATTGTGTACTAATGATTTGCCCAGGTCGTCAGCATTCCTTTCTTTCCTCTTGTTTGCGGACACAAAAATCCTACTGAGTTACTTGATATGCTCAACTCTGAGTTGAATCACGTCAATGATTGGATTCAAAGTAACAAATTATCCCTAAATCTAAAGAAAACTAATTTTATGGTGTTTAGTAATACAATCACTTGTTTACCTGGTTCAATTTCAATCACAGGAGCAAACTTACAACAGACAAATTCAGTTAAATTTCTTGGTCTTTTAATTGATTGTAAATTATCTTGGCAGGAACAAATAAATCATTTATGTAAATTATTATCAAGAAATTTGGGTGTTATACAGAAGCGTAAGCATGTTTTCCCCATATATATATTACGTACCTTATATTCGACTCTGTTATTGCCGTATCTTCATTATAGCATACTGGCCTGGGGGAATTGTTCCAAAATACGCCTGGAGTCAATCTTTAGAATGCAAAAGCGAGCTATAAGGATTATCAATTGTACCAATTATTTAGCATCGACAAGCCCTATGTTCAAAAGTAATAACCTCTTAAAGATTTTTGATATATTATATTCTTACTCCCTTGGGATATTTATGTACCAGTTAACTAGAGACGAATTACCTTATGCTTTCACTCCCATGTTTGTAAAAAATAAAGTTATACATTTCTACCCGACAAGACAGGAAAATTCATTTAACTTTTCTCCCGTGAGAACTGCATTTGCTCTTAAAACAATAGTACATACAGGTCCGACATTCTGGAATAGCCTTGACTCCGACATTACTGAATCGTTGTCATTGAATTGTTTTAAACGTAAATTAAAAAAAAAAAACCCTTGAGCAGGCTTATATCTAATAATACAACATGCAATTTAATTTGAACCCCCTCTTCTTTATCAGATTCGTTGTTTATCATTTGTATTCCATGTCTGCTTTTCGTTCTTTTTACCAAGTCATTTATGTCAAGGCTATTTCTGAATTAATGAATCATTGTGTATCATGTGCATTTTTGCGCATTCTTACAGTTACGTAACTGTGTTGCTCGGGTGACAAGGAGTCTTGTAAGCGCGTTACAGGTGGCTACTTTGTATTTCGCTATGCTTTCGTATATTTTATTCTTTTCTTTTGCTCTTTTTCCTCTCTTTTCTTTTACGTCCCTTTCCTTCCTTTCATAGTTTTATTTACTAGGTTGTTTAAGAAGACCAACACTTTCATAATTACAGGGACCTATACATTACAAGCTTTGCTATTTAGTAGGTCCCCACATTTCATGTTTGTTAAATTGTCTTCTCTTGTATTCTTTGTAATTACGACGCTATGTTCAATCTTATGTTCAATCGATCGTATCATGTTTCATGTTTTGAAATGTGGAACAATAAAATCAAATCAAATCAAATCTATATTTACATTTGCGGAAAGGGAGGACAAGAAAGTAACCTGTTCTTATTTACATTTTTTTCAAGAAATTAAAAAATAACGAAAGCATTGTGTCCATGAGACATTTAACGGACTGCAAACATTACCAAATTGTCCATTTCTATATCTCAAAATTCACTAAATTTGAACATTATCCACTACTTTATACCGTCTTTAAAATGATATGTTTGTAATGGTACATTTAAAAGGTGACCTATGAGAAAGGAAGTACACCCCTCCCCTTTTTCTATATTTTGGCAGAGGATGTGGTCTTCTTCCGCAAGTTTATGTCTAGAACCGTACGTTTTTGTTTGTTTGTTTTTTTGCACAAATTGTGTCTGTATTACAATGAAATTATGGATTAATTTGGTCAACATTCGATCTCGAAACGCTTCACCATATATTTTGTTTCTTTTGAAAATATTTGTCTTATACCATCGTTAAATCTTTTTCTCCTTTCCTTCTTAATATGATGATATTTCTTACATGATTATATTATCATGATCATTAATTATGCATATATCCTCTTGATCATAATCATTACTGTAGCCTGAATGTTCTTAATTTAGTCTTATTCTTCAGCATTCAGTATGGTTTAAATCCTTGTCTTTAGTACTATAACATTGATGTAATAAAACAATTGGATCTAATATGATGCTCATGGAAAAGAGGGATAAGGAAAGAGAGAAATGTTTTTTCTTTGGTTGGATTGTATGAAAAGACCAATTTCAGAAAGTTATTTCAGTAAAAGTGTTAAACTTGTGCTTGTCAGAAAAAAATGCCACTCGGACTCTGTGACGTCTCCGCCTCTGCGGAAATCTAGGCATAATGCTGATCTTGGACCTGAGCCTAACGTAAGTATCATAGGCCTACTAGTATTAGCGTCGTTAGGTCTTCACTGTCGCAGTCACCGAAATCTACGTTCATAGTTCAATCACCGTCACCAAGCTCACAGTCTTCTCCTCAAACGATAAATTTTGTTTCAAACAACTTGATGTTGACCAGAAAAATGTTGTGCAGTATCACTTTCATCACTGCTTAGTGAACATCGTAAACAAGACTACCAGTACTCCACAACTTATGTAAATATGTTTGTTTTTTGTGCTTCGATTGTTTGAACTGCTATATACGCTGTGGACTTTAAGCATTACGTACACTGGAACTTGGTTTGACGTGCGTCAATTGGATTTACTGTCAACATTAACAGAACTGGGTGAGTATCTGATCATCAACAAAAATGTATTATTCTGTACCCGACTGTAGGCATAGGCCTACTTTTCTGTAGATCTAGATCTCTAGTAAGTGATTGTTACAATAGAGAAGCGTTATCATAACCCGACCAGACGCTGTGCGATTTATACAGCGACTGGGCTGTGTATAGTTAGCGTAATAAAGGCCATCTAATATAACAGATATCGACTGGTTATGGGGTGGAATGTAACAATCTTTGGACCGCCAGGGAGTTATTTTCCCTCGTGATCATATTTTCCCTCAGCTCTGCGCGCTTCGTGAAAATATAATCCCTTGGGGAAAATATAAATCCCCGGGAGTCCAAAGAATGTAATATTCCACACCGTACCAGTCAATACTGTATACGCCATATATTTCGCGAGTCTAAATTTTCGCGAATCGGGAGTACCCGACAATTTCGTGAGTGGTTAAATTCGCAATCGTGGAGTCCTGTACTGACTGGAGAAATGTGTACGCGTGCGTCACATTCATATCGGCATCAGAGTCAATATTTTATCGTGTTTTTGATTTCGCGAATATAATAATAAATAATAATAATAATAATAATAATAAGGTCTTATTTACCCAGGGTAGCCTCTTCAGTGTTGCCACTGCTCTACCAGAGGGCCCTGCCATTATTATTACCCCAGCGTTGCCAGGTACCCATTTATACACCTGGGTCGAGAGGGACATTGTGGGTAAAAACATCTTAATATATTGTCCAAGGATGTAAGCACTGGGCGGGATTCGAACTCACGGTCCTCCGTTTGGGAGTCGGGAGTCTTATCCACTATGCCACAGCGCCCCCACATATAATAATAATAATAATAATGATAATATGGTCTTATTTACCCAGGGTAGCCTCTTCAGTGTTGCCACTGTTCTACCAGAGGGCCCTGCTATTATTATTACCCTAGCGTTGCCAGGTACCCATTTGTACACCTGGGTCGAGAGGGACATTGTGGGTAAAAACATCTTGTCCAAGGATGTAAGCACTGGGCGGGATTCGAACTCACGGTCCTCCGTTCGGGAGTCGGGAGTCTTATCCACTAGCACCTAACACACGGAATTCGCGAAAATAAAAACCTCACGAAATTTTCGGCGTATACAGTATCTGTATAATACACTGTATGAATATATCACACATACATTTCAGGAATCACAATAAGTTTACCATAGAACTCCATTAAAACAAAAAGGTTTGCTTCTTCTGAACAAACAATTGTAGGCCTACACTGCCTTGTACTCCATCAGTATACATGCACATGTTGTATCCATGTATGTTATGTGTTCGGTGTTCCAGAGCGTTACGTGTTAACTGTAAGAGTTTCTGCTGTTAATTGCACCGCTAATTGAATTTGGATCTTTAGGATTTCGTCTACATATGATAAGGATAACTTTATTTTACACATCTTGAAAGAAACTGATAAGTAACTAAGTGATCTAGACTTGGGATCTACACTTACGCATGACTTTTTATTGCACTATAACAAGTACCAAGCACCTCCAAATTCTGAATTTGCCCTCAGGCAGTTTCATTTTCAATTCGGCCTGCGGCAGCCGCCGGGGTGGCTGCGGCCTCATTGAATATTTAACTGACATTCGGGGCAAAATGCTGAATTTGTCGGTGGTTATATTGTTTTAGGTCTAGTAAGTGCATTCAGCCTCATGCACAATAAATATATAGTATTTTAATATAGAATGCTATAGATATTATCCAGTGTATGTGAGTATACAACCATATTAGGTCAAGCTCGAAAAAAAAATGAAGGGGATGATGAGATGTCAATATACTCTCATTAAAAAGTCGAGTGAAAATATTCACTTTAAAACGAGTGTATTAAAAAAAGAGTGAATTTAGAGTGAGATTGGAGTGAATTTTGAGTGAAAATGTTCATTTTCCCTCGTTGTAGAGTGACCTCAGGGATCACTCCAAAAACTTCGAGTGATCCTTGAGGTCACTCCAAAATGAGTGAAAATGAACATTTTCACTCAAAATTCACTCTAAATTCACTCTTTTTTGAATTCACTCCTTTAAGAGTGAATATTTTCACTCGTTTCTTTTTAGAGAGTATATGAAGGAGAGGTAGAAAAGAGTGGAACGCCGAGCAGAGAAGGCAACAAATTAATTTGTAAAATGAGGCTCATATTTTAACATTTTTACACTTCGACGATTTCAGCAGAGGGAATATTTTCATCATTCATAACATCTCGTTGCCACACCGTCACTTTGCACATTGTGAGCAATAACATAAAAAAAGCAATTGACATAATGAAAATCTGTTTATTTCCTAAGAATTTCATTAAACTTTTCGGAGAAGAAAATTGAATAAGGTATTTAGTTATCTATTGCCAGCCATGGTTTCTTTGCAGCCTTATGAAGGGAAAAAATTGAATATGTATTGGAAAGATTGTTGTAGATGGTAGGGAATAGGCCTAATACAGAAGTGCACCGATACCAGAAATACAAGGGATAGTAAAGAAATAGATGGGAATTTTTAAACATGCTTGATGTAAAAGCACGAAGACTACTGGATAAAGCTATATGCTCAGTGGAAATGATTAAGGGCATAATTTACCATTTGCAGATGAAACAAAAACCCAGCATTAGTGCTTCAAAGTAGTTCTAAAATGTGAGTTATAGAAACAACCAATGCAATTTGGCCCTAAAAATTCGTTGACCCTTGTTTTTGACCTTTGACATTATGTTTGACCTTCAACTCCCCAAGGAACATCTACAATCCAAGTTTGGTCACATACGGACATATACATCAAAAGTTATGAGCCATAATCAAAACGCGCCGTATAAACTTAACATTGAGCCCTATAAAGTTCATTGACCCCTGCCTGTGATATTTGACCTTGAGATGACCTTGAGATGGTAAAATGTTTAGCTTTGTATATTCACTCTTCCCTCCAAGCTTGATTGAAATCAAAGTCCTCAGTAGAGAGTTATTCAAGTTTTTATAGCGTTACGGACGGACGACGGACGGACAGACGCCACAGGCGATCTCTATTAGTCTTCCCTCACCTCCGGTGGGCTCTACAAAAGAAAAAAGAAAGAAAGAAAGAAAGAAGAAAAAAGAAGAAGAAGCAAAAAACAAAACAAAACATTGGGCAGCACCCACTAGCACCCACACTAAACCCTTCACGATGTAAGTGAAGAGACTCGTAAGTGCAGTATACATAATTGGTCTCATATGGGTTAACGTGCTTTTTTAAGAGAAACCGTGAGGGGGAAAAAAAAGAAAAGAAAAAAGTGGAGCGCCCAAACAACAAAGTTGAAAGAAAAAACTGGACAGTAAATGGCAATGGTGATGATGGTAATGATGGTGATGATGGTAATGATAATGAGGATGATGATTATGAATGAGGACGGCGTTCAGAAGATTTCACTGTCTGAATTTTCATTTATGCTGTCATTCATCATACAATATGTTAATTGTTAGGGCTGCAAGACACGATTACGATTCATTGTAGGCTTATACACGCATAATTATCGATATAATCACAGCTGGGGGAGAGAGAAAAATGTCAACACAACATGCTTACAATATGTTTCCAAAGTTTTGGTGATATCTAGCAATTCTTTGTCCAGAGTGATATTCAGATTTTATTTTCTTTTTGATTTTTTCGAATGGTCAAAGTGACGCAGCTAACTGCGCCGTCCTTGCAGCGCGGCGTGCGGCGAGGTGAGAATCAAGTTGATGAGGAAATTCTGGATAGAGAATAGAAAGTATTCATTTACGATATGCCATTTGGAATTCTGTCTGCTTGGAACATTACGAGAAGTCTGGTTGTGGTAGTATAGTATTACATGTGTACTTATGATACAGGCCAGCAATACATGACAAAAGTTATAGTTCACGCAGAATATAAAAAATGCAAATGATATCCCTCTATCGATAATTTTTATCGGTTTTTGCTTCCTCACTAATCATCGAGTATACCGGAATCCCACATCTATTTTACGCGATTGCGCCACAATCGTGATATGCTTTGCTCGATATTATCGTTGTTCTCGAAGTTCTCGTTGAGCCAAGCCAGCAGCTGTGTGAGACTGGACTTTCAGCGGTAGATTTAAACATGAAAACTGTAAACAACAGGTTCGCTACTCTTACAGAGACTAAACAACGTCTTAGACGATAAGGACGCAAAGAAAACAAAGGATGTCATCAAATATGCCCTAAATGAATGTTGGACTCCTATACTGTTCTGAAAAGGGAATCAGTCAGTGTGCTGGCCTCCGGTTGCTCTTGCTAACACTACACCCTGTCCAATCAGATAACCGTATAACAGAAATGAAATTGAAGACAGCTGAGTCTTGTCTTTATTCAATCTTTCACCTTGTTGTGCATGCGCATGCGCCCAAGTGCGTGTGCGCATGTTATATGCGAGTGGCAAAACTGCAAGTGAAACAATGAATAATACACTGTATGAAAATATCAAACATATATTTCAGGGATCACAATAAGTTTAACATAGTACTCCATTAACACAAAAAGGTTTGCTTCTTCTGAGCAAACAATAGTACGCCTACACTGTCTTGTACTCCGTCATTAGCACCTTTTGTATCCATGTATGTTATATGTTCGGTGTTCCAGAGCGTTACGTGTTAACTGTTAGAGTTTCTAGTGTTACTTGCACCGCTAGTTGAATTGGGTCTTCAGGATTTTGTCTACATAGGATAAAGATAACATTTATTTTTTTTTATACAGCTTGAAAGAAACTGGTTTGTCACTGAGTGATCTAGACTAAGGATCTAGACTTACGCATGACTTTTTCTTGCAATATGAACTTTCACTGTAAAAATGCATTCGCACTGTCATCCCTGACGAAGGGGGAGACCCCCAAAAATTCGGATTTTGAATTGAAATCAAGGCAATTGTCATTTAATGCATTCCTCTATTGTGACATTATTTTTGCTATCTATACATGTATCTATATTTATATATGAATATTGATTACTATTTCTATAGGCTTATATCTATATGTGGCTCTGCATCACAAAACCAACAGAAAACCGCCAAACATTGATTTTTAGTTAAGGGCAGATTTTGAAATAAATGAATATAACTCAATCCAATGAACCCCCCTCCCTAACCTACATAAATACTGGAAAGAAAGCACACATTCTGGAAAAGTTTGAACTGAAAAAAGAGGCTCTAAAGTACAGGGTCTATTCAAGCGCTTAATCTTTACCAAGCCGTGTTAGCTGTGCCGTGAAAGGGACAAAACACAGGATGTAAACCACTGGAGCAACAACAATGAAGGGATTATCAGATTAAACTGAAATTAAACATGTTCTATGAACACATTATGATTAATGCTAACTTTCAAAGCAGTAGCGTTATCCTTTCAGAAGTTATTAGACTTGAAAGTGAGGAGTGTGCAAAGGATTTCAAGAAATGAAAAGCAGCCTCTAATACGTCATTCTACTCTCCCCAATAAAAGGGTTGTAGAAAAACTGCTGAAAACATACTCTTCCATCCATGTTAAGATCCCAAACTAAAGAATAATGAAAAATAAGGACAGCTCTTTCAGAAAATATGAACAACTCAAGATTGACGTGGTTGAACCATTTCACCTTTTTTGAGTTCTCACGTTAAATCAAGGGGTGAGAATTTGTGCTTTGTGATGCACGGTCACATATTACATATATAACATACATATACATATATATATATACACTCAGCAAAAAAAGTAAGTTCCCCCTAGCATTTGTGGATATATCTCAAAAAGTATTCAACCGATTTTCATAATTCAAACGAAAATGGATAAAGAATTTTAATACTCATAACATGAGTGGAAAATCATTGCCACCAGATATCATTATTGGTGTGGGAAAAAAATGCATTTTATGTCAAAATGCATGGAAACAAAAGTTGCACTTTAGTGATTTGCAATGACTTTTACACAAATATTCAAACAATCACTCATGATTCTGAACATTTAAGCATGGGTTATTGCATATTTCTCTATCTCTTTCTTTTCATGAGCATATAGTGAAGTATTTGATAATTGATATGTCCACCACCCGCAATGACCAGCCGCCATCTCCTCCTCAAACTGTTAACTAAAGTTTGTACTTGGCGCCGCTCAATGTTGGTCTATGCTCTCTGCAAGATGCGCTGAAATTCTTGCAGTAAAGTGTCATCTTTCAACTTCTTGCTCGCTTTCCACTTAATGATATCCCAAAGATTCTCTACTGGATTAGAGTCAGGGGATCTTGCAGGCCACTCAATACGTTCGATGCCATTTCCCTCAGCAAACTGATCTACAACTTGAGGGCATGATGCAAAATGCCCACAGGCACATTAATGTGATCAACCTGAATTGGAATTACAAATCACATGGCTTCTACCAATATTTTCATATTGAGAAGGCCTATTGTTCAAAAAGTATGCATAACATCTGTTTGATAGGGAAGCACATTGTACCTGAAGAAATTCCTGAGAATTATACAATTTAAAAAGATCATTTGATAACTTACATAGGAAATGTATACAATATGATCTCTATGGCCTAGAGTGCAACTTTTTACCCATGCATTTTGACATAAAATGCGATTTTTTACACCAATAATGATATCAGGTGGCAATGATATGCCATTCATGTTATGAGTAATGAAATTCCCTATCCATTCCCGTTCGAATTATGAACATCCGTAAAATACTTTGTGAGATATATCCAAAAATGTTAGGGGGAACTTACTTTTTTTGCTGAGTGTATATATATATATATATATATATATATATATATATATATATAACACTTCAAAATGTATCACTCGTCGTGCGTTCGTTGCGATCGCGATTGCATGCGCGTGTTAGGATACCATGTCCGTTCGGGATGCAGGAACACCTTGGTCCAAGCGTTGTCGTAAGTCGCCTTTTCATAATAAATGCATTTTGGCCGATTAACATCGGTAAATGCATTTCGCATCCCGACTTACGCAGTTCTTCCAGATTAATCAACCCCTTCTCCCTGGGAATTTTGCAAAAAGCACTTTCTATCTTTTTTTTTTTTCGAATCATAACTTCTTCTTTTTTGGCCATATGAAAGAGCATGAGAAAAAAAAAAAAACCCACATTGAAAACTCCAAATACAAAAATCGACCAAAATCGATCTACCCAGTTCTGACAGATTACGGCCATGCATTATCGTAGAGATATAATTTTTGAAAGAAACTTACATTTTACTGGCATATCCAGTCGGGAACACCGCTTGATAGTCTGTCACCACATAAAATGCAAACTACATGACTGTGACGTGAATGGAATCGCAAGAATTAACGCCTTCATTGTGTGTGGCATAATGGCGATTTATCGATCACTTTAGGCGGGTTTGTGCATTTGAGCGAAATGAAGTTAGCACGCCGTCGACCGAGTCGTTCATGCGAACGTGGCACGTAAAGAGTTAAACGAACGTGATTTCAGAATAGAAAACAAAAGGAAAAGGCAATTATCAGTAAATAATTGATTGATTGACAATAAAAACAAGAATACAAAATATACACAACCATATCTTTTAATTGGAGAAGAAAAAAAACATACTTAACACAAACATTTATGGTCATTATCATCTGAGGATGTCAAAAGTAAATGTCAGAAATATGATGGGGCCTAAATAAAAGCAAGGTCACTTGTAAAACTGTTCGCTCCCGAATTCATAGTCATGAAGATGTACGGAGAACGGATGTTTATCTT
This sequence comes from Diadema antillarum, assembly GCF_040938485.1. Classification (NCBI taxonomy): domain Eukaryota; kingdom Metazoa; phylum Echinodermata; class Echinoidea; order Diadematoida; family Diadematidae; genus Diadema; species Diadema antillarum. Next base: position 1,940,550 of record NW_027271135.1, read on the forward strand.
GTCCAACTAAAATCATACCAGTGCAAAAATGGATATATAAAGAATGAGGTAATGAACCACATGAATATCGCTCAAACCAGACTGTACAGATCTCGCCGTGATTGAGAAAGAACGCTATAGGTTTAATGTAATGGTATCATCCCAACCTCTCAACGGCATGATTTACCCAGCTCTTTTTGGCTCCATTATACGTGAGGCTATCTCTATCAAGCTAATAAGTATGCTAACATGGAATGGAAAGGTGAATGTTTTCTTTCATGTAATACCTCGAATTCAAGAGGTGTTGCCATATCATTTAAAGATACAATTCCTGTAAAAGTTAATAGAGTTCAGACAGATAAAACAGGAAATTTTGTGGTATTAGATTTGAAATTAGATGAATATAATCTGACATTTATATCTTTATAATATTATGGTCCGAATACTGATAAACCTGAATGCTTTGTTGATCTTCAAAAGATTATATTAGAATTTGAAAACCCGCATACTATCCTTTGTGGTGATTGGAACTTAGTTCAGGATACAACCCTCGATACATATAACTATGTACATGTTAATAAGCCGAGGGCCGAAAAAAACAATTAGACACAATGAAGAATGATTTAAGTCTATGTGATCCATGGAGAATATGTAATCCGGATGAAATATGTTATACGTGGCGGCAACCAAATCCCTTTAAGCAAAGTAGATTAGATTTTTTTTTAATATCCTCCGAATTGCTCCCACTAGTTTATAATACTGATATTTCTTCAGGTTACCATACTGATCATGCTAAAGTTTCTTTAAGTTTAAATTTTAAAGAGTTTAAACGGGAACCAGGGTTTTGGAAATTTAATAATGTTTTATTGAAAGATGAAATATATGTCCAATAAATTAAAAGAAAATATAACTTATATGATTGAGTATATGAATATAAGAACGACCCAAGTCCATGGAAGACCATTTCGAGTAAACTTAAAAAAACTTCCTATCTTTTTTATTTGTCCAATAATATTCTATCTAACTGTAATGGGAAGGCAACATCGTATATACAAATTAAAACATAATTATATTATTATGACAATTAACATTTACATTAATTGTGGAGAGGCCATTGTGTGTGATGGACTTGGGTCGTTCTTTGATTCATATGGACTTGGGTAGTTCTTTGATTCATATACATGATATTCTGCTATAGAGATGAGAGAAGGATGAGAGAGGGCGCTATAATAGGAATGTAAGAATGACCCAAGTCCTTCATTCTTACATTCATATAAGATTTAACTCATTTATTTCAGGCACTTCCGGGGGTAATTATGATTTATCATTTATACACAAGATGAGTCCATGCATAAGCTACAATTTCCCATGTCAAACTGAATTTTTCCAAAAATTGAACGTGGGTCGTCCTTATATTCATATACTCAATTATATTCTATACAATGGGAACTGTCCAGTTTGATCACAATGACAATGTAGTTGTTGAATGTCAGTTTATTGTTAATGATCAGTTATTTTTTGAAACTTTTATGACGACAGTAAGTGGGGAAACTATTTTCTTACGCTTCTAATATTAAAAAGCAAAATATTAACAGAGAAAGGGAATTGGAGAAAAATATAGAAGATTTAGAAAAAAATATTATGTAATGATAAAAGTGATATATCAGATGAAATTAATAAACAGAAAGACGAATTTAAAATATTACGCTCAAAAGAAAACGAAAGAATCGCAATGAAAAGCAGGATTAAGTGGATGGAACTAAGAGAGAAGCCCTCAAAGTATTTCTTACTTCGGAAAACAGAATTATGTTAACAGACAAATTCGTCAGCTTTCCTGTGAAAATGATATTACGAATCAGTGTGATATACAGAAGGAAGTGTTTCATTTTTATTCCTGTTTGTATGAAGAGAAAGAAACCACAGATGTAGATTTAGACTTATTACTATCATCTTCTGATATCCCAAAATTATTACAACAAATGTCAATATCATTAGAAGGTCCCTTAAATGAAGAAAAGGTAAACTTTGTTTTAAAAAAATATGAAATGTAATAAATCTCCCGGATTAGACGGCTTTACCGTGGAGTTTTATCGTGTTTTTTTGGATGGAAATTAAATCTATTTTTTTTGTTAAATTCCTTAAGCTATGCTTATTTGTCAAGACAAATGTCGGCTGAACAAAAATTGGAGTAGTCACATTAATTCCAAAATCAAATCAACCCGACAGTTTTTAAAGAATTGGTGTCTAATTTCTTTATTGAATGTAATATATAAACTGGCATCTGGTTGTATAGCAAACAGATTTCAGAAATTGTTATCATATTTGATACATGGAAATCAAACCGGATTTTTGGAAGGTCGATACATTGGTGAGAATATTCGTTTACTGTATGATATATATGTGACCCTGCACCTCAAAACAAACAAAAAGTCGCCAGACATGAATTTTTAGATCAGACCATATTCTGAAAGAGAAGACTTTAAGCTTTAAAATGATGTAAAACACAAATCAAATGTGACTCTGCACCTCAAAACAAACAAAAAGTCGCCAGACATGAATTTTTAGTTAGGACCATATTCTGAAAGAGCAGACTTTAAGCTTTAAAATTATGTATAACTCAAATCAAATGGACTCTCCTAACCTATCTAAATATTGGAAAGAAAGCACAAACTCAGGGAAAGTGTGAACTGAGAAAAGAGGCTATGAAGTACAGGGTCTATTCAAGCACTTAATATTTACCAAACCGTGCTGGCTGTGCGATGAATGGGACAAAAAACAGGAAGTAAACCACCAGAGTAATAACAATCAAGGGATTATTGAATTAAGGTGAAATTAGGCATGCTACATTAACACAGTCTGTCCATAATTAATGCTAACTTTCAAAGCAGTAGCACTATCCTTTAAAAAATTATTAGAGTTGAAAGTGAAGAGTGTGGACAAGGTTTTTCAGAAATAAAAAAGGGATTCTAAAGACACACATAATCACACTATTCTACCAAAAATGTTCGAGATAAACTGCTAAAAAACACACTTTCCTGCCCGTTTTATGATGCCAAATTTTAGCATAATGTAAAAGAAGACCCGCTCTTTTAGAAAATATGAAAAAGTCAAGTTCGGTTAGGTTGACCCATTTCACTTATTTTCAGTCCTCACGCAAAATCAGTGTGTGCGACTTTATGTTCGTTTTGAGGTGCACGGTCACAAATGGACTCTCCTAACCTATCTAAATATTGGGAAAGAAAGCTCAAACTCAGAAAAAGTGTGAACTAAGAAAGAGGCTCTGAAGTACGGTGTCTATTCAAGCGCTTAATCTTTACCAAACCGTGCTGGCTGTGCGATGAATGGGACAAAAAACAGGAAGTAAACCACCAGAGTAACAACAATGAAGAGATTATCAGATTAAACTGAAATTAAGCATGCCTGATTAACACATTCTGTCCATAATCAATGTCGACTTTCAAGCAGTAGCACTATCCTTTCAAAAGTTATTAGAGTTGAAAGTGAAGAGTGTGGACAAGGTTTTTCAGAAATGAAAAAAGGGATTCTAAAAACCCACCTAATCACACTATTCTTCCCAAAATGTTCGTGATAAACTGCTAAAAACACGCTTTCCTGCCCGTTTTATGATACCAAATTTTAGCATAATGTAAAAGAAGACACGCTCTTTCAGGAAATATGAAAAAGTCAAGTTCGGCTAGGTTGACCCATTTCGCTTATTTTCAGTCATCACGCAAAACCAGTGTGTGCGACTTTATGTTCGTTTTGAGGTGCACGGTCACATATATTTTTTTATACAGAGTTACATGATATACCCGGATTGTAACTATTAATTGACTTCGAAAAGGATTTCGATTCTGTGTCTCGTAAGTTTAGTTTTAAAGTTTTAGATTTTTTAAATAAAAAAAAAATGGGTTCAATTGTTTTATAACAATGCTTCTTCCAGTGTTTTAGTGAACGGTTATTTTACAGATAGATTCAAAATAGAACAGGGCTGTCGGCAAGGGGATCCTTTATCACCGTATCTTTTCTATTGGTCAGTGAAATCCTTGGAATTATGATTAGGCACACGAATTCTGTAGTTGGATTGCAAATTGATTAAAAACAAATATAGTATTACAATACGCAGATGACACACTTTTAACATTCAACGGATAAGATCAAGACCTAAAAGATACTTTTGAGATTTTCGACAATTTTGCTAACATATCGAATTTACGAATTAACCCCACAAAGACTAAAATAACGTGGATAGAAAAGAATCGGAATTGTAGAATTAAATTATTGGAAGATTGTAATTTTGATTGGATTTTTCAGGGTAGGTACTTTAGGTGCCTGGGAATACAATTTTCAGTTAAACTTCATGAAATGGTTAAATAAAATTAGCGTAAAAAAATGAAATATATTACAAATACAATGACCTCCTGGTCTAAACAATCACTTACTGTTTCAGGAAGAGTTACTGTAGTTAAATCATTATTGATGTCAAAATCAAATTATTTGCTGTTATCACTCCCGAACAAAATTTTAAAACATTGACAGACATAAATCGTTATTTTTATTCGTTTATATGGGAAAATAAACCCGATAAGATGAATAGAAATTAAATGTGCCAATCATATTGCCATGGTGGTACAAAAATGATTGATATTTTTATGCATGCCAAATCTCTTAAAATATCCTGGATCAGAAGGTTTATTTGTGATCCGCAGACTGAAAATCACACGTTCCACATGTTCCGTTCTTTCTTGCCCCAATCAGTACCGTTTCAATTATATATGGGGTCATTATACTACAAAACATTGCCAATGTAATGCCTAATGATTTTTGGAAAGAGGTACTTCTGGCTTTTTTAGATTTTTTACAAATTAATACACATGATAATTTGGCAAGACAGCCTCTTTGGAATAATCATTTGATTAAAATGAATAACAACAATGTATATTTCAAGTCTTGGTGTGAGAAAGGTGTACGTTTAACAAATGATTTGTTAGATAATGATGGAAAATTTCTTTCATATTTTGAATTTTTGGTATACAAACTAACTTTTCCCACCACTGTGGATTGTGTACTTTTATTCAATCATTTGCACAAAAAAAAAATGCATGTCGAAGATGACAGAACCTTTTATTCCTCATGGTTTAAATGTAATATCAAAACATAGGAAAGGTTGTTCTGATATTTATCAAACGTTTTTAAGACACACGTCAAAACATTGTAACAGTTTTGTAAAGTGGAGTAGCATGTTGGATCTTGATGATAAAATATGGTCTTTATACTGTTTAATTCCTTTTCAGTCAACTATTGATATTAATATGAGGTGGTTTCAATTTAAGATTCTGAATAGAACATTATAAAAATAATTATATGAAAGACGCTCTTTTAAAAATTTGGTTTTGTAAGAGATAAAAAGTGTACGTTTTGTAATGATAGTGAGGAAACCATAATGCATATATGTGACCGTGCACCTCAAAACGAACATAAAGTCGCACACACTGATTTTGCTAAGAATTCATGTCTGGCGACTTTTTGTTTGTTTTGAGGTGCAGGGTCACATATTTTGTTCATGTCCTTATTCAAATAATATATGGAATAAGTTTGAGCGATAGGTGATCCTGAAGATAGATAAACAAATTGTATTTACAAACCAACATAAGTTATTCGGATTTTATGCTCTTAATAACAGTGCATTAAACTGTATGATGATTGTTATAAGAAGAGAAATTTTCTCAGCGAAAAAAAAAACCGTTCCGTTATTTGAATATATGATATCTGAGATAAAATAATATTTTGAGATGGAAAAAATGTCTAAGTCAAATGAATTGTGGAGAAAATAATTTTGTGAAAAAATGGGCTTTATTTATTAAGTGTGTTTGAACATTTAATTACAATTATATTATATTAAAAGTGTTTTTTGAGGGTTGTTTCTGCCTATGAAAAAAAAAATATACGTTGTAAATAAGGTAAAGAAATTTTGTTATTATATGTACAAGTGCAATTGGCCAGTTTTTGTCGATGACTGAATTATTATTGTGTTTTGTATTAAAAAATTATTTGTGAATGTCACTTTCTGAATATGTGTATAAATAAAACACCCTGTGGAAGGGGAAAAAGTATGCTAACGTAATTATTCAGGCTACAATAATGATTATCCATTTTCAATTTTCAAGTTTATTTCACATTTCCTCTTTCTCAGTGATGGGATTACAAAATGATTGACAATAAAACAAAAGTACAAAATATATACAACCATATTAAGTTATGTTTAAAAAAAGACAAACAAACATTACACACAAATATAAATGGTCATTATCATTTGAGGATATCACAAATCAATGTCAGAAATATGATGGGACCTATAAGCAATGATGCTTGTAAAAACTGTAGGTTCCCGAATTTATAGGCGTGGAATAATGCGGAGAACGGACATGTTTATCGCGACCAACTTAAATTGTACCAGTGCAAAATCAATATTAAGAACGAACAATCGAACCATATGACTACTTTAGTATCGCTTAAACGAGACTGTACATATTTCGCCGTGTCTACAGAAAAAAAAAAAGTGCTATAACGGTATCGTTAAATAACTTAGAGCTGCGGACAAAGACAAAAGACTGGGGGTATTAAAAAAAATGTTGCTTAGAGCCGGGTAGTGTATGTCCACTAAGTAAAAGCCGTTTTAGTTTGCGTTTGAAGGTGAATAAGGATAAGGAAGAAGTGATCAAGATAAAGATAAGAAGTGATCAAGATTATGATCAAGATAACATTATTATTATGCATACTTGTATCTTTAAGCGCAATCTGCTTTCGATGTGTCTTCTTGAAGATACCATACAATTTTTGCTGCTCATTTCGCTCCATCAAGACGTGCCTACAAACCGGCTGTTTAGCAAAATCCATTTCTAATGAGATATGGAAGCAGACCACGAAATAAAGCATTGAAAATGCTCTTTAAAACTCGTTAAGCATCCTCGCAACCTGCCAAAATTTGAGCAGAGAAAGATTTGAACCATTTGCCATGACAATGGACTTGTTAGTTTATTTGTTCGAAAAGGCAAAATGCGAGGACTAATTTTCATAATATATTAAGAATGCTTAACCCGATGATCCAATGAATTATTCATGATACATTGCTTCGAGCGATGCCAGCTGGTTGATGAGGTGATGGAGGTAGTAACTTTTTGATTTCTTAGTCATGAAAGTCAATGTGTGTGTGTGTCTGTGTGTGTGTGTGTTTAGTATGTGGACAATCATTAAATAATCTATTATTGATATTTCTTTACCTGTCGTGGATCTCTGGTTTTACCTTTCTCATTGTTTTCTTTTCCTTTGTGTCTTTTTTCAGAATCTTTCAATTGTAGAATATGATGGTCAATATATCAAAGTCTTGAGATTCAAAATTAAAAATGCCCCCCCCCCCTAGTACGGTGGAACCTATGCTGTAATTTAAACTCAAGCTGATCCCAGTAGTCTAAGTCTAGTGTGAAGAACAAGATAAGCTGCCTGGATACAACTTATTTTGAGGTGTGTGTTTTTTTTATGGTGAAAAATGGAGGCAAAATACGGAAACGGGGAAACAAAGAAAAAATAATAGACAATCCTGAGCCGCCAAACGGACCCAGCAACACTGATATTTTGGCGCAAGACAATAATAATTGTGGGAATCCTACTGCAACTTAAACTGTCTTTTGATTTTTGTGACCAGAACGGCTGTGATATGGATACATACCGCTTTGATATTGTTTCCCTTTGCTGCTTGTCTATCCAATACCAAGCAGTAATGCCATAAAGCTTGTAACAATGATTGTCAGTTACACACTGTTATAGAGGTCTTAATCCCGATTGCATGTAGGTAGATAACGACAAGTCAAGGACGAAGAATCAGCTCTGGAACTTCAAAGAATGTTTACACTGATCAGGACCATCTCATAAGACTTTCCTTCATACACGATTATTCATATTTCCGCAATGAAATTACAGAATGGACGAAAGAGTCCGCCAAGCCATCGTGTATTTTGAATTGCCGACAGTTTGTTCGACGCCGATACTCGGGTCATGTATAATAGTCAACAGGCTCGTTATTCCTATGGTTTGTTATTCCGATTGCACAAAAGTTTATACTAAAAAAAGATGTTTATTATTCCTTAAACTTAAGTTTGTTCGCTAATCCGAAGTCTTCGAAATGATGAATCTCGTTTTCTTTTCTTTATAAATTAACGAAGCTTTGGACTGATATTGATAGTATTGACATTTATGAGCTTAAAACTGGCAAGTTTTAGATCCCGTCTTTACGTTAATGCGTGTGTGCTTCTACTTTCTTGTACTGGGAAAGGGGTAATATTAGTGGTATATCAGCATTTTGTCGGTTTCTCACGATTCACAGCCGCAACGAAGCTGATTGCGAAACCGTCTTCCCGACGCGTGAGCAGAACGGGATGAATGGCATTGGTACATCGTTGTTGTTGTTGTTGTTGTTGTTGTTGTTGTTGTTGTTGGTTTTTTTAATAGCGTAGCAAAAAAAAAAAAAGCTGTTGAATACTGCTTATCCAATACAGGCGAGTCAATGGAGTAAAATGGAGTCAAAAGGGGCCTGAGACTATCGATCCTAGCAGAATCTTCGTCAGAGGCAAAATTACAAACAAGCATGGAAAGCGATCACATAATCATAAGGACTTCACACATCATGACAGGCAGGAACAGGCTGGGTACACAGAACAAAGCCCAACGGAGAGGGTGGGAGGTCACGGGCAAGGAGCCCAACAGGTAAAGGGGAGGGGATTAGAGCAGGAGGGTGGACAGACATAAGGCAGAGGAGGGCGGACAGACAAAAGGCAGAGGAGGATCAGTAATGATTATGAGGATCATGGGGGTAACGACTGAAAGAAAGGGATGAATGGGGGGGGGATGGGGGGGGGGGGCAACATCAAAGAAGATTTAAGGAACACCAGAGGGATAAAGAGAGGGAAAGAATGAAAAAGCAACAGCAAGGGGAAGGGGGGGGGGAGGGGTGAGCAAACAGTGAGCCCTGGAAGGTGTACCAGGAGGAGGCAACAACATGAAAGTAATCAAACATACCAAAGTATATATACACACACAGTAATGACAATGATGCTTTTTTTAATGATACCTCGCTATTGTGTATTAGAAACGGCAGGTAGTTCGATCTCGCTGCCAGTTAATCAGACTGTCAATGTCAGTGTAGAACAAATCTCAAGGTTGGCTTGCCAGTGTTTTTCTCCTATAGACTTATAAAAAATAACTTAGATTTGAGGTGACAATTATTCAACAAGGATAAAAATATCCTGTTTTATTTCTCATTAGATTGCTTCATACTCTAAAAAAAAGTAATAATAAATTGGTAGATAAAGTACATTGACTTCTCTTTGGTTAGCCTTCTGGGAGCTTGAAAACAATAGCTCACAGTGACGGATGGTGATGGGGTATGGGGTTTGAACCCCCTCCCCTCGTTTTTGTGGTGAGAGGGGGTGGCTTAGCCCCTCTTTTTAATAGATGTTTATGTTGCTTTGCTTGTCAGGCAGAAAACATTATATTACACTTACATTTTTGTTCATTCAGTATGGGGGAAGGGGGGGGGGGAAGGGGGGAGGGGATGGACAGTATGTGTATGTGTCTAATTGCTAGGACAACAACTTTTAAAACGTGTCCCCACTCTCAACTAGTTCAAGTTCAAGTTCAAATTTGTATAACATTTATTTTCCATCTTTTTTTTCATGTAGGAAATCACATGCATGAAATTATTGTACAGGAAGGCAGAACCTCAAAAAAGCAAAGCTTGTGGTGAGCTGCCTTACAAAATACATTACATCACAAACACAAACACCAAAAAAAAAAAAAACCCAACGAAAACATGATAATAGTTCCCATGACAACATTGAAATGAAATATTCCTAAAAGGGAGTTGTACAGAGAGGCAACAATGAGTATGAAAATACATTGTATGTGACAAGCTACAGGCTATGGCAAATGTTACATATACCTGGGTACATCAAACCTCGCACTAGAGAGCTACATATAATACAAGGTCATGAATACATGATACTGAGGCTGTGAGACAACTGATGCTACTGAGTTAAAATGGCATAAAATATTAAGATGGAAAAGGGAGGAGAAGGGATGTGATGCCTCCACCGGTAGAGAATTGTGTGTGTTCTGTTTACATACAGTGTACATGAGCTGAGCGGCTTTTCAAATCAGACTGATACAAACCAACTGTGTTATACTCTGAACGTCTTACATCTCTGTACATGTATTTAACGCACAAAGCGTTACTGATAATAGCGTTGTGTTTGGTTTTTGTCTTTGTTTTTATCATAACAGTCAGTGTCTACTGTACTTCTATGTGTATGATTTATGTTGTCACTCGATGCTATTTATGGCTTCATGTCTATTAAGTGAACACTGTATTGGGACTTAACTTGTGATTCAACCTTGCTCTAGATGTGTATCCAATATACACTAGTGTATGTTGTACATTGTCAGAATGCCATCTGCAAAAATTACGAAGACATATTCTTTAATCAATCACGTCCCAGAAAACAACTTTTTTGTGTGGTTTGGTGCTGCATAGTTACAGTATGATTGTTAGAACATGTAGGCCTATTCACTGTATTTCAAATGGTAGAGAATCATCTTTTGTCCCAGCCCTTTGATGTTTATTTCTATAAACTTTGATGATTTAGGATTCGGAACTTTAAAAGGTTGTTAGTTAAATGCTTAACCTTGAGTGTACATGATGTTTTCCTTCAAACATTTCTCCAGAGGAAAAATGCAGTGAAGTTAGAGGTGGCAATTAGGTAAGTATATGAAAGTGATAATATACGAATAATTTATGAGTTGTGAGTGCATAGGGCACGAATATCGCACGAGGCGCGAGATAAGCCACTGGTCTATTCAACAAGGCGCGTAGCGCCGCGTTGAATAGACCAGTGGCGAATCTCGCGCCGAGTGCGGTATTACGTGCCCAAATGCACGAACAAAATCATAAATTATTCGTTTTATACAACACCTTGTCCACAATCACAGTACTAAATTAGTGACCGCTAACTCAGGAAGGCCCAAAAATAAATGTAACAATTAGGCCGAGAATTGTAAACCACCCTGTGTACTGCTTTCAAACACTCGTCATGATTCGACCACACAGTCACAGGAATCACAAACTCCGCAGGGTCTATACCCATTCTACGCTAACGTTAGATCGAGTTAGGCCTGACTGTTAAGCCGATCTGAGATGTCGGTAGATCTAGTAGTAGGTCTAGACTTTGTCTATTTCCGAAAATGATTTTGTATAAAAACACAGAAAAATAATCAAATTACGGTTTCTCAACTTGAAATGAAGTCTTGATTTTGGGATCACTGTGGTCCACGTAGCAGATCAGAGTCTAAACTAAAAACACAGCAGTAGGTAGGCCGCAATACATGCAACTAGCTAGTTAGGTAAAGTAGCTGCGCGTACACGTTAACGTTGCAGTACTCCGCCGCGCCTGGTCTGTGAGACTTACCGGCAGCGCAGCGCAGCCGTAGTTTGCTGGCGCTTTGCTGCTGTGAGCCACAGAACTCGGTGAGCGGCCATGCATTAGTAGCCCCCCACGAAGCCGTGCTATAGTACCTTCGAGCCGTGCAATAGGCCCATGCCAGGGGCCTATTGTATGGCTGTCACTCTCAATGAGTTTATAGGTATTTTCTATTGAATGTCATGTGACATGTTCTTGGCCAATCACAATTCGACATCATTCTGAGGTGTTGTATAATTTATGCTGTGCCATTCTCCCGTCATGCCCGTGGACTTGATATTTCAATTAACTCGTTGATAGTGCAATTCGATTATAAAATCTCTCCCGCAAATGATTTCCAATGCACGTTTTGGAACATATTAAGCCTTTTCTATACCAATGACAGTCATCTTAACATCATTCTTGCTGCTAATTACTTTATACCTATACATTACGTACTCTACGTGGTATAATCTGTTTTTCCATTTTGAACCTTATACGCATAATTATGAATGAAAGACCCAACAGTACTCTTTACGAATATATATGCATATGTATATGATATATGTATATATACATAATATATTTGTATACATCCTTATGATATATATATATATATATATATATATATATATATATTTACATGTATCATTATAACTATATATATATACTAGGTGTTACAAAAAACATTACCTACTTTTGATGCTTAATAGCTCAAAAACTATTCATCAGATAACAAGAGTAATAGCAGAATAGTGTACAATTTAGTTGGAAGTGATTTAAATATGAAAACCTATATCAGTTTCATAATATTCATGATTAATTGCAATAGACCGGGGGCTCAGAGGATTTATTCAGCTGAAAAGAGTCACACTTTTTGATGGTCTCATCATATAAGGATGTGGCCAAGGGTCAGTAAAATGAATTGCTGGCAAGTCACATCCTGTACCGTAAGCCAAGGGACCACAAAAAGGGACCCCGAAAATGGATTTATTCAGCCGAAGGGGGTCACGGACAAAAGTTGGTGGATATTGTTCCTTTGGGTGTACTTATCATGAAAACAGCAAGGCCAGCTTCCTGTACTGGGCCCCAGACAGTAGCCCCAAAGTGCCCCACCCCCTATAGGCCCTACGTAAAAACACACACATTATACATTGATGTTATTCAGCTGAAAAGAGTCAAGGCTAATTTCTTTTGCAATGGAAGTAGTACCCATCAGAGATATCCAAAACACCAAAGCCAGCTATTTTATCCTGTACGGGGCGCTAGACAGTAGCCCCAAAGTGCCCCACCCCCTACACACACATACACATACACACACACACATACACACACACACACACACACACACATATGCACACACACACACACACACACACAAACACACACACACACACACACATATTGGTTTCATTCAGCCGAAAAGGGTCACGGCTAATTTCTTTTGCAATGGAAGTAGTACCCATCGGATATCCAAAATACCAAAGTCAGATATTTTATCCTGCACGGGGCCCCAGACATGGAATTTTAGTTAAGGGCAGATTCTGAAAGAGCAGACTCAAAGTTTTAAAATTATGTATAACTCAATACAAATGGACTTCTCTAATCTAATTAAATACTGGAAAGAAAGGGCACTCTGGAAAAGTGTGAACTGAGGAAAGACTGAGGCTCTGAAGTACAGGGCCTATTCAAGTGTTTAGTCTTTACCAAGCTGCACTAACTGTGCGATGAAAGGGACAAAACACAGGACGTAAACCACCCGAGCAACAACAATGAAAGAGATATCAAATAAGGCTGAAATTGATCATGTTCTATCAACAGATTTTGTCCATGATTAAAGCAAACTTTCAAAGCAGTAGCATTATCGTTTCAAACGTTATTATACTTGAAAGTGAAGAGTGTGCAAAGGATTTCAAAAAATGAAAAGGGCCTCTAAGACGTACCTGATCATTCTACTCTCCCCCAAAAAGGGTTGTAGAAAATCTGCCGAAAACAAACTTTACCATTTATGTTATGATCCGAAACAAAAGAATAATGTAGAAGGATAGCGCCGTCAGAAAATATGAAAAACTCAAGATTGACTCGGTTGACCCATTTCACCTTTTTTTGAGTCCCAGTGTAAAGCCAAGGGGTGCGACTTTTTGTTTGTTTTGTAGTGCACGGTCACCTATGTATAATAAATACATATATATATATATATGGGTGAAAACGTTGAACGATGTACAATTGGGCAACTCAGGGATCAAAATTAAAAAACGTGACTCACTGATATAAATATATCTCAGTCAAATGTCATTGATATCAGCTTTCTTGCAAACCCGATTATACTGGGATATTTCAAAAGGGTGTTGTTTTTATTCAAGGTTAGATAGAACTGTGACATATTGGCGAACGTCTCTGACTAAAATAAACATTGTTTTAGTGAAAATTCAAATGAAGGGTATAAAAACATTCAAATGAATATATTTTCATCTTGTTCATGCTTTTGAAGACTGTGATAATTTGTTCCTAAAATACTGTTTACTTCCTGTGAAGTTTACAAAAGCTAATACACACGGAAGTTAAAGTAAAAGTGAAGTTTTTGTCGTTTAAGCAGAGATTTTTATATTCTTATCTTCACTTTCATCTCATTTGAACAAAACATATAGCAGGGGTCTCATTTGTTTAAATGTTAATATTCAGTAGATACTAATAATGAATTCAGTGCATTTCTTTCGGTCAAATCCCCATATAAGCCGTTTACAGATGGTGAAAGTAAGCCATGTTTTGATCAGAGACGTTCAGGTTTCACTCATAGACGTTCCTCAGACATAGACAATACAAATGATGTCCTCTGATCCATAATTACGAGGTTTGTGAACAAATAACATTATTACTTTATTAAACACATGTTTATCTTTTGTCAACAATTCAGAATGGTAATTTCAACTTGAATTATTTTTCATAATAACCGATTGTAACTACAAACCTCCAAATTGTAAGAGGAATTTCGATTTCTACACCAAAAATCAACAACAAACCTGTCCTTGTTATATTATTCATATCTTACAACACTTTCGAATGAGAGACAAATAAAAATTACATGAAATATTTGCAATTTCGACTACCTTACCTAAATTATTTGTTTATATCAGAGACATTTGCTTTTCCATCAGGGACGTTTCGGCTGTAAGTTTTCACTAGAATTAAACACCAAACTCCCTATTTTAAAAGATGCTCGTAACTCAACATTCCACATTAATTGAGAAATCATTTACGTAGGCATATATGTCAAGAATTGTTTTTGTTTATGATGACCACTACTTTGTATTTCACCTTCCGGTGTATACGAAGGTGTGCCCACATGGTATCAATATTGTATATGTTTTCTTTCAAATGTAGTCCAAATCTATAACAAAGGTAAACACGAATTTACTAATACTATTTTAATTTGACCACTATACCTCAAATATGATTATATGTGTATGTCAGGCCAGTTCGGATTTTTATTAGGGACCGTACCTGGGCCACTGTTATGATGACGTCTCAGAAAGCTGTAATTAGCCTATACTCATCCTAGAAGCATCAAATTCCGCTGTGCGTTTTTTGTATACTATGGCAGATATAAATTGTAAACGCCAAACTCAAAAGAATATCAACGATGTGGTATAGCAAACGTTTGACCAAAAATGAACTGAAAACCTCTTTCAAGAGGTTGACAATAACATTACAATATCACATTTTACCTGTCACATCGGTCATAGGGGATTACCAATCATTCTTTCTACTCGAAGGCGATACATAAGTAGTGTTGTAGAGGAAACTAAGTAAAGGGACATTCTTAATAGACGTTCTCTTGTTTCATCACAGATGTAAGTATTTTTCCTTTTCTCATCTATTTTGCTTACAAACCTCAAAAATAATACCACTAGAATCTCTCACCTTACTTCTAAGATAAAAGAGTCATTACAGGGGAAATTCAGCCCAAATATGAGCTAGCCGCTGATAAGAAAGAATAAAATCTTACGGGCTCAAGAAAAATAAGGAAGTTATGACGTTTTGAAGTTTCGCTAATTTTTCAGAAAACAGCTTTTGAACGGTCATAATGAATATGCAAATGGCAAATTGATCTTGTCATTCCCTCACAACTTGCAATAATGTTTGCACATAAACATTTTGAAATTTTCAGTTTTTCATTCAAACATAATTATGCCCAAGGCTTAAATCCGGGTATATCTAACTGATCACTATTCTAAAGGTAATCAACCAGGAATAGCATCATGTTTCAGATTTCAAAGACAGAAAAATTGAATTTTCGTTATTTTTTGTACACGATCAATCGAAAATTGTGAGGTTATGACATGGTTAGCTCACTCATTTGCATATTCTTAACAACTGTACGAGAACTTGTTTGCAGAAATTAGCAAAACTTCAAAAAGGCAGTTAATCAAGGGTGCAAGCATGCACAGCAGGTGTGCTGCTATTGTTACAAATTAGGTGCAAATTTGAACATTTATAGAGCGCGTAAGCCTCAGATTTTACAGGCTCAAAAGCAAACGTAGTGATGTGCATTAAAAACAGAGTCCGCATTATAACATTGAATTGTATTTTCCCTTGGTATTCCATGTCCTCAATCAGTGCATGGTACCGACTGCGTCGCTTGCTACTTGAAACAGGGGTTGGGATAGTCATTATTTTGTAAACAGATGGCACCTCCAAGATGTCCGTCCGATCTTGCCAGTATCACGGCCGTTGTCTGGAACTTGTAGGCTACATGAACATGACTGAGCCTAAAGATCCTGAGCAGGACGAAATTCTAATGTTCGGAGCATTTAAAATCCATCCGGTCTTCCCATCTTGCTGTAAGAAAAAAAAAAGGTAGAGTTAAAATGATATTAAAATAAATTTATCATGCACTGGAAGAACAATGTGCGCACAAATGAACGTCTCTGATCAAAATTATAAAATCAACATTGTTTTTAGATTGTGTAAATTACCTAGAATGATGTATGTATACGAGGGCCATATACTGTGGAATAATGAAAAATCTACTCCTTATTGTAGTAGTTGAAAAAATGTAAAACGTTCAGTGTAACGTCTCTGACGTAAACATCTTTGCTTATCAGTACTTAATGGGTTTGATTTTTACAAGATATTGGCATTATATTTGGATTGAGGAACCTATGTGCTACAAACATAGGCACCAATTTGCCATGATGGGTCATTGATATTGGTTTGAGAGCAGATCCTATTTGTTCAGAGAACGTCTCTGACCTAAACCTGTTTTTCTTACATTTCTGCCTCTCTCACAAAAAATACGTAAACTAAAGTGACTACTACATAATAATCATAGACCTTTGACCTATTACTAGTCATAACACATAGTTTCTGTCCTGGCAATGTGTTTACACTTGCTTAATCAACAGAAAATCTTAAATTTGAAACTCTTTTACATATTTTCAACATCTTTCAGGAAGCTTCATTTTTGATAAATATTATAACACGCCCGTGTTAACTTGGTTCTACTTGTTCCTATTATACTACCTGAGCCCATCCAGACATAAATTTACTTTAATGTTCTCATAATTTGTATAGTGTATGTCTTTATATCATGAAACAGTACTTTTCAGAGACGTTTTTCACTTAGCTCAGAGACGTTTGGTCTTTGATCTTCGTGCAGATTCTTACATATTTACTGTCTATCCTTTTTTAATTTACCTCTAATCCAAAAATAAAATACATAATTTCACAAATGATACTGATTGGCAAATCTACGGAATAATAATTCTAATAAATCGGCACAAACACCAGGAAAGTTTTTGTTATTACTCACATTTTCAAGATTTGTGGGCATATCTGTCGTTGAACTGTGCTGACTCGATTCCAGGATGGCTCGTCAGTGCGTAAAATAAGCACGCAAATAAAGTATCATGCAGTGCGAAAGTGTCAGATGAGGGAATATCCCTTCAGAGACTTTCAATCAGGGACATTCGTTTTGATCAGAGACATTCGCCAATTCGGGTTTTCAACCAGAACTCATTTTTGTGGACAGTATGCTACTAAAGTTGCCAATCATCATAGTCGCCTGGCTCACACTGACATACTGATATCCACTTTTTAGCTCACCTGAGCCAAAGGCTCAAGTGAGCTATTGCGATCGCCCTTCGTCCGGCGTCCGTCGTGCGTCGTGCGTCGTCCGTCGTGCGTCGTCCGTCGTCCGTCGTCCGTCGTCCGTCGTCCGTCGTGCGTCGTGCGTAAACTTTTTACATTTTCATCTTCTTTTTGAAAACCCCAAGACCGATTTTCATCAAACTTGGCAGGTAGCATCCCTAGGGGGTTAGGAACTCAATTTGTTAAAATGGGCACCATGCCCCGCCCAGGGGGCCCCCAGGGGGGCCCAAACCCCCCAAAATTAAGGAATCTGTAAAAATCTTCTTCTCTAGAACCAGAAGTGATAGAGCTAAGTTAATACTATGAGTTAGTACATTGATGACTGTAGTTTCAAGTTTGTTCATGGCAGAATCAGGGGTGCCCCCCTTGGGACCCAGGGGAGGGGGGTGGGGAAGGGTTCTAATGGGGCCTAAATTGTACATTTTCATCTTCTTCTTGAGAACCCCATGACCCATTTTCACCAAACTTGGCAGGTAGCATCCCTAGGGGGTTAGGAACTCAATTTGTTAAAATGGGCACCATGCCCCACCCAGGGGGCCCTCAGGGGGCCCAAGCCCCCCAAAATTAAGGATTCTGCAAAAATCTTCTTCTCTAGAACCAGAAGTGATAGTGCTTAGTTAATACTATGAGTTAGTACATTGATGACTGTAGTTTCAAGTTTGTTCATGGCAGAATCAGGGGTGCCCCCCTTGGGACCCAGGGGAGGGGGTGAGGAGGGGTCCTAATGGGGCCTAAATTGTACATTTTTATCGTCGTCTTGAGAACCCCATGACCCATTTTCACCAAACTTGGCAGGTAGCATCCCTAGGGGGTTAGGATCTCAATTTGTTAAAATGGGCACCATGCCCCACCCAGGGGGCCCCCAGGGGTCCCAAACCCCCCAAATGAAGGAATCTTTATAAATCTTCTCTAGAATCAGAAGTTATAGAGCTGAGATAATACTATGAGTGAGTACATTAATGACTGTAGTTTCAAGTTTGTTCATAGGAGATCCAGGGGTGCCCCTCTTGGGTGGGGGGGGGGGGGGGTGGTTGGAAGGGTCCAAATGGGGGCCTGAATTGTACATTTTCATCTTCTTCCTGAAAACCTCATGATGGATTTTTGTCAAACTTGGCACGTAGCATCCCTAGGGGGTCAGGATCTCAATTTATCAAAATGGGCACCATGCCCCACCCAGAGGGCCCCAGGGGGCCCCAATCCCCCCAAATTAAGGAATCTTAAAAAAATTGGGCCTTTATTGTACATTTTCATCTTCTACTTGAGAATGCCTGGTCAAATTTTGGTGGAGCTGTAAATAATTTAGATTAGTGACTGCGTGAAAGGTGAACTTGCGATACTCAGGTGAGCGCTAGACCCGCGGGTCTCTTGTTATCTCAAGCATAATCCACTTTCATTAATGACACCATTAAACAACTGAACATGTCTGATGGTTATTCAGTATAATTTTCTTTAATGAGCCACCACATGATTATTTCACACAGCTCACATATTTTGATGGAATGGTAGTATGGATAAGACGCTAAATAAATATGGCCTGAAATGTTTTCATAGTCATCCTGAATTTTTGGCGTCAAGGAAAAGATAATTCATTCAGAGACGTTCTTTTTCAGACATAAGTGAATTCAATGTTTCCTGATAAGATAAATAATACACACGTTCATGGCAGAAGTACTTGATTAAATAGTTGAAGTGTGTGGGCTTACTCACAAGGAAAAAACAAAGCTGTAGAATTGCATTAGAACAAAAATTAAGACGTGTGATTCTGGGATTTTTTCCCAAAATATGCATTTTTGTCAATTTTTTCAGCTTCAAGGCATTATTTTTAAAAGAAAATGCAGTAAGAACACTACAAAGTATATATTTCCTGAAAGGTACAACCCTCTCCTACCAAATGATACCTAAAACCATGAAAAACACCCCCAGGTGACAATTTTACAAGGGTTTGAATATAAAAAAGCCCGAAAATGGCCAATTGTACATCGTTCAACGTTTTCACCCATGTGCATGTGTCTAATTGGTAGAATTACAACTTTGATGACGTGTTCCAATTCAGAACTGGAGAGCTATATATAACACAGGTTCGTAAATACATAATGCTGAGGTTGTGAGTCAACTGAAGCTAATGATTTTTTAAGATAGAAAGGGGGGGGGGGATGTAATGCCTCCACCAGTAGAGGATTGTACATGTATGTGCTCTCTTTGCATATTATGGTGTACATGGGATGAGCAGCTTTTCAAGTCAGATTAATACAAATTAACTGTGTTATACTGTGTACAACTCTCTACATAATACGCACAAAGTGCTATATACTATAGTATCTGTAGGTGTGTTGTGTTTGGTTTTGGTAATTTGTTTTGGCATACCGGCCAATGTGTACAGTCTGTACTGTACTTCTGTGTGTATAATAAATATGTTGTTATTCATGCAGTGTTGTTTATAGCTTCATGTCTTTTAAGTGAACACTGCATTGGAACTTGAACCTCTGGTTCAACCTCACTCTAGATGTGTATCCGTTATACACTAGTCCATGTTGTACATTGTCAGAATGCCATCTGGTATACAAATTATGGAGATATTAATTAATCACGTCGAAGAAAGCACCTTTTTATGTGCGGTTTGGTGCTACATTATAGTCATAGTACGAATGATAGCACATGATGTATTCATTGTGTTTCAAACGATAGAGTGAAAATCCTCTTTTGTCGTTGCCCCTTCGATGCTATTTTTTTATCAACTTTGATGATTTGTGATTCGGAATTTTAAAAGCCTGCCAGTTGCTATATACTTAACCATGAGTATACATGCAGTTTTCCTTCAAACATTTCTCCAGAGGAAAAATGCAGTAAAGTTAGAGATGGCAAATAATTGATAAGTAGGAGGGTGGTAATTTATGCTGTGCGATTCTCCCGTGGACTTGATAGGTAAAAGAAATGGTTATTGGTGAGGAAGCAACTGGATCCATGTACTCGTTGATTGTGCAATTTGATTGTAAAATCTCTCACGCGAAAGGTTTTCAATGTATATTTTGCAATATTATATTTAGCTTTTGCTACCAATGGCTGCTATCTTGACATCATCCTTGCTGCTAATTACTTTATACCTATACTACTCTACTCATTTTGAAGCTTATACGAATAAGTATGAATTAAAGATTGCTGAAATAACAGTACTCTTATAGCGAATCTTCATGTGTGTCTATGGTGGGTCCCGAATGCTTGTAGTTTTCATACACATATCTTGATGAACCTTTGTGAGTGATATATGGCATAGTGTGGATGCAGGGCGTCGTAGAATGTTTCTGCAAATAAATGGCGCTATATAAATGCTGTTTCATCATCATCACCACCATTATCTGTGTGTGTATATATGAAGAGTTTGTTCCCACAAACCGATAAGTCCATATTTGCCAAATGGAGATATTTGCGATTAAAGGTCAAGAAAAATAAAGAGAATGATAAGAAAATTTTTGCTTCTTTTGACCATAACTTCAAAAATGCACCTTTATAATAGAGGTGGGCTATAGAGGGTCAATTTTAGGTCATATTTTCAGAACATGCTCATCACACCTTATTTTGATGACATTTTGCCTACTGACACCATTTTTGAAAAAAAGAACGAAAAAAATGCAAAATCAGGGGTGCCCCGGCCGAAATCGTAAAAAATCCAAGATGGCCGCCGTTTCGGCTTTAAAAATACATTTTTGGCCATAACTCGGCTATTTTTTGGTCTATTGTGATGGTTTTGGTGTCCAATTAACCCCATGTTTTAGGGGTCAAGGAAATGGATTATCATGATAATTTTAGTGGAAAACCTAAGCTTCTACATGAAACTAACCTTTTTCCCATATTTAGGGTTAAATTTCCTTCTCCTTTACCCCTACCCCAACCGCCATTTTTTTGCCTTTTTTTCCACATTTTTTTCAAGTCATGTTGACTACCATACTTTTGACAACAAGTTCTAGCAATCTGGTTTTTCTTTTACTACCGACAATACAGCAAGAAATATACAAATAACTTATGGTATACAATAATATGTATGTGTCATGAAATACTAGTACTGGTATGTGGCTGGTGCATTCAGAATGCACGGTAACTATGGAACCAGTATTAAATACTGTATCTGCTTTATAGTGTCCATTAACATTTTGGTCCTAAGACCTTTAACCCGTTGAGGACGGACTGATTTTGCTACAACACATATTTCCCATAGACACCTGCCCGAGTATACTCGGGACTCGTCCTCAACAGGTTAACAATATAAATAAATGAATATGATAATAAATAATAACAAATAACTTACATTATACATGGTTTACATATGTGTCATGCACATATCGGCATAGTGTGGCTTGTGCATTCAGGATGCATGGTGCATTGTAACAGAAGCCAGTGCTTATACTCTATCTGCTTTGTAGTGCTGATAAACATTTGGTATTCAGACCTGTAGTGCATGACACATTATGTAAACCATGTATAATGTAAGTTATTCAGGGGCGGATCCAGGGAGGACTGCAACCGGCGCACGCTCCCCCCCCCCCCGTTTATTTTTTTTTAAACAAAAGAAATAAAAAGAAAAAAATGTGGGAGGGTGCATGCGCCCCCCCCCCCCTTAATTTTGTAAACACATTTTTTTACGTATTCCTGGATCCGCCCCTGTTATTTGTATATTTCTTGCTGTATTGTTGCAAGAAAACACCACATAGCTAGAATTTGTTATTAAGAGTATGGTAGTTAACATGACTTGAAAAAAAATATGAAAAAAAGTGCAAAAAATGGTGGTTGGGGAAGGGGTAAAGGAGAAGGAATATTTATTATTATATCTATTTATTTATATTGTTAAAGGTCTTAGGACCAAAATGTTAATGGACACTATAAAGCAGATACAGTGCAATGCTGGTTCCACAGTTATCATGCATTCTGAATGCACCAGCCACATGACCAGTATTGGCATGACACATGCATGCATACCGTAAGTTATTTTGTGTATTTCTTGCTGTATTGTCGGTAGTAAAAAAAAAAAAAAAACAGATTGCTAGAACTTGTTATTAAGAGTATGGTAGTCAACATGACTTGAAAAAAATACGGAAAAAAGTGCAAAAAATGGCGGTTGGGGTAGGGGTAAAGGAGAAGGAAATTTAACCCTAAATATGGGGAAAAGGTTAGTTTCATGTAGAAGCTTAGGTTTTCCACTAAAATTATCATGATAATCCATTTCCTTGACCCCTAAAACATGGGGTTTGACACCAAAATCATCACAATAGACTAAAAAATAGCCGAGTTATGGCCAAAAATGTCTTTTTAAAGCCGAAACGCCGGCCATCTTGGATTTTTTACGATTTCGGCCTGGGCACCCCGGATTTTGCATTTTTTTCGTTCTTTTTTTCAAAAATGGTGTCAGTAGTCAAAGAGTCATCAAACTAAGGTGTGATGAGCATGTTCTGAAAATGTCACCCTCTATAGCCCACCTCTAGTTATAATTATGTAGTGACCAATATATCATTTAAAAGGTATAATTTTGTTCTTTATGACGGAGACCGTACTTCAAAATCTTCAAAAATGGACTTATCGGTTTTTGCGAACAAACTCTTCATATATACATTATATAATATCTCATATATCTCATATACTAGTAGTTATAAGGAGAGAGAAAGATACAGAGAGAGATGAAGGAACAAACTTGTAGTGCATTTTCGGTTAAAAGAAAGGCCGAGTTTATTCTACTCAAATTTTCGGTGACCTACACCTTCAACCTTCAGGAGTCTTGACAATGACGGTACCAAAAAAATTCTTTGAAGAAGGCGCCGAAAATCTGAGTCGAATAAACCTAGGCCTATGCTCTATTTGCCAAAAATGCATTACCACTTTTCTTTATTTCTTCGTGGAGCCAATGTGTGAAATCTCTCTCTCTCTCTCCCTCTCCCTCCCTCTCTCTCTCTCTCTCTCTCTCTCTCTCTCTATATATATATATATATATATATATATATATATTTATTTATTTATTATATAATATATATATATATATATATATATATATATATATATATATCACTGTGTATATATATGTGATATAATATGAGTGTGTGTGTGTATATATATGTATTATACATACACACGATTCAATTGTGTTAACATAATCATATTATATAATAACACATATGTCAATTTGAACTAAAATCATCTTCAAACTATCAACATCTGACATACACAACAATACGCACTAATAATATACAAAACAAAATCTATCTCTCTTCCTCTCTCCTCCTCTCTTCTCTCAACAATGAAGTATTGATATATATATATATTTTCTTTTTTTGGCGTCGTTCAGTAAATGTTGCTGCTGATAATGGGTTTTCATTCATGTTGAGGAATTTTTATATACTGCCAGACGTATACCATCCCCTTGCTGTATTTCAGTAAGCTGAATTAAAAAAAAAAAACACACAAACAAACAACGTAGTAATATGGCATCTTCATAGTTACATACTGTAGGTTGAACTTCAATATAAACACAAGTTATCTTATGGAGAATGCGTTTTCAATTCTACTCAGAATTAACTTTATTGCGGTGCATCAATCAAGGTTGCTTAACGTTTTGAGATTACCGTAACAGTGCGGACAAAAGCACCAGATTTTGAGTGGTGATCCCTCAGGAGTCAGGACCTGTGACTAAGATTCACGAAAGCTTCATGCCGCGAAAATAACACGGTATTTATGTATCTGAGGAAGCATAATGATATAAAGAGGGTCAGATCTATTGTAAAGTTTGTCATTTTTAATGGAAATGAAAACATGAACACAATCTTAAATTCCATGATCAAGAAAGTATTTGAAGCATTGGGATGATTGAGTTGAAATTACCGGTTTGTACTTTTCTTTTCTTTTCCCCGCGGCATGAAACTTCTGCGAATTGCCACTGACATTAAATGCATCGTGTAGAATCGCGTGAATTTTGCTTTCACGAATATTGGCTCCGTGCAAAATTTACGGATGTTTAATGCATGCTAAAAATTCAACATTTATACCATAAAAGAAATCAAACAAATTCCATTGCAGAGGGCTCCTACTCTAATACCATTTAGTATTGGTCCTCACAGGCCTATATCTATCTCCAAATTTGGTGACTTTATCCGCCGTGTAACGGTCACTTGAATTTCACTAAGCGAGGCTAGCGAGCTGACTATAATCAATAAGCACAAATGAAACTAAAGACAATATACTTTACCAGAAAGTAGATTCATAATAACTTCAGAAAACTATCTTGACCATCTAATTGTGATATAGCCATTCTTTCAAGATGAAAAGGACACAGTCTCTGAGGCGCAAAACAATGCTAGTCAATCTTCGATGTCCATGAAGAAGACGCAACTACCAACTACACCCCTTGACCCCCCCCCCCAAAAAAAAAAAAAAAGTGGATAGAACGAGTGCATATAAAAAAAAAAATACAATGAAACAATCCGATGACGGAACAATATGTAAAGTGCTTGTTTTCCTGGAGTAGGTCAATGCCCGGTAGACGGTATAAGCGATTAGATCATTCTTTTCTTTTTCCCGAACAAGTGTGCAATTCTCAGACAATTTCTGAGATTTGTCATTGAAAGAGCTACGATATTCTTGTTCTAGTTTATAAACTAGTTTGGCTTCCGAGAAAAGACGATCATGTGACACTCAGCTGGTCAATGACCTGGCTCGCGGAATAGACAATAAAGGTCAGACCGATCTGATGTTATCGGACTTGCGAAAATAGTTGATCTCACAGACTGCTTCTCCACAAGCTTAAACACTATGGAGTGAGAGGGTGTACTCTGCATTGGGTTGAAGGCTTCCTCAGAGATCGCACACAGGTAAAGTCCAGGTTGAAGTTGAAGTCAGTAAAGAGATAATTGTGGCATTTCGTGTGCCACAAGGGAGTGTACTCCGGCCCTTACTCCTATAGCCATCATAAAATCTTCTGGACTGTGTAAACAACTCTAAACAACTCGGCTCTTCGCAGATGACTGTGCTCTGTACCAGATGATATCGGGTCTCGGGGAATTACCCCCTGGACAATAACCCCGGACCCTTCCCCTGGCCCTAATCCTAATATCAATCCTGAACTTAATCCTAGCCCTAACCCAAAATCCTAAAACTAAACTTAACCCTAACCCTAATCTTAACTCTAACCTGCCACTAACTATAGTATTTAGCCGGTGGCGCCCTTTGGGGGTAATTGATCTCATCTCCCCATGATGCGAGACTACTCAAAGACGACCATGATAACTTGCAGGCCTGAGTACGAACACGGAACATGCACTTTAACCCAGTGTCAAGTGTGAAAAGTGAAAAAACTAAAACTAAAACTAAAACGCAAACCAGTCACTTCTACCTGTAACATCAATGTGATATTTTTTTTACAGAAGCTTCATCTGCCAGATATCTCGGGGTTCACATCAACAGCAACCTTAACTTCAACAACCATGTCGACATAAATTCCTAGAAAGCTAGCTCCGTGCCCTCGAGCTTTTCTTCATCGTATTAAACTTCAGAAGGTGTCCTCGTAAGATTAAAGAAGCAACCTACAAGACCTACATAAGGCCCACATGCAGCAGTGGCATGAGATCCACACACACAAGGAAACATCAAGAAAGTTGACCAGATCCAGCGGAATAGTGTAAGACATGTCATCGATAAATATAACATGACCGCCAATCGAGAGTCAGCGCCATGTTGAATGAGCTTCATTGGCTTACATTACAGAGCAGACGTCGGCACAGTAAGCTAGCAATACTCTTATACAAGATACGGTACAACCGGAAAAAAGAAAATGCATTTTCAAGTTTTGTTGGAGATGTAAAAAAAAAACAAAAAAACAATGAATGAATAAATGGATGATTTAATGAATTAATGAATGAGTGAATGAATATATAAATAAATGAATGAATGAATATTTATTGGAAAGACCACCTCACACCAATGTTGACATCAGATGCCTGAGGCCATGCAAGCCGATTCTGGATCCCACACTCCAGCTCACAAGTTTTCTCTTCATCCTTCTTTCCCTGCTCCTACAGAGAATGGAACAACCCGAAAGAAAGATCCTGCAATCTCCCCACCAATCGATGTCTTTAACAAGGCACTGAGGGAAGCTCTCATCTAGCATACAGCCATGTCAATGATTTTTGGCAGTACTTCACCTGTACATAATTACTGCACAACGTTGTTCATTCTAGGTAAACAATGATTGTCTGTTCATACAATGACGGAATGCACACCACTCTGCAGTGCGCTGATCTTCAATCATGAAGGAAGCATTTTTTACACAAGAAGAAGAAAAAGAAGAAAAGAGAATGTATATATCCTTTGTAATACTAAAAATAGTATACCGTACTATTATAGCGCTCTCATAAAAACACGAAAGTATTATGAAAAAAAAAACAAATAAGGAAAACAGATAGCAAATAGGTACAATAAAAACACAAGATCATTAACACTGTGTGTGCAGTTAATCAAAAAATGGTATGTGCCTACAAAGCCAGAATAGGCTTGTTATGTTGCACATACCCCGTGATATAATCATAAAAAATGACTCAAATGCTATTACGATATGTACCTAATTAATCACAGCAAAACAATATGTACTTTAAATAACGTACAAATAAAAAGAAGACCCATTATCCATATCCAAAATATCAATACTTACTAATCAACATCTTCTCATACTGTCTTTTGAAAATAATTATCAAACTGTACATTAAGTTTGCTCAAATCTAGAATGTTCCAAAGAACAGGACCAGTTTGACGAAACGAGTATTTACATTTGTCAGTTAAAAAACGCCATCGATGAAAATGATTGAGGATCTTGTATAATAATTATGTTTATTAGAGTTCAAAGAAAACATATTTTGCATATAAGGCGAAAGAGTTTTTGCATGATATCGTTGCATAAAAGAACATATTTGCATTTTATTCAAATCTTGCAATTTAAGGGTGTATAATGATTTAAAAAGTTTAGATGTTAGAGCTCTATAATCTGATTGTGTACAAATTCGAATTGCTTTCTTTTGAAGTAACAGAAGTCTTTGAGTTCGGCTAGAATACGTATTTCCCCAGATAGAATTACAGTAAGATAAAACGGATGAAATATAAGCATTATAAAGAGTGAACAAAATGTAACCTGGTAAATCATATTTTGGTCGATTTAAAATGCTAATAAAACGAGAATTTTTTGTACAAACAAAATCGATATATCATTCCAACACAACTTCCTATTCAATACAACACCCCAAAAATTTACAGATTCATAAAATTTCAAACGAGTTTCACCAATTTTCAAAATCATATCATCAGTATCACGTTGCACACCTCCGCGTTTAAAAAATACACATTGCGTTCTAATTGTGTAAATTAAGGTATTTACGTTTACAGAGTAGATTTTGAATAAAAAAGGCATAGAAAATGTGCAAGGATGTGATAGAATTTTGTTTGAAAATGCCGTGCTTCCTATCCATTCGATATCAAGTAAAAGGCTTGTTTTAAAAACTACGAACGTCTAATATATAATCGCCATGATAGCTGATCGAGTTAACCGACGTTAAGAATAGTTGCCATAATTTGAATAATATACCAACCGACGGTAACTGCGATAATAATAATAACAATGTATACCGGGTGTCCCAAAAAAAGCGGAACGGTGGATTTTCAGTACTTTGTGTTCTAAAAGTGATATATTTTTTGACATCATTAGGAAGAACATCTTCCGCAGAAGACAATGATATCAAAATCATTAAATTTGGTTCAGTACTTTTTATTCTACGCCAATTTCTGAAAATGCAGTAATTGTCAAATTTCGCCGGATTTTTGCGACTTATGAGATAATAATTTGAGTGCGACTCGCGATCCATACGGTGAACATTGTGTAAGCTCGGTGATCCATGTCAACAAAAGATACAGCTTTCACACTGGGCACGGGCCAGGAAAAAAAACAAGTGTGTGTGTGTGTGTGTGTGTGTGTGTGTGCGCGCGCGCCCAATATCAAAGCGTTATCTTTTGTTGACATGGATCAACGACCTCACACAATTCACCATATGGAACGCGTTTCGCGCTCAAATTATTATCTCATAAGTCGCCAAAAATTAAAAATGACTGCATATACAGAAATTGGCGTAGAATGAAAAATACTGAACCAAATTTAATGATTTTGGTATCATTGTCTTCTGCGGAAGATGCTCTTTCTAATGATGTCAAAAAATATATCACTTTTAGAACGCAAGGTACTGAAAATCCACCGTTCCGCTTTTTTTGGGACACCCGGTATATGTGTGTGTGTGTGTGTGTGTGTGTGTGTGTGTGTGTGTGGTTGTGTGTGTGTGTGTTTTTTTTTTTTTTTTGCCTTATAGCAAAATCAAGTTGAGAGTGGAATTGACGCATGTATACCTTCAAAGTGAATTTCCTCTGGTAGGCATTTTCAAGTTACCAGCTAAGCTCAATGGTCATTATAATGGTAGCTATTCAGAAGTATTTACACGCAACTTGTGCCTCATGAACAAAGTTTGTGTCAAAACCACGATCAATAATTTTATCATGCCCTACGATGGTAATATAACTTTTTTTGCCATTTTCATAGGAAAAACTCTTCCCTTGAAGAAAAAAAAAAGGATCGCTATCACGTAACCCTGTCGTCCAATGATTTCTGTCGACATCGTTACAGGCCCTTATCCGGTTGATTATGAGGGTACGTATCTTTTTTTTCATTTTGTTGTTTGATTTCCCAAAACACTTTCTTTTAGACCACGTAACTGATTTTTGTCGTTCAGAAAATAAAGCAAGAACAACTGACGTCGGGAGGACACAAGTCCCTCAAGCTCCCACTGGACTATAAAAGTGTCCACGATAGCCGCGAGGAAAACATTTAAAGGACAATTCCACCTTTTGTATACATGTGGGTTGATTGAATGCAAAAGTATTAGTAGGACACGTCAGTGAAAGTTTGGGGAAAATCGGACAATCCATTCAAAAGTAATGTTATCAAAGTTTTAAAATATCCGCGCAGTCACAGCTGGATGAGAAGACTACTACTGTTACACTCTCAAAACATCCCAGTCAGAACTGACCCGGAACTGGGTCCATTTGGGGTCATACACCGTCCCGGGTCAGAAATGACAAGGAATGGGGTCAGATATGACCCATTCAGAGTCATGAATTGGGTCAGGCTGACCCCATTCGGAGTCTTCATTACCAAATTCCAAGTCATTTTTGACCCGGACGGTGTGTGACCCCAACGGACCCAGTTCCGGGTCAGTTCTGACTCGGAATTTTTTAGAGTGTATGAATATCACATAATTATGTACAGTATAAGGAAATAAAAAGAAAACTCCACAATACTTAACTTTTTGAATAAAGTGCAAATATCTTCGACTTGCTAGTGACTTATGTTAAGGGTGATATTATTGCCCATGCCTTCTGAAAGAGAGAAGTCGAGTATTCTTTTGTTATGCGAAAAAGTGAAACTATCTTGAAAATTTCTTTATTCTTTCTTTATATCGTTGTACACGCATGACATCACAAGGTAAAGTAGTTTTCTCATCCAGCCGCGACTGAGCGGAAACTTCAACAATTCATAACTTTGGAACTGATTGTCCGATTTTCCTCAAGCTTTCACTGATGTGTTCTACTATTGTAGCTGCATTCATTCAACACACATGTCTATGAAGGTGAACTTGTCCATGCTTACCCACAGGCAAATTACTCAATTATCAACAGTACTCAGATCTACTAATAAACAAACGTCATGCTATGCTGAAATAGCCGACTTGTAAAGTGTATATCAACAAGAAAATGTATAGGCAGTGTGCAAAGTTTTCATTTTTGCTATGCATTCTGTGTATATGTAATTAAATGGATACACAGGTCTGTTATCTGTGCATAACTTACGCGCAACCTGCATGCCTCGCAACGCTAATTTCTCTTGTTAGACTAGAGGCTGGTTTTGCAGTGCAACCAAAATCACACGCAAACTTTGCGAGCTTTTGCACTGCTACGGTCGAGAGCAGAGAACTGTAGGGCACCATCAACCAGTTCTACGGCCAGGCATCTCTGGTAACCTTGGCTGTCGTAATGCAGGTCTGAGGAAGAAGACAAATGAAACGATTGTCAGAATCAGAAACAGGAATGGTGGGGAAAATACTACGTCTGGAATAAGAGCAACAATAACAACAACAGCAACAAAACCTTTAAATGCTTACCTCTTTAATGGCTAACTTAAGTAGCATTTATCAATTTTCATTTCATTTCTTTTTTATTCACATTATAAATGCTCTATAACCAGGTGATAAGACAATTCAAAAACAACAATTCATACAAAATCAAGTAGAGCAAAGACAACTATGGTATGTGACCCCCATGGGCGTCACCAGGGGGGGGGGGGGGGTGCGTTGGGTGCGAACGCACCCCCCCTTCAGATCCTTAAAAAAAAAAAAAAAAAAAAAAAAAATCAGTCTGCGAGCGACCTCAACGCCGGACGCTAAATAATTATTCTTTTCTATTTTTTTTAATATTTTGCACCAGGGAAAAAAAAAAATCGTCGGCAAAAACAATTCGCACCCCTGGTTCTGGCAGCACTGATTTTATACATATTATCTACTAGTATTCTACAGTGTTTACTATTCATCGACCATACTGTACATCCGTACGATATGGAGCACTTATACACGTTTGCATGTACGTGTGCTTCTTACAAGTATGTAGGGTCTATGTACGTTACTTCTGACCAATCCATATTGCCAGCCCAAGAGCGAGCCTTAGCCTCATTTAAAAAAAAAAGAAATGAAAAAAAAAATGGAGGGGCAAGCATATCATTTTGCCCACCCCCCCCCCCTCCATAATTCCAGAGACGAGATGATTTTTTTATCTTTTTTTTTGACAGAAAAACAAAAAAGTTACCCCCATGTAAATATTGGAGGGGCAAGCATATTTTAATTTTGCCCCCCCCCCATAATTAATGATTCCCGAAATGAGAAGATTTTCTTACTTTAGAAAGAAAACAAAAATGTTGCCCCCATAAAAATATTGGAAGACAAGGGCACCATTTGCCCCACCCCACATAATCATAATTCCCGCGATGAAAAGATTTTCTTGCTTTTTTGTTAGAATTCAAGAAATCTGTCCAATTATTTCACCCAAAAGCAGTGGCGTAACTACGGAGGGGGGGGGGGGGGGGGGGGGGGGGTGCGCCCCCCTCCCAATCCGCTGGTAAAAAAAAAAAAGAAAAAAGACTTACCGAAATAGTAATTCAAGTGTTAGTAAACTGCTTTTGAATGAAAGGGTGATCAAGAAATAACACATTTTTCTATGATTTCTTTTAACCATAATTGAATAGGTATATAGTATGAAACATTGTTCAAAAAGCCCGGACCCGACAAAAGATTGTGATTCAGCGTGATTCCTGGTTGGCATTCTGCATAATAAGCAGGATGTGCGCCGTGTACTCAGTACATCCGAACGAAGAGTCGCTACAATGTTGCGCAATGTGATGTATAATGTACACCTTTGTACCTTACGCTTCGTTTTATCAAAGCTAGCTCATTGATTTTGCAGTGTTGCTTTACATACTAGTCTTTCTCTATATGAAAATGTCTTGCATTGCCGATAAAAAGACTTGACCTGGGCTAATTCCTAACTTTTCCATGTAGGCCTACATAATACACACACACAAACAAAAACGCACAATTAGTTTAGGGGATGCTCTAAAGTGCAGATTTTGGACATCCTTCCCCTGCTTGGTCACTTCGACGCCACCTCGCTGGTCATACCTCCCCCAGTCATGAACAGAACCCACACCCTTGACTACCAGTGGCAGATCCAGGGGGAGGGGCGCACCGGGCGTCCCCCCTCCCCTTTAAAAAAAATAATAATATAGCTTCAAACGGCAGTTTTTGGACAATAAAATGTCAAAATTTTTAAGCTCGCTCGCTCCTCTCGCTCGCATTTAGTCGCAATGACATTTTCCTGAAGTTGCTGCCAGTAATTGCCACCTTGTGCGCCCCCCCTTAATTTCCAAAGCGAAAAAATATAGCTACAAACGGCAGTTTTGGGACTAATTTCGAAAGCAAAAAAGCTATAGCTTCAAATGGCAGTTCTTGGACTGTAAAATGTCAAAATTTTCAAGCTCGCTCGCATTCAATCTTTATGCCATTCTTCTGATGTTACTGCCAGCAATTGCCTGCAGTTGCGCCCGGTGCGCCCCCCTCAATTTCCAAAGCGAAAAAATATAGCCACAAACAGCAGTTTTTTCTACTTGTAAAATGTCAAAATTTTCAAGCTCGCTCTCTTCGCTCGCTCGCATTTAATCATTATGCAATTCACCTGATGTTGCTGCCAGGGCCTGCAGTTGCGCCCGGTGCGCCCCCCTTAATTTCCAAAGCGAAAAAATATGGCTAAGAACGGCAGTTTTTGGGCTGTAAAATGTAAGATTTTCAAGCTCGCTCTCTTTGCTCGCTCGCATTTAATCGTTATGCAATTCACCTGATGTTGCTGCCAGTAATTGCCAGCAGTTCCGCCCGGTGCCCCTTCCCCCTTAATTTCCAAAGCGAAAAAATATGGCTAAGAACGGCAGTTTTTGGACTGTAAAATGTAAAATTTTCAAGCTCGCTCTCTTTGCTCGCTCGCATTTAATCGTTATGCAATTCACCCGATGTTGCTGCCAGTAATTGCCAGCAGTTCCGCCCGGTGCCCCTCCCCCCTTAATTTCCAAAGCGAAAAAATATGGCTAAGAACGGCAGTTTTTGGACTGTAAAATGTAAAATTTTCAAGCTCGCTCGTTCCGCTCGCTCGAATGTAATCATTATGCTCTCCTGATATTGCTGCCAGTATTTGCCAGCAGTTGCGCCCGATGCGCCCCCTTAAATTCTAAAGCAAAGAAATATAGCTTAGTTTGTTTATTTTTTTACTGTAAAATGTCAAAATTTTCAAGCTCGCTCGCTCGCTCGCATTTAATTGTTATGCAATTCTCCTGATGTTGCTACCAGTAATGCCGGCAGTTGCACCCGGTGCGCCCCCCCCCCCCCTTTATTTCCAAAGCGAAAAAATATGGCTCCAAATGGCAGTTTTTGGACTGTAAAATGTCAAAATTTTCAAGCTCGCTCGCTCCGCTCGCTCGCATGTAGTCGTTATGCCATTCTCCTGATATCGCTGCCAGTAATTTCTCGTGTCACACCGTCATTGCATAATCCATTTATAGGGGGTACAACCCCCTCCGGCACTTCCACCCCCCCCCCCACCCTTGCTCGCTCCCTCGCATACTAACACCCCCCCCCCCCCCCCCCCAAGATGAAATCCTAGCTACGCCGGTGCCCTTTCCCCGCTTGGTTTCCCTCAATAAACAGTCAAAGACTAGGGATTGAGAGCTTCCTATATTCCAAATGTCTGTCCAAAAAATCTCGTTAACATTTATCGTCAAAACGCACCCCCCTTGAAAAAAAGCTGGTGACGCCCCTGGACCCCGCATTACAAAACCATCAAAAAGTTGCCAGACACAAAGCTTTATCTGAGGGCAGATTCTGACAGGACAGATCTAATCTTCAGAATGATTCACAGCTCAATGCCGTGGACTTTCCTAACCTATCAACTAGTCGAAACAAGGGTAAAAGTGTGTAAAGTGCACTCCAGATATAACGAACATGATTATAAAACGAAATTCCTGTCACGAAAAACACAATATAATGGTATGTGACCCTGCATATCAAAACCAACGAAAAGCTTTATCTGATGGCAGATTCTGATAGAACAGATTAATCTTTAGAATGATTCACAACTCAATGCCATGGACTCTCCTAAAATATCAAATAGTCGAAACAAGGACAAAAGTGTACAAAGTGCACTCCAGATATAACAAACGATTATAACGAAATTCCTGTCACGACGAAGTACAAATTCAGACGGCATCAGTATCAGCACTATGTTTTAGTGTTATAATAACATATCCTATTCGATATAACGGACGAACACCAAACGTCTCGAGGGCTTCGTCAGCAGGTTGTTCGTTATAACTGGAGTCTACAGTAACTGTACTGAGAAAAGAGGATCTGAAGTGCTAGTCTCTTCAAGCGCTGAATCTCACCGTGACCTTGTGTGTGTGTGTGTGTGTGTGTGTGTGTGTGTGTGTGTGTGTGCAATCAATGGGACCCAAAAAGATGAAGAAAAAAAATGTTAATCTTCACAGCAAAAACAATGACGTGATTTGTCAGATTACTCTGAAATTTATCATGCTTTACACATTCTATTCATTACCAAAAGAATGCTTATTTCAAAGCAGTATACACCATCCTTTTAAAAGTTAGGAGAGTTGAGAGTGAAGAGCGTGTAGAGACTTTTTTTACCTCCGCCAAGGGAGGAGGTTATGTTTTCGTTTAATACCCTTGGTTCGTTTGTTTGCTTGTTCGTCCCTGCGCAAAATAACTCGAAAAATAGTTAACGGATTGGAATGAAACTTGCAGGAAAGGTTGAGAATGACACAAGTAACAAACGATTAACTTCTGGTAGTGATCCAAGAATTCTGGGGGAATTTAGGGCTTTTTACACTTGTGTTTCTTAACCCCGGACTTTCTCTGACCCAGGACTATCGTTAGTCCCGTACCAATTTTTTCAGCTTTTTACACTCGCCAATTAGTCCCGTACTATCTCTTGTCCGGGGCTAAGGAGAAATCTGACCTTTTTACACTCGCATTTCTTAGCCCCGGACTTTCCAAACAACATGAATATTCATAATTACGCTGTGTACTGTACACGTACACGCACGCACCGGCATCACTTGATGACCTCGTTTCTGATTGGTCACTGAGGGTCGGACTTCGTCTCCGTCGCTTAGCCCAGGATTATTTTTTCGTTCTGTTTACACTCACTTGCTTGGCACCGCAATTGCGGTGCTAGCACCGCAATTGCGGTGCTAACCCCTGCTATTTTGCAGGGCCAGATAGTACCGTACTATCGGTGGGGCTAGCCCACTTTGGCAAAAACGATCAGTGTAAACAGAAAGTGGGCTAAGGATAGTCCCGTACCAACGGTGGGGCTAAGGCCCCCCCCCCCCCCCCCCCCCTTAGCCCCACCGTTGGTCCGGGGCTAAGCAAAAATTTACAAGTGTAAAAAGCCCTTATGTGAAGGATTTTCGATATTTTGGCAGGTAGCGTCAATGAACTTGGGAGTTCAGGCTGCGCGTATTTGAGGTTTGCACGCGCACACTAAAGTGCGTGCTCTAGTTCCTGCTAGGCGAGGCACGCCGTG
This sequence comes from Diadema antillarum, assembly GCF_040938485.1. Lineage (NCBI taxonomy): Eukaryota > Metazoa > Echinodermata > Echinoidea > Diadematoida > Diadematidae > Diadema > Diadema antillarum. The sequence goes on from NW_027271135.1 coordinate 1,976,438, forward strand.
CAGCTGAGGGTTTATGACGTAACAAAGGCTTCTATACTGGGAAATCGGACGACTTTCAGCACACATTGCAGCTAGAAGTACGTATGGGTGGAAATCACTGATATATCTATGGAAGAACAAGAATAGTGGTGGAAATGAGTTGCATGTTTGGCGGAGGTCTGCGCTCTCAGAGTGCTTCTATAGTTTAAGAAATGAAAAAAAGGAACGCCAGTAAATAGGCCTAGTCCTTATCTAACTATTCTTCAAGAAAAGTTTTCGAGAAAATTTGCTAAGAAAGCAGTTTCAAATCCATTCTATGATCTCAAATGTGAACGTAATGTAGAGGAAGATTTTATCTTGCAGAAAATATGAAAACATGCAGATTGATATAGTTTGACCCGTTTTATATCTATATTGAGCCCTCACATAAAATCAGTGCGTGCTATACTTCTTTTTGGTTTTGTTATGCATGGTCATACATTATGTCCACACAAAAAAAGAAGAAGCAGAAGCCAAGATGGACATGCAAAAACAACAACCGTAATATTTATATACATAACACCATCCACACATAAAACAAAGAAACATAATAAAACTAGATATATCGCTACGGCGACTGATATGCCTCCGCCATAATGCATGGTTCTCCTAATAGGTCTATAGCGCAATGTCTTGACAATGTGTGATGACAGTTTCACACAATCGGCAAAATATTAAAATGACAGGTTTGACACAAATGTGCTGAATGTTCACTTTCCTAGAACTAGGTTCAATTGGATGAATGATTAAACTGTCAGAGTGTAGGTATTTGGGGAACTGATGATTTTTACTTGACTTTTGACCCTTTTATAAGTTTATGTATTGAGTGATTTTAAAGGTATTGAAAAAAAGTATAATGTCAGTATCAAATGGAAAAATAATATTATCTAAACCTGGCCTTTGACCTTTGACCTCACAGTTCCAAAGAGAATCACTGTTAGGTTGAACATGCATGAATATGTAAGTTTCATGATGATACCTTGAGTTACTATTGAGATATGGAAGAAAACGTTTAATTCAGCACTTTCACTTGACCTTTGACCTTTTGACCTTTGACCTTTTGGCAAGAAACCTCCCACAGAATATATATTGGGTAATACATGTATGCATCAAGTAAAAAAAAACACCTTCAGGCATTGCATAAATATAAGGAAAGTAGTGATATTTTGAGGAGTTGACCTTGACCTTTGACCCCTGACCTTTGAACCATGATCCCCAACTTCCCTAGATAATCACTGCCCATTGGAACAAGCATATATACTAAGTTCCATGAAGATACCTTGAACCATTTGCGAGATATGGAGAAAAACATGAATTTTCAACCTTTTTTTCACAAAATAACCTGTGACCTTTGACCTTTGACACCGTGACCCTAAAATCCAAACAAAGTATCATCCCCCAGGACATACCCTCATACCTAGTTTAATGTAAAACCACCACACGGTCCTTGAGATATCGACAAAAACAAAACGGGACGGACGTACGTACGGACGGACGGACGGACGGAGGTACGGACGGACGGACGGACGGAGGTACGGACGGACGACCCGAAAACATAATGCCTCCGGCCACTTCGTTGGCGGAGGCATAAAAACACACACACACTCTCGATGGGTGTTCAAGAGCACGGAGACCATCGTGGCCCCCTATAGACACCCATCAAATTGTCTTGTTCCCCAATCACCACCCCACAGACTGCAAGAAGCATCAACACTCGACATGCCCACAACAAATCATAACATTGACTGCCCGGTCGGATGTCTATCTCAGATGTCTAGCTCAGGGGGGCATTTCATGAAGCATTTCGTCCGACAGAGTTGTCGGACAAATTTGCTCTCAGCCAGTCAGACGCAAGGATTTCAGTAGCTTGTAACAGTTTGTCCAAAAAATATCTGACCAAACTGCTTCATGAAATGCCCCCCTGATGTCCTATCAAAGGCGCACCCCTCCACTCTGCGCAAATACCGCAGCTGAGATGATGAATTAAAAATGATGGCCATTCCACAAAAATAAAAAATAAAAATCAACCATTTCAAATAGAAAAGAAGTCGGAGCTCATCTTGACCGCCTTACAGACCATTTCCACGCCAGTTGTGATTTCCTTTGGGTTCATGGCATTTGCATAATTCGATTTCTTGACCATCAAAACATACCGTCACTGCGCCTGCGGTCGACCAGCCGTTTCTGCTCAACTTACTCTCTGGTCAACAGTGCTTAATGCTACTATGACGGGGTAAGCACTATCTGGGCACCCGTCCCGCTTCATCATGAATATTCATCATCTACATGTAATCGTAATACCGTTGAAATACATATTTTTTTCATTTCCCGGCAGCGTTTTTACATTTCTCGGCAAAACTGAACATTTTTTCATTCTCCGGCGAGACGTTTTATCATTCCCCGTTGATGCAATTTTTCGAGATTTTTACATTTCCCGGCCATACGTTTTGCACGTATCCTGCGTTCTGTCATTTACTAGTACAGTATCTTACTGCCTGATGAATATTCATGATGAAGCGGGACGGGTGCCCAAATAGTGCTTACCTTATGACGGCTGCAAAAGCAAGCGCGCCATCTAGCGTTCATGATGGACTCAGAGAGTCTACTAATGTTGAAGAATCCCCCCCCCCCCCCCCTTCGAAAAAGAACGAAAATAAGACCTGGGGGGGGGATCCAGATCACTATCAAAATTGAAAACCTATTCTTGTCCATTCTCAGGTAATTCTTTTAGAGGTATAAAATACTATTTACTTTCATAACAGGCAACAAAAAGGAAAAAACAAAAACAAACAAACAAACAAACAAACAAAAACACAACCTCCTTGGAGGAGGCAATTAACAAACATTGCAACGATACGTTAAAAAAGGAACATAAATAATAAATATATTAATTATTATAATCCATCAGCATGATCTAATGTCAACTATCCATTTCAAGTGCACTTACTAAGAGGCTGGTCCACAAAGAGACAGAGACTGCTCAACAGAACACTGTTGCCGCGAGGAGGAGGCCCGCATCGCCAGTCACCTTCACTGCCAAAGTCATCTTTGGTCCATGATGTCTGATCCGACGGCCAGCAACATGTGCAGTACAACCAGATGAGGTCATGATCACCACACTGGTCTCTCACTGCATTCACTATATCCAGGACGTAAGACTGGTTGACAGGGATCGGCCGGGCTTTACCTGCAGGACACAGAGAGCTGCTCCGGGCCCGTCTGCGGCATGTGATTTCAATGGAGTCTACCCCAAGAGACGAACAATACACACATACACAAACACACACACCAAATAGAAAAAGCAATGAAAATAGAAGAACAACAAGTGATGGTATATTAAATGTACATATATATGAATTATATATATATAGCGTGAGAGATAGTTCCCTGGGTCCCGAACGTGCGCGGTGCCTCATTGTTGGTTGCATATATATTGAAAGAAATTGGACTGAGGCGGGCCTAATGACGAGCCGAAAGCTTGACAAATAAAAGGGAGACTAAGATCGAGAGCAACGTCCCGCCTCAGTCCAATTTCTTTCAAATATATATATATATATATATATATATATATATATATATATATAGGCCTTATATATCAATACACATTGTGTATAACTGACACTGTCTATTCAAATCATTAAAAAAATACAAAAAAAGTCAAGGCTGTTATTGTTGACAGCAAGAAACGTAAACATGCACGCATTTTTCTTTGATTGACTTTTAGTCTTATGTCATTCTTATTATAAGCTGACAGAATTCGGAGGCACATGCATTAAACATTGTATAGTCAGAAACACTTAAAACACACAAGTGTCAGAAATACGATTCTATGAAACATGTTAAATGCATCAGCTATGGTGCACGGAGAGATTGAATTAATATCATTGCTATGTTTAAGAATCAATTGATTCTCATATCTGTAAGCTACCGCATGTCCGACACCGCGTAAATTTGTTTTGAGGTAAATATGAGTAATCGATTATCCCTTTGCATGTCTTCGCTTTAACTTTGGATAAGTTCCACATGGATTTCAACCTTTCATGTAATTTAGAAATGACACAAAATTAAGACATACCAGTTTGCAATATGGAAGGTAGCTATAAAACATTCCTGACGGTTATAGTTGCAAACAAGTCGAATAACTTTCATGAAGTGAGTACCTGTTGTAAATATAGGTCTTTATAAACTACCACATATTTCGTACTATCTGATGTACACATGAAAGTACATGTAATTGTGCACATCAGATACGAAAATATACGTACGTAATAATTTGCGGCAGTTTACAAAACGTCTTGCAGTTCCTGCAGGGTTTACCTAGAAGTGTTTACTGTTCTAATTCATCGTTTCATTTTTTTTTCTGTGCCTAGCTTACCTTCATTTATAACAAAAATGCAGGAACCACAAATTGGATATCAACTGATTTCACACACACACCCACAGAAAAGGAGAAGAAATAGAGAGGTTTTTAACATATTCATCGTTCCCAACATTTTGGCTACTTGTCTCACCATTGATACCAGGTGCCAGAAGAAGTGCATGGCTTTAAAAATGTATTCCCTATACTCGTGCAAAATCCATAAAGAGAGATATTAAACCACAGCTATAAAGAATTATTTGCATTCGTTATAATATCATAATATGTGACCGTGCACCACAAAACGAACAAAAAGTCGCACACACTGATTTTGTGTGAGGACTGAAAATAGGTGAAATGGGTCAACCTACCCGATCTTGACTTTGTAATATTTTCTGAAAGAGCAAGTCTTCTCCTACATTATGCTAAAAATTGGGATCATAAAACGGACAAGAAAATGTGTGGGTTTTTTGTTGGAACAGTTTATCTCGAACATTTTCGGTAGAACAGTGTGATTAGGTGTGTTTTTAGAGTCCCTTTTTCATTTCTTAAAAACCTTGTACACACACTTCACTTTCAACTGTAATAACTTTTGAAAGGATAATGCTACTGCTTTGAAAGTTTACATCAATAATAAGCAGAATGTGTTAATAAGGCACGCTTAATTTCACTTTAATCTGATAATACCTTCATTGTTGTTATTCTGGTGGTTTACATCCTGTTTTTTGTCCCATTCGTTGCACAGCCAGCGCGGCTTGGTAAAGATTTAGCGCTTGCCTAGACGTTGCACTTCAGAGCCTCTTTTCTCCGTTCACACTTTTCCTGCGTGTGTGTTTTCTTTCCAATAATCAGATATAGGTTAGGAGAGTCCATTTGATTTGAGTTATACATCATATTAAAGCTTAAAGTCTGTTCTTTTAAATTATGTTCTCAACTAAAATTTCTTGTCTGGCGACTTTCTGTGCGTTTTGTGATGCAGGGTCACATAATGTGTTTGAACATTTCTCTTCATGATTTCAGTGTTGACAAGATCTATTCCATTTCCCAATGCCCTCTTTTTTCGGTCGAGTTATGTAGAAATATAAAGTTACTGACTGAACATTGTGAAGTAATTAGTGGAACTCATTTCTAATCATCGCTTAGATATAAACGAGAGAAAATCTTGAAATCTCAAGAGAAACGAACAGATCAGTGCTGATCATTCACTCATACCTGCTGACACATGGGACGTCGCAACGGCCGTAGATGTATCAGCACACCCTGTGCCAGAGGTAGTAGTCTCCTTCATGGTTGTCTCAATCGTCGACATCCACTTCGTCGTCGACCCGGAGTGAGTACTTAGCTGGCTCCCAGGAGTTGTTCCAGACACCGTTCTAGCAGTCGGTAAGTGAAGAGCTTCAGCTGTCGTAGTTGCAACAGTTTGTGTAGGAGAAGAGGTGATCCGTTCACCAGTGACCTCAGGTGACCATTCACTTGTAGACTCTTCCAAGATATTTGTTGGTGTACCTGGGTGAAAAAAAAAAAAATCAAGAAGTCGCCCATTACAGGGAAGGTTTGTCTTTTGAAGGTTACGTGCCGCCATGTACGCTTGTGGGCAGATTCTACAAATAGTGAGCAAAGTAAATACTCATTAAGACACCATTAACTGCTGTTTCAATCATAGCTGTGAGAAGGGATAAAAAAAGAAAACCACAATCCACAACAGATTAGCAGCATCTGCATCAAAGTTTGCTTCACCAGAAATACCTCTCTCTTGAGTGGTTTGTTGACCAGTCGATTTCCATTCCGTCGTGGACCAGGTATCAATACCTGATCCACTCCCGTCAATTGCCACAGTGGTTTCATACACCCACTCTAGACTTGCAGTGGCCGACTCACGGTGACCCTCTGTCTGTGTTTCAGAAGTCTTCGAGGAGGTGGAGAAGAGGTGCTCCTCTCATCTGTTATTCCAAGTGACCCATCGCCGGTAGATTCTAGCAACTTGTTTGTCAGTGTACCCGCGTGGAAAACATCTTAATATGTTGTTCATCAATAATAGCTTCCGATTTCACCTATTTATTATCATAGATTTATCATATTCATCTATTCTGTTCTTGTGGAATACGTGTAACATATTCTAGGACATTATGTGATGGGTTCCCTCTTTTCCATACATGAACCTGCACGACAATACCAATATGAAGGACCGATTCTAAATGAAAGGACTTTAAGCTTCAAAATTTTGTACAACTCAATCCAAATGGACTCCCCTAACCTATCTAATTAATAGTGGAAAGAAAGTACACACTCTGGAAAAGTGTGTGTAATACTGAGAAAACACGCTGTGTTAATGGAGGACATATTCAAGCAGTTAGCCTCTAGTATACCAGATCGTGCTCTGCGATGGATGGAAAAAAACAAACAAACAAAAATCAGGATGTGAAACACCACAACAAAAACAATAAAGGGATGATAAGATTTAAGGGATTGTATAGTTTTGGTTGAGACCTAATTTCAGGTTTCTAACATTTTGGGGTGAGATAATGAGAAACCACTTATGAAATATGAAAAAGCATGTAATCATACAAGGAATTCAATGTTTATTTGATGAAAATTGGTTTTGAAATGGCTGAGATATCCCAAAAAGAGCGATTCTAATAAGGTGTGGGACCCACACTTCATTACGATCGCTTTGTTTTACTTTGTTTTTTGATGTTCAGTCATTCCAAACCCGATTTTCATCAAATAAACTTTCAATTCCTCTTAAAATGGTATATTTTTTGTACTATATCATAAGTGTTTCTTGGTATCTCGCAAAAAGTTAAAAGCCCAATTATCATCTTCACCGATACTGTACCATCCCTTTAAGTTGACAGTAAGGCTGCCTTATCAACACATTCCAATAAAAAAAAAAAACTATTATCAAATTTCGGTAGCGTTGTTTTAGGACACTACATCCTGTACGTAGAAACGGTTGTTCTGTTATAAACACACACCAATATATCAATTATGACTATGTATCTAAAACTGCCGATTCCTCGTATCGATGTGACATATAATCAAAAGAAGAAAAAAAAAACATAGACTATCCATATTCTTCATTTGGCATCTGTATGACAAAGTATCTCCCAACCATGCGCCCCTAGTTAATTGAGATCGTCAAAAGAGAAATCTTTTGAACATCGCTACCGTGAGAATCAAATGAAGAATCTATTTAAAAAAGAAAGAAAGAAAGAAAGACATGTCTGGCATACATTAATTCTCCTCAGCGCTACAATGATTAATAAACATAGGTTCATCATTCAACCTTACTTATGATTATGATTAAACATGTTTGTGTACAGTTCTGGTCGAGGTGAGGATTTAGCTTTTAACGTTTTGCGAGATAATCAAAAAACAATCTATGAGATGTCAAAGAGCATGCAATTCTAAGGGGTATCAAACGTTTATTTGATAAAAATCGGTTTTGAAATGGCTGAAATATCCAAAACAAGGTAAAACAAAGAGATCCTAATAAAAGGCGCGGCCTGTCGCCTTTTATGACTATCACTTTTTTGGATATCTCAACCATTTCTGAAAACCAATTTTCATCAAATAAACGTTGAATCCTTCTTAAAATTACATGCTCTTTCATATTTCATGAGGTTCCTCATTATCTCACTTAGGAATGTTCAAAACATGAATCCCCACCTCAACCAGTACTGTACAGTCCCTTTAACTGTCAGAATTAATGTCAAGCCCATTCTACGATTAAAAGGGGAAAACGGTATGTATAAACATGTCAAGGAAGTAGAATGCAAAAAATGAATGCTGGTAGGTTGCCTTTCTTCTCTGTTTAGAATAAAATTGGGGAAAGCGATTGTTTGTTTGTTTGTTTGTGTGTGTGTTTGGTTGTTTTTTTCTCCTTGGGCCTCTGGTATGATCGCACTTCGTAGATAAGTATAATGATAAATATTCCTAATAAAGGACAAGTCTACCTTCACATGCATGTGGATTGAGTGAATGCAACAATATCAGTAGAACACATCAGTGAAATTTTGGGGAAAATCCGACAATTCATTCCAAAGTTATGAAAGTAATATTATGAAATATCTGCGCGGTCATTGCTGGATAAGAAGACTACTCCAGTGTATGATGTCACACGGGTACAACAATATAAGGAAAATAAAAGGAGAATTTCACAAAACTTCACTTTTTGAATAAAGTGCAGATTTTTTTTTTTTTTTTTTGTACTTGTTACTGACGTATGAAGACCTGAATATAAGAACGACCCAAGTCCAATTTTTGGCCAAATTCAGTTTGACATGGGAAATTGTAGCTTATGCATGGATTCATCCTGTGTGTAAATGATAAATCCTAATTACCCCCGGAAGTGCCTGAACTGAATGAGTTAAATCTTACAATAATGTATTAAATGAAGGACTTGGGTCATTCTTACATTCATATTATAGCGCCCTCTCTCATCCTTCTCTCCTCTCTATAGCAGATAGAGATGTGATTCAAAGAACGACCCAAGTCCATCATACAAAATGGCCTCTCCACAATTAATGTAAATGTTAATTGTCGTAATAGTAATAAATGTTATAAATTGTATATACAATGTTGCCTTCCCATCACATTTAAATAGAATATTATTGGAGAAATAAAAAAGATATGAAGTTTTTTAAAGTTTACTCGAAATGATCTTCCATGGACTTGGGTTATTCTTATATTCAGATACTCGTATGTTGAGGGTAATATTGTTCCACCTGCCTTCTGAAAGACAGACGTCTTATGTCCATTTGTTATGCGAAAAAAGTGAAAATATGGTGAATTTTCTTTATTCTTTCTTTATATCGTTGTACACATGTGACATCACAAGCTATAGTAGTCTTCTCATCCAACCGTGACTGAGCAGAAACTTCAAAAATTCATAACTTTTGAACGGAATGTCCGATTTTCCTCAAACTCTCACTGATGTGTTTTATTAATATTGCTGCATTCAATCAAACCACACTTCTATGAAGGTGGACTTGTCCTTCAAGCAACATCGACCACCCATTTCATGATGGAAGGACAGAGTTTTGTTTGTTCTTACCGAATTCACAGAAGTCTCCGGTAAACCCCTCAGCACAGTGGCACTCGAAATTAGTCTTGGTTTCCTCACATACGCCATTCTGGCACGGCTCTTTCCAGCAATCTGTTTGATTAAATTGATTAATGTTTCAAGCTTACACTCACAAATAACTAGAGATTGGTGCTCGGCGGGTTGCGCAGCCAAGCACACGGTATCCCCACAGCATCATACATCCTCGCAATATATAGAGCTCACACAGAAATTCCATAAATAAATACAGTTATCATGGCAACAATGATCCTGTCCACATTTTGCCTCTGGGTACCAAATTTGATGACAATAATATGATGCAGCGGTATAACTCTGCAGAATCTAAAGTATCCTCTGGCAGTACCTGCGAGGGAATACAATTATAGAGTAATCTGGATGCACTGTAAGCCTAACCCTCTTCCAGTCTGCGATTTGGATGAATTTGGGATAAAAATGTATAACATGGCAATAGGACTGGTGACAACAGGTATCAATGCAGACAATTGCTTTTTTTGGTTTTTTTTTCTGTTTCCACTTCTGATATTTTATTGTTTTGTTAAATGACAAAGCGGGTTCCATGACAAATGCTGTGATGACAAATGCTCCGTCAAGGAATCCTAGTGTTGAAGCGCATATAAAGCTTAACGCTTACCCTAATCCAAATCTTTACTCTGCCTTGAACCTAACACCCAATCATACCCATGGAGAAGAAACGCAGCCGGTAGAGCGCTCACAAGGAAATCTCTGCTATTTCCACAAAAAAATTCTTGTTACCATGGCAATGATGTCTCCGCCCACACCAAAAACAATATGCGTCTTCGTCTTACCATAATACACCTTCATGCCAAATTTGAAGATAATAGAAGAAGACGTGCAGCCAGTAGAGTGCTCACAAGCAGACCCTATTGGATTTACCTTTTCATGTATAAAGACGGAACAAGCGAGGGCGCCATCACCAAAAAAATAGGCCTCTTCATCTTACTATAATACACCTTCATGCCAAATTTGAAGATGATCGAAGAAGAACTGCAGCCAGTAGAGCTCTTACAAGCAGACCCTATTGAATTTACCTTTTCATGTATAAAGACGGAACAAGCGAGGGCGCCATCACCAAAAACAATAGGCGTCTTTACCATAATGGACCTTCATGCCAAATTTGAAGATGATTGGAAAGAAAACGCAGCCGGTAGAGCGCTCACAAGGAAATCTTTGCTATTTCCTAAAAATTCTTGTTACCATGGCAACGATGTCTCCGCCCACACCAAAAACAATATGCGTCTTCGTCTTACAATATTACACCTTCATGCCAAATTTGAAGATGATCGAAGAAGAACTGCAGCCAGTAGAGCGCTCACAAGCAGACCCTATTGGATTTACCTTTTAATGTATAACGACGGAACAAGCAAGAGCGCCATCACCAAAAACAATAGGCGTCTTTGTCTAACCATAATACACCTTCATGCCAAATTTGAAGATGATCGGAAAAGAAACGCAGCTGGTAGAGCGCTCACAAGAAAATCTCTGCGGCGGCGGCGCACAGTGGGCCAGAATGAGCCCAAAGTGCGCCAAAATTATATGCCGTGGTTTCTTTTTACCCAAATTTGGTATCTAAGGGTAATTCGGGGCGTAGAATTGATTGAACATAATTTTAAACTCATATGACGTCACTGTGATGCTGTTTTTTCATTGGCTACCAAAAATCTGTCCGTAAATGACAAATAAATCAATGCAAATCTTAGGCTGTTATTTTTTTTTCTTTAAAGATTAATTTATCTTTTCACATTCACTGACACTGCTTTTATACTACCATTGAATATACGATGCTTACATGTCATAGAAAGTGTGTAAACATTCGGGTTTCGTTAAAAGAATCGAATTTATGCTGAAAGTTCCATATTACACACGTACTGCGAAATGATACTGTTGTCCGTGTAAACTAGTTAAAATATAAGTTCATGATGTACGCTGTACGTTTGAGTGAATTTATTCACTTTATTCTAGCAGGACATAAATGTGCGATATAAAATCAATTTCCGATATAGTTCTTATCTCTCTACTTCATAATTATTTAACCTTAGGCATATGCAATATCAATTCATACAAGCGCAAAACCCATTTTGTCTAATTTTAATGGAAAGATAACAAATTGTGAAGTCAGTAATCAGGAAAATGAAAGGTTATGACTTAGCAGCTAAGAATGAGTCTGCCGTGTATGAAAGTTTACTTGGAACAGCTAAAATAAAAAGTTTTTTTTTTGAATGAAAAATTCATCGGAATCACTATCATATGAAATTATAACTTCATCCACGTTCCATAATGATTTTTTTTTTACTCATCAGTCGTCGGAAGCAAAGTTTGTTTGTTTGTTGTTGTTGTTGTTGTTTTGTTTTTTTGTTTTTTGCTTCCGACAACCCACAAAGTGGTATGGGATTACAGTCTGATGAATCCGACTTGTATTGGTCGCCTATCAGGTCAATGTCAGACATGTCAGGCGTGATCCGATGAGGCAAGATCGTCCGATGAGGATCACGCGAGCAATGTCTGACATTGACCTGCAATCGGATTCACAAACTGCGATCCTATACACTTCGCTGAGCGACCGGAAAGCAACAGACTTTGCTTCCAACGAGTAATCGATGATAACAAATTCTCTGTGTTTTGGTGTATAACGTTCTATCTGCATATGTCAAGAGTAGGATCGAAGTATTTAGGTGTCCACACAATATGTATCGCAGTGGGAATAGCTATGTTAACAGTAGTGGCTATGACAATTATGGACAATATGGCTATATGGCCTTGGCTATGTGCAATCATGTACTCTTTTATCTTCGGAGGAGGGGTCTTTTAGGTGCCGGACTAGCCCTATACATGTATTTTATAACTCTGTTTGCCTCTTATTCAGTGTTATTCATGTGTTTAGTTGGAAATCCGTGGCAATCTAAACTTTTCATTAGGGTATATTAAAAAGAGAAATAATTAGCCTCTTTTTTTAGGATATTTAGCATAAAATATTCATGAACATTAAGTTTCTTTGCATTTTTATGGCATTCATAACGTAAAATGAACTCTGAGAAATATGTGGGAGAAATTACAGGTTGATATCTCAAAAACTACACGTTGGAATTACTTATTTATTAAAGAGGTTACAATTTGCTTTGAAACTCTTAGAATATTGTATTTTGCTACTTCAGGTAGGAAATATACCCCTTTAATGTACATACCTGATTTAAATATTTTAAAGTTATATTCTTCAAAGTATTGCCTCTCAAGAGCGCATGTCAAAAATTAAAAAATCCCAAGTGCCCAAAGTGACTTTTAGCGCACTTTGGTATCTCTCTGGCCCACTGTGCGGCGGCGGCGGACGCGGCGCGACGAGGCCAAATCCATAGTATCCTCCGAACTCTGTTCGTGGGATACAATTATAGGCTAACACCATTCATGTTAGAGTAATTATTTAGATAATGATAATGATTATAACAGTAATAATAATGATAATAATAATAATAATCACACTAATAATGATAATGTTAATACTGCTACTACTACTACCACTAATAATAATAATAATAACTAATAACATTGATACAAAAAGTAATGATGATAATAACAATAATAAAGATAAGATAATAGCTGGTTTTTGTAAAGTGCATTCCAGACTTGTTAAAGTTCAAGTGCTCTTTACAAAATTTACCCCATGCCTGGATACATTGGGAATTAAATTACCAAAGTATCGCAACTGTGTGAATCATTTGATTTTCTTTTACACGTGTAATTTGTAAAAACTCTGAAAATGTCACAAACATTTACGCACGAGAATCAAATGTGAATGATAACATTTATCGATTTTTTTCCCCTAATGTGTTTGCCATTCAAATTGAAAATCGCGTCATTTAACGTCAGAAAAGAAGAAGCGCCATAAAGGTGGTATATCTAATATATTGTTCAATCATTACATCCTTAGTTTTTTTTTTTTATAATTCAGTATTTAATAATGCAATGCAAAATGAAGTTAAAAATCAGTCTTAATACGAAGGACATTTTTGAGCGAACAAAATTGAATTTTGAATTTCTAAATAAGTTTGTTGAATATTGTGTCAACGACCATCCATAAGGAAAGAGCCAGTGTCACCACTGAAGAACTGGGAGGACATTTCACTTTACAGAACACTCTGTCAGGTCGCCAGGGTAACGTCGACGCTACCAATTTAGAAAAGTGTTTTGGTTGGTCGAGCTACACCCACATCTAAATCTGTTGATGTGTCGACAGTCAGCAAAATTTTATCTCATTTCATTCCATTTATTTCACTTCTTATACACGCGTAATAATAATTTGAATACACATACGAACACAAATTCGATACAAAATTGCAATCAAAGAAAAGACGAGTTAAAATGCAATATATGTTATGTTTGATATGACTGTAATTTCCAACAAAGAAAAAAATGAAAATTCGATTATAATATATACTTGGCGTCATAAAAACAACTTTTCCCACTTTTGATGCTTAATAATTCGAAAAATATACATCAGATAACACTGTCATTGATATGATTAATATCTGAACAGTATAAAATATTTTGAGGTGATTTGAATATGAAAACATGAATCAGTTTCATTAAATCCATGATTAATTTCAAAGTTAAGTTCCACATTTGGGTCAAATTTGAACCCTTTGTACAAAATTTAACTTTACACAGGAACCAATGATGTGTACGTGAGTGTGTGCTTACAATGTGCTGAAAAATAGGCGTCAATACCACGAATGCCACATTTTCTGTGTTTCAAAACTGTTAACCTTCAAAAAGCCATGCCGATCACTATTCTGTCAGCATTGTTATAATAAAAAAAAAAGTACACAGGTTTTCCAGGTGAAATGTCCGCAATATCAGATCAAGCGTCACATTAGGTAATTCAAATGTCAATAGGGAAATCAAATGTCCACCTTTATAGCGAACCAATATCCTGTAAGGTAAGTAAGATGTTGATAGCCATGTCAAATATTCACACAATGTAACTTATCGCGTCACGTAAGATCAATGAGGGCATATCGCGTCATTCATAGGTGATTCAGATGGCACTTTAGTAATTTAGATATTAGTTGACTCCAAAAAACAGCAAAGATGTATTTCTCAAGAATATTACATCCTGATGAACATTTATTAGCAGGCGCAGACAATTGCGTTTTCATTCAGAGACATTCTGTCATGACTTTATTATAAACAAAGCGAGTCTCACTCATTTTTTTCCTTTTTTTCTGAGAACACTGTTTTTATCCATCGAATTCAAAAGTGTTGAAACATTAATTTAGAAATTTGAAACTTGAGAAGCAATTTTGCATTTGCAGTAAAATGACAGGTAAATAAATCATCTATGAACTGCAAAAAAAAATGAAAATAAGTATATCACGTTTTCATCTGGTGATGCAAAAGAGTTAAAGATCATTCTCAAGAAGAGTGACTTCTTGTATTTTGTTCTGACCAAGGAAGTAAATAGTTCGAGCCTGAACAGTTCTATTCTTCAAAACTATGAGATATGCGATGGAATTCTTATCATTAGATTCAGAAATATTTTCTTTTTCGGTATTTTTTTTGTAGGTGTGCAAAGATTTCAATGAATTTCATATTTCTTGCCATTGTAGTCTGGCATTTGATGTATGGTGCTGTGTACGCACAAAAACATATAGGATGTCTGAATCAAATTCTTTACCGAAGCAAGTATGATAGTCATTCTGATGTCATTAGGGAAATCAAATGTCCAAATAGGTACATAAGCAGTCCATAGCCAAGTGAAATGTACACAAAATAGAAATTCTTTCGTCATCTCAGGTCAATGAGAGTATCACTTCGGTCATAGGTAATTCAAATATCCTTTGATTAGAAAACGCGACGATAAGCATTGCCTATGGAGACTGACAACATTATGCAACACAATTTCAATGACATCACAAAAATAACTTCGTTTCTCTTCTTGATTTTCAATTTGATATTTGAAAAAAGTTCAGAAAATGCAAAAGCAGGTATATGTCGAAGCGAATGGTAAGGTATGACTTGTACCGCTTTTTAGCCGAAAAGGAAAAGGGAGGGAGAAGAAAAAAGTAAAAAAGTAAAAAAAAAAAAATGGGATAAATGATAAAGGGTGATAACCCCAACTGAAACCGTTCAACTTTCAAATTCCGTCCGACAAGCCTGAGAGGGCAGTGAAACGTTCTTTAGAAAACTGAAACTTGAGACATTAACATCAAAATGACAGGTTTACATTTCTTTCTGAACTACTGCACAATTGCAGTAAAGGGAGTACAAGAACGGCCGTCCTGTATATAAACTATTCTATCTATGTACATGTATGAGATGATGCAAAATATCACAAGAAATAATCTGAAGAAAATGACTTCCGTCATGTTTTAAAGTAAATGGTCTCAAGCCAGAAATTCTCATAATTTTGTATGAAACAATAAATTGCACGTAAGGAAGTCACACCGTTATCATGAGATTATCATGAGATGTAAGTTTAGCTTTATTGATTTTTGTATGCATCTATACAAAAGTTTAATGTTTTATCTTGACACCGTATAAATGGCCCTGTGTTAGTGTATGTAGTAAGTACATGCAAGACTTATTACTGAAGAAAAGCGTTCATGCATGTAAGGTTACGATTTTATGTGGTTCAGGTAAGCATTTTTTAAGACTATGGACATTTGAAATCACTAGGCAACGTTTGATATCCCTTATGGGACATTGCTCCAGTCATTTGGATACTTATTTGGCTATGCGGCATTTGAACTGCCTAGTCTGATTTTGACATGTGTTACATAGAGACATTTGAACTGCCTATTGCTAACTGTATTATATTGTGGACATTCATTCATCTCTCTTGCAATGCACATGAACATTTGAACAATGGGTGGACACTTCACTCGGAAACATGTCCTAAACGATAAATTACATATGTGAAATAATGATTTTGTAATTCAAAAAAGCACTGTCTAGTAGGTAATATACATTTGAAAACATTGTTTGACATTTGCTTTCCAGAGCATTATTCTTTGTAATATTTTGCTATGCAATATTTGAACTGCATTGTCTCTTGTCTGATATTTGATATAATTATGCTATGCGGACATCAATCACATGCCATACCTAAGTGGACATTTGAATTGTCTAATTTGATACCATATTCTGTCATGAACATTTATTGAGCTGTATGGACATTTTAACTACTTTTATGACATTTGGTTTATCTCGGTGGACATTTGACCTGGAAAACCTGTATATACATATATATATATATATATATATATATATATATATATGTGTATATAATACACACATATATATAAAGTCATCAGCCGGTGAGCACCGCGAACAAAAACATATGGGGGAGGGGAGAGCGGTGCCCCTATATCCGTCGACCCACGAGGAAAAGAAAAGGAGAGCTTCCACAAAAGTTACTAAGTGAACTCAGAAAATTATGGTGTAATCTCATGTAAATGTGTGCTATTTACATGAACACTATTATAATGTAATCAATGAGATTTGACATTTGCGGCTGACGCGTTATGACATTAGCGGGTAAATCTGAGATCAACCTTCATCAACCCACCAAGTTTCATCCCATTATAACAGACAGACGGACAGACAGACCAGGGGCGTCGGGGAAGAGTCTCTTCCCACCGCCCTGGACAAACTATGATCACATCATAATGATTCACTATTTTTCATTAATTTCATGCAGGCAATTAGTTTTGACATTTGTGGTTGAGGCGTTGTGACATTTGCAGTATATATATAAATATATATATATAATATATATATATATATATATATATATATATATACAGTGTATATATATTATATATATAGTGCATGAGGCTGAATGCACTATAACAATATAAGCACCGACAAATTCTGAATTTGCCCCGAAGGCCAGTTATATTCAATGAGGCCGCAGGCCGAATTGAATATAATTGCCTGAGGGCAAATTCAGAATTTGGAGGTGCTTGGTACTTGTTATAGTGCAATAAGATGTCATGCACTATGTGATATATTTAAAATAGCATACATACCCAGGCAAGATAAGCCTAGATCATTTCTAACAGTTGCACGTGTCTACACAAGCAATAATACCAGTTTCTTTGAACCTGTGTAGACAAAATCCTGAAGATCCAAATTCAACTATAGAGTCTAGGGTCTACGTGGTTATATCTAACGTTTTCTAGGCCCTACGATAGGTTAGGTCTAGGGCCCTAGGGGTCCTGGCCTAACGTTTTTAATACTAGATCTACGTACACTGTACTGTACGTCACTTACGAGTGACAGAGCTAGTTAACACAGGCTTACAATAGGTCAACTAACAGTAACACGTTAGACGCCCTACTTACTGCACTGTGGGTCCAGGACCAGGTCAACTGACTAGATGATGTTTTGTAGGATTAGGGATCTACTGGATTTAAACACAAGGCTCGTGCCAGGCCCCATTGCTGCACATGCGGATTCCGAGAGTGTGTTGTGAATGTCGTAGTAAAGTTCATAGCGTAGCGTGATCAAAGAGCGCTTAGCGTATACTGTACACACCACACGCTGCCCATTTCCACGGCGCACTTCGACGTAGAATGTACGGAGAAAGCGGCACAAATCTTGGGTTGACTTGCTCAGTAATATCCGTCGGATTGATTCCTTTTTTCAGAACAGTAGGAGTCCAAAATTCGTAGGGCGTATTTGATGGCATCCTTTGTGTCCTTATTGTCTAAGATACTGTTTATATAGATCAGTCTCTCTAAGGGACATTCTCTGCTAAAGCGTTCAAAAACTGAAAATATGTGTCGCCAACGTTCCCACGATTATTTCCATTGCTAAAGGCCTGATTTGAATTGCCAGAATTGTCTATGTAACACTTGAGGGTTTGAGGAGAAAAGTAAAAAAAAAATAGAGTTGTCGCTTGCGTAAATTTTGAAATATCCACTGGTAAAGTTGGAGAAGTATCCCAAAACCCAATGTCGCCGCAATCATGTACTTTTTGTATTATGCTAAGAAATTATGTAAAATGAGCTTGAAACCAACATGATATTGGTAAATATAATCAACGTCTGATATATTTATGCATAAACAAGCCAAAACTTGAAATCTTCCACGTCATTTCCCTCCGGAGCTCACTGAAGGTGTGTCGCCAAAATTCATGTCAGATACGTTACCAAAATATTTTAATTGATAAATTAGTGAAAATAGCAGACGTGAGATACGACAATACATGTTTAATATCAGAAGGATATACTTTATAAAATACACTAAGTTTGATTTTCTGTTTCTTAATTCCGGTTTTCAAAATCAGATCATTATCTCTGAAAACGCATTTTCCACATTTTTTTCGCAACAGATACGTTACCTATAAATCACGACCTCCTAGAAAAGTGTTTGATGTAATATTGTTTAATTGTACATTGATTAAGACCTTTTGAGATTATGCATCATCACAAAAAATAATTACCCATTCTCTACAAATGTTCAACAGATATTGCGCTTTGAAAAAACGTGCGATCAGATACGTTACGTCAGATACGTTACTGAAATATGCGCGCTCTGTGCGCGTAATTTTCCGCGCCTGATTATGCAAATTTAGCAAAGAGAGCGTCTCGTTTATCATGTGCTGCAGTCACTTCCTTCATGGCTACCCTGTGTACAGCGCTCGGTCGTTTCGACGCGGAGCATTCACACTGATTTTCATCGTTTTTCGCAAGACATGTCGTAAGTGCGTTTGTCAAAATAATCTTTAGATAATAACGGTACATTTGGCATGTTTATGATATCAATAGTTTATGTTTAACGCTAATTTAGTCCAAGTGCACCACCTATGCTATACATTTATTCAGTTGTCAGTAGCTCGATCATGAATCTAACATTGTGTGTTGTGCCACAAAAAGCTGGTAACGTATCTGACAGGTGCGGTAACGTATCTGTCGGTTAGGATCTGGTGGTTTTTTGATAAGTTATTGTGCCGGTAGACGAATTATTTCTTCCCTAACTGCTTTGAAATGAAATATAATGATAATTATAATAATCATTACTATTATTCTTAGTATTATTATTGTTATTATTATTGTTATTATTATTGTTATTATTATCTTTGATAATTCATTATTGGTCGACATCGCACCGAACTTAATACTGATCCACGCATCTCTGTCCTTCATACATACATATTATATACATACATGTGTGTGCGTATATAAATATAAAATACATATATTTGTATATCTTTCGTATGTGCAGGTTCCTTGTTAAAGTAGAGCCCTGTATTTTCAGATATTTCACTTACCACTTTGCGCTCTTTCTCTTACCTTACAATGTATAGTATATTTATGTTTACTTTACTTGTCAACTGTTCAGTCTCATTGTTACATATTTAGGTTAGATCTCATTACGTTTTTGAATCCAGATTCATCTTACATAGGCCAGTTATGACTAGTTGCATTCTTTTTTTACACTACTATGATGAACATATTTTGATAAATATTTTCTTGGTTTCATTTCTTCTTCAGAACATGGGGAAAACACGAGCACAAATCCAAAAGGCCTACAGGGAAAGGAAGAAATTAAATGACCCATCCTTTCTACAAAATGAAAGATATCGCCAGGCGAGATATCGTAAACCTGTAGCAGATTTGTCAAGCTCAGCTCAATTTAAAAGACGGGCATCAAACAGGATTCACACTCAAAAATACAGGTAGGCGTACACATCGTGATGATCATATTTTCATTTTTGCTTACATTAATTATTGTTTGTTTAGAAGTAAAACAAAGGTCCATAACAACAAAGTTAATTTATTCAATTTGATAATCTAATAGATAAAAATTACAAACTTTGCAAGTATACAGAGAAAACCGTTTTCTGCATGGTAATAGAGAGAATATCATACGTCATGAATAAATTAATAAACTTGTATAAATTAAAACTCAATAAATGTGACCGTGCACCTCAAAACGAACAAAAAGTCGCACACACTGATTTTGCGTGAGGACTGAAAATAAGTGAAATGGGTCAACCTAGCCGAACTTGACTTTTTCATATTTTCTGAAAGAGCGGGTCTTCTTTTACATTATGCTAAAAATTGGTATCATAAAACGGGCAGGAAAGTGTGTTTTTTAGCAGTTTATCTCGAACATTTTTGGTAAAATAGTGTGATTAGGTGTGTCTTTAGAATCCCTTTTTCATTTCTTAAAAACCTTGTTCACACTTTTCACTTTCAACTCTAATAACTTTTGAAAGGATAGGGCGACTGATTTGAAAGTTGGCATCAATTATGGACAGAATGTGTTAATGAGGCATGCTGCATTTCAGTTTAATCTGATAATCTCTTCATTGTTGTTACTCTGGTGGTTTACTTCCTGTTTTTTTGTCCCATTCATTGCACAGCCAGCACGGTTTGGTAAAGATTAAGCGCTTGAATAAACACTGTACTTCAGAGCCTCTTTCTCAGTTCACACTTTTCCTGAGTTTGTGCTTTCTTTCCAATATTTAGATAGGTTAGAAGAGTCCATTTGATTTGAGTTATACATCATTTTAAAGCTTAAAGTCTGCTCTTTCGAATATGGTCTTAACTAAAAATTCATGTCTGGCGACTTTTTGTTTGTTTTGAGGTGCAGGGTCACAAATAGATATATAAATAAATGAATATATATATATAAAATTATATATATATGATGAATATTATATATATATATATATATTTATATATATATATATATATATATATATATAAAGACGATGAAGACAAACAAGTTGACATAATGCATTAGAATCCAACTTCATTTATTTGTAAACCAAATTTTCGACCCTTGCACGGATCTTCCTCAGGGTAACAGTGATATTTGTATTTGAAGCTCAGCACAGCAAAATAATAATAATAACAAAGAAACGCGCCTGGTTGTCAGCTTAGAGTTTGAGCTAGCAACCAACACGCACGGTTGTTAGCTCAAAATTTGCACTATTTGAGCTAACAACCGTGCGTGATGGTTGCTAGCTCAAACTCTAAGCTGACAACCAGGCGCGTTTCTTTGTTATTATTATTATTTTTCTGTGCTGAGCTTCAAATACAAATATCACTGTTACCCTGAGGAAGATCCGTGCAAGGGTCGAAAATTTGGTTTACAAATAAATGAAGTTGGATTCTAATGCATCATGTCAACTTGTTTGTCTTCATCGCCTTCATGCTCTTATTCCAACACGCGGATATATATATATATATATAATATATGATATATATGATGTGCTGTCATTACAGGGCAAAGAGAAAGAGCGCTACAGAAGCAGAGGGGGGAAAAGACAACTCTACAAACAATGTTCCAAAACGATCGATGTATAGACAGGATGACAAGGACAGGAGGGGTTCACGCGTACATGCTACTCGGGTGCCATTGGTGGTTCGCTTCCCATTTCCACAGAGAAAGATATCTGAGAAAAAACAACCCAAATGCCTGAGCAAAGCCTACAAGAAAATTGGAAAGTTGCACGCCGACAATCAAAAACTGACTCAACGTCTTAAGCGGGTGCAAAAACGCAATGAGAGGCTCAAAGTGAAATTATCAGTTGCGTCTGTCTCATCTGTCAATAAGTCGATCGCGAATATGACACCAAGGAGTAAAACAAAGACAGAAATAAAACAGGCTGGATTGAAGGAGAAAGATCTACCACGATCAATAAAAAAGAAATTGACATTTGCTAACGCCGTAGCTGCACAGTTCAAGCAAACATATACCATGAGACACGAAAACAGAGTATGCAGCGAAGCCTGAGATGTACCATAGCTGGTAAAGTTGTGAAGAAGTACAAGTGCATCAGCACACTGCACAAAGAAACAGGGATCAGACGATGTACCTTGGCGACCGAGGTGGCGCAGCGACGAGTACGTGGTGGAACACTGAGGGCATTCCTTCAGGATCGTATTCTGTCTTACTTCGAGAGGGACGACGTAAGTAGGATGATGCCTGGAAAAAAAGATTCCACTAAACAGTCAGGGAGACTACCTATTTTGAGGGAAGATTGAAATCCCCCAA
This sequence comes from Diadema antillarum, assembly GCF_040938485.1. Taxonomy (NCBI): domain Eukaryota; kingdom Metazoa; phylum Echinodermata; class Echinoidea; order Diadematoida; family Diadematidae; genus Diadema; species Diadema antillarum. The sequence continues at coordinate 1,998,925 of NW_027271135.1, forward strand.
AAGAGGGAACATTGAACCGCGAGTAGATGTTACGTAACGGAGCGACGCGATATGGTCAGAGCGAACCGTTACAGATGTTCTTTTTCCAGTCGCTATGAGAATAATTCACCGAGAGGGAGAGAGAGAAACACGTACACACACGCGAGCGTACACACACGGAGGGTCATCCGCATCGAGTTGGAGGACGGATCGTTGTGTGTAGCTATTTTTAGCGCTCCTCTCTCTCCCCCTCTCTCCTCCATCGTTCTGTTGCTGCGTACCCGTGATCAGTGATGATGCTGATAAGCAAAATCCCCAATCACTTACCTTTCGCGACCCCCATGGCAGAAAAAACAAAACAGCAAGTGAATTGACCATGCACATCGACATTGTGTTGTTGCAAGGAGCTTCAAACACAAGCTCCTTGGTTGTTGGAAGGCGGAGCATGGTCGTGCAGACCTATGTTTTGATCGAAGTTAGAGCACGAGGAAGAGACATGCAAGTTTGAAGAACAACAAAAACCTTCACAAGACAAGACTAATAGTGAGAGGTAATTATCATCTATTAACTCTATTTCAATTTCAACTATTTTAGTTAAAAGCATTTAAAAGCATATGTGATTGTGACGTGTTGATCAAACATTTCTAGAGACAAAGTGAGGGTGGACGTCGCAATATAGTTCCCTGGTTCATTACCGTGATAGTGTACGTGTGATGTTGCGATGATCTAGATGAGGTAACCTTGTGGTTGCATGAGGCTTGTAACTTTTAACCCAGTGAGCATGATCGCAAGAGAGCAAGAAAGTATGAGGACACTGATGGTCATGTAGCAAAAGAAAGAACCCCGGAGCTCCGGCGGTCCGCAGTTGACGTTCGACGGCTGTGCGAGAGCTCCAGCGTCATGCAACCTATTAGAACACCTACGGTGGCGGTCCTCTCTTGCTCTTTTCATTCGGACATTCCACAGAAATACGGGCAAACCAGGAGTTTAGGGGACCGGACTATCTAAGTTCAATACCAGTTCTCACCAATTCTTGATCATTTGACGAAAAAATAACTGAATTGTTGATAGAAATATCGGCAAAAGCATGACAGGCTACCACAATTCCCACAGACGTTGAAGCTCAGCGGTAACAGCGCTCACGTACGCACGGTACGTGCGTGCACTGTGTTAACGCGATTCATGCATAGCGCATTGCAGACGCACACACAGTCCGTCCCTGTGTTTCGTTGAATAAGAACGCCTTGAAAGAAACTATGACACGGAGATTCAAAAAATACACTTTGGATTCGCGTTTTCATCCTTCAATTACAAATTTTCCTCACTATATGTGAATATTGATTTTTGGAGGAGATAAACTTTATTTATTCATCTTTCATTGGGTGAAATTTCAATATCAACATTAAATGAGGATTTTTTAAGGTGAATTTTTAAAGACATGCATGTCAAAACGATGCAGTGATAGCCATTGACTTTGTACGCGTCGAGCTTCGGCCAGAGACTGCGGAAAGGTCATGAATAATTCATTAAGTCCAACTTTCCCGATTTTTCGCGAATATCTCCATTCCCTAAAAATCGGCTGTCTCCCTGACTGCTAAAGGGAAGCAAAATCGAATCCTCACAGACTATCTCTCCAACCTGCATGCAAGATTCTGCTCAGAGAATATTGACATTACGGTGTCGTTCACAACATTCTGCAGGCTAAGACCATCTCACATCAAACTAACTTCGATGTTATCTCGGAACACTTGCTTGTGCACAATCCATCAAAACATGGCACTGAAAATGCGTTCACTCCGTACGTACGGACTTGAGGTCTCGTTGAATCCTGAAACTACTAGCGAGAAAGTGGCACCCCCAAAGATGGCAGAGTTATTGTCACAGCTGGAAACCGAAACCTCTATCACTTATCAAGAATGGCGGAAAGTCGAAATCAATGGAGTGAAGAAGATGCGGATTCTGAGTGTCACCAAAACTCCAAAAGAATTCATTGAAACTATGAACAAAGATTACATGGCATTTCAAGATCATGTGAGCTGACTTCGACAACAGTACAAAGCCCTGCGTGATCTAAAGAATGGACTTCCTCAACATCATGTGATAGTCCAGATGGATTTCGCGGAAAATTATGCTTGCCAAAATGTAGAGGAGATACAGAGTGCATACTGGAACGGCACCACTGTCACCCTACACCCGGTAGTAGCATACTACAAAGATGACAATGACAACCTGCAACACAAGAGTTACGTCTTCCTGTCTCCTCTCGGGGAGCATAATGCTAAAACAGTTGTCACTATCATCGACAAGCTGATTCCGCTCTTGAAAGAACAAGTTCCTGGAATGAGCTGTATCCATTACTGGACAGACAGTCCGACGTCACAGTATCGGAATCGCTACGTATTCAGCATCCTTTGCAAACATCAGGATATGTATGGACTGACAGCCTGTTGGAACTTTTTTGAGAGCGGGCACGGAAAAAGTGTTTGTGATGGGATAGGAGGAGTAGCAAAGAGGCAGGCATCGGATGCCGTGAAGCAAAGAAAGGTCGTTATTCAGGATGCGGACGATTTTTTTGCTTGGGCGTCATCTAACCAAAAAGGGCTGACCTACGTAATGTACACGAAAGGAGAATATGACAAAGCATCCGAATTCGTGGCTACAATCGACTGTCGCCCACTTCCCGGAACACAGAAACTCCACGCTGTAGTTGCAATCAATCACTCAGAAGTGCTGGTGAGGGCAGTATCCTGCTATTGTGATGGTTGCTTAGATGGTAGCAAGAGATGTGATGGATGGCTTAGGCGCAGCCTTAAACCAAAAAAATCCCGACCGAAAGATGCTGCTTGTGATGCTACAGGTGAGGAGAACGGTGATGTACCTGTGAAAGTGGGAGAATATATCGCAGCAATGTACGAAGACAGTTGGTACATCGGCAGGGTCCTAGAGGTGGATAAGGAAGACCAGGACACAAAGATAACTTTCATGACAACTGTGCCAACCAAACAACGCCCAACGTTCAAATGGGGCCTTCCGGCGGACGAGATTTGGATTCCGTTCACGGATATATTGACCCCGATTGAGGCTCCAGTTTCCATAGGAAAATCCGAGAGGTTTTACCAGGTGTCGACGGAAACTCTCAATCTAATCGAAAAACTGAAAACTGATGCAGTGAACAAAGCTGCAAAGTCCCCGTGATTCTGCAGGAGGCTCTATCTCCTTGCTCCACTTCTTCGTTAAGGAATTTGAAGTTTTTCCATGCCTGTGATATAAAGAGGAGATATTCATTTGGACATACATATCAATGGACATATATTCGAATGAAACAGTTCAACGTCAAGGACTGGATGTAAAATGAAAGCATGGGATTCATTGCATAACTGTTTTAGTGTTTGTGATTGAAAGGCTAAATGTGCTAATTTCCTGAGGGGAAATCGTCATTTTGATTGCAAAACGAACAATAAGGCATTATTTCACATTTTCTTTAACCCATCAAGTACGTGCTGTACTGCAGTACATGGAAGTCATTTCCAATTTGCTCAAATAAATTAACAACCATTTGAAAATTGAAATTTCACTTTTTCTTATCCAAATTGGCACCTTTAATTTCCAGCAGCATGACCTTTGAAATATTTGACTTTGCATAACAAACAATCAAATATCGCATTTTAAAGGTATCTTCTGTAAAATAAAGAATTTTATATTGCAAATTTAAGTTGTAATATGAAAATTCTCTCCTTAAAACTCAAATTAAGTTTTCGACCTTGATGGGTTAACATCTGTAATTATGGACGTGGAATCATATTTACATGATTTCACATATATGGCAAATCGTGTAAAATGCTATTGTAAATACGTGTTAATTACATAATGTTATCACAAAACTATATCTTTAGCGTATGTTAGGACATTGCTTGAAAATACTTAGACTGCCTGTATGAATATCAATTGAATTTTCATGCGGGGACTGTTGAAATTTAGCCGACGAATATGCATTATACTATCATGCATCCTTCTTATGGAGATAGATCTCCTCTAATGTTAATATTGAATGCGTATCAAAAAGTGATTTTCTATGGTATGTGATCAGAACAGGCTACTAAAATGTGTCACCTTAGATATGAATAATGACGACAGCCACACAAATACAGAATTTTATCATTTATTACACACAGGAATTACACAAGATACACTTACAATGATGTTTCGATTCTGCCAGGTGCCAGAGAAGGTTACATGATCTATTTGCTAGGCAGAAAATGGATATTTTTTTTTTTTTGGTCAGATACGTTACCATGACTTTTACCGTAAAAATAATATGTTAATGAAGAAGAATGTGAATTCACTAATTCGCATATTCAGTCTTTTTACTCTTTTACAATGAGCATAAGTAATACAACACATGAAAAAGCCTTTCTGATGTGATTTACACCGATATACGACAAGTTACTATTGCAACAGATACGTTACCATGATAAGATCATCAAAAAACTTCCTTTGGTGATTCAGTCATTTACCAAAGTTTGTAACCATGCAAAATAATATAATTGTAACATTGTTTTAAATCTATTTGTGTGCCTTTACAATTTGAGCTCTTCACAACACATAGTTTAGAATTTACGGAAAATTAACAATTAGATTATTGGATAAATGTACAGTTCTGATATGTTATTATACAGATACTCACAATACCTTTGAATTTTGATACCGTCAAATTTGATAGTAATTGAAGACAGAAAGTGTTACTCTTCCTGCTCTGAGCTCAATTCAAAAACAGATAGAGCACATTCATTGAAAGAGGTATCAATATCAATAACAGTTACGAAAAAGATGAAGAAACAGATACGTTACCATGGACATGTGGTCATTTGCGAGATTGTTGTTCCAAAAGCGTACAATAAAGCCTTTTGGAAGATGGTCAGTTTTGGTCGTGTTGGCCATCCATGTAGTTTAAACCAATCTAATCAAATATATTGGCATTTTTGTTCTTTGCATGTCTAACTGAAATCAAGTGAAGGATAAAGTTAGGAAATATATACAAATTTCTGCGTGAACTACTTATCAATGCAGCGAAAAGACAGAGTATATAATGAGTTTGTCTTTATTCTTACTTTAAAAAGGCAATTGGTGTTGTTGTACAGGATCAGACGCCATTCTTGGGTGAAGTTCGGTTTCAAATAGTCAAATATACTGATCTAAACCTGTTTTATACCACGTTGTGTCCTATCGGTAACGTATCTGTCATAGAGGCTGATGGAGAAATGTATGCCCAACTTTGTGCCATTGTTACATTGTAAATGCGTTCCTTTGGGAATTTACTGTGTTTTGTTTCTTATCCAGCAAGTGTTGTTGTTTATATAAAGACAAGTTTTGAACGAATATTTCGTGGTTGATTTTTGGGTTTTACTCTGACTGAAATTGAACACTTTATGTGAGAATGGCCCCTAAAAGTAGCGAACCTGTTCATTTCAGCTTCCATGTTTAAATCTACCGCTGAAAGTCTAGTCCCATCACACAGATAAGTTGCTGGCATAGCCAGCCTGCGAGAATTGAGAATAACGATAATATCGAGCAAAATATATCGCGGTTGTGGCGCAATCGCGTTGATAAGGTGCGGGATTCAAGTACTCGATGATTAAAATGAGGGAGCAAAAACCGATATCAAATCGATAGTGGGTTATCGTTTGCAATCGTTATATTTTGCGTGCACTATAACTTTTGTCGTGCACTGCCGGCCTGTATCATAAGTATGTATGCTATTTTATATATATATATATATATATATATATATATATATATATATATTACATTTGTGGTCGACGTGCTATGACATTTGTGATTAATCAGATTTTGACATTTGTGGTTGTTGTGTTATGACATTTGTGGTAATTTTGACATAACTGGACGATTTCGACATTTGTGGGCTCTACACCCTTTCTCCTTCGCCACCTTGTAGTCAAGGAGCCACGCTCAAAGTAAATGAGCATATCAAACACTATCCTTGTGTGTATTATCCTGTGTGCGTTGCATTCTCTACCTGATTTAGAAAAATGCAAAATAGAACAAATGTACACCCTAATCTTTTCCCAGCAAGTCATTACGCTATCAATGAAAAAAAAAAAGGATTCATATGGCAACGTAAAACATTCAAAATAAGATAAAACACACATTTTTTTTCTGATTTGGGTTCTTTCAATGATTGTAATTAAAGCCTGGAATAGGATTTCATGAAACCGGCATCAGTAAAATGTTCACCTCTACACACACTAAGCATGGATAGAAAAGGTCATGGGCGCGATCACATATTTTGATTAAAAAAAAAAGGAAAAAAAGAATGAATGTACGAAAAAAAAAATTGGATGACAATTGCATTAGAGCAAATTAATTTATATATCATGCTAATTTGATTGCTCGAAATGTTAAATAGAAAGTCGTGGTTTTGTGTGTGTGTGTGTGTGTGTGTTTGGGGGGGGGGGGAGGGTGGGCTCGGAAAAGTGTGGTTTTTTTTTTTAGTCCGTTAATCCCACCCCACCTTTCGAAACATTCCGCTGATGAACACCCTTTGCTCTGTAGTTAGCTGCATGGTCAGGCAAGCTCATGATCATGTAATAATTTACGACCCTATTCAAAACCGAATCGTCTGTAACAATTTTTTTACCCCCCCCCCCCCCCCTTCATTCATTGAAGCATGAAGGCTATTGTTATCTGCCAAGTTGGGCAGGTGTCGGGAAAGCTAACTGGCTCCTTATTTACTATCTATCTATCTATCTATCTATCTGGGTAAAATGGAAGCATATTTTCAAATTAAGTTTTCTCGTGCAGGCGTTGATCATTTTTTACGCATGGGATATATGAAAGGAAAGGCTATGATTTTATTTTTTGCAAAAGATTGCTGAAAAAGTCTGAAAAACCTTATTCAAAGTCGTCATTTACTCGTGCAAATTTGGTTACACTACTGTCTATTGTTCTAATTCAGTCATGCACGAATTTGAACAATGAGCTGATAATCAAATGAAAGAAGAGAAGTGTATCTTTCAATCCATGTATATCTGATAAAGAAAATATATTAGTATGATTATGATCGCAAAGAAATGCAATTAAACTCGGTTTCATTGTTGTTGTTTTTTTCTGGGACACGCTGTATTCTAATAAGTTAGACGTCGGTATATCCATATCTAATTTGTTGTTCTTTTTATGATTTTATGAAAGTAAGTATCCTCTCCTGTAATGAGAAAAAAAAAGAAGAAGCTTGGGTTGTTTTCAGACAGAACATGAGGAATACAGCAGAAAATGAGATGCAAAGACGGCATACAGCTGCAGTGTACTTTTACCAAGCAATCACGGGGAGAACATTACGAGTCTCAGCGTAATCAATTTTAGCCAACTCGACGAACTGAACTACTTAATGACCACATGAAATCAGTTAAACATTTCACTCGGTTACAATGTAAACTTTATATCACCATCTTGTTTACCTGGAATTCGACAAGTCCATTGTTCAGGCTCAGTGCGCATCCCAGGGTTTCCATGGCAACTCTTAGCTGAGACTGTTCTCGTTCGATCAGTTACCTTTGGGATGAGTTGTATTTGGGCACCGTTGAATGATATGATCTTGCAAAATGTGGTGCTCTTTGGAAAACTGTAGTTTATGTTGTACTTGTTCCAGAATCCACCATGGACTGTAAAATTTAATGCAAGAACAGGTTCGTTCCGTTATTACTAAATTTGTGTACGAACAAGCTTCTACTCGCTCGCAGAACTGACCAGCTACATTGGGCATGGATCGGTATCGACACCGTTCCTTGTCAGTAAAGCACTCGCATTATTCTCGCGGAATACCCGCAGATTAAACGCTGGTCGACGCATAGGCACAGATCTACAGACAACCTACGTACTTCGAGCGTGTTAAATGCCTGTGACTTGCGGCTACTACGGACCATCTACTGGACCAGCGGTGTTCTGTGTGGCCCGGGGCAAGTTTTGAGCATGAAAGCGTGCTATGTAGGTTCTGTCATGTGCGGGACATCTGCAGAGACCTCCCCGGGAAGAAAAAAAAAATGTCCTACCCAAGTCACAAGCAAGGCTTGCCCGAAAAGGTGTGACAGTCCCTTCCGAGTGCTGAAAACCTGTTCCAGGTGAGTCGCGGGGATTGCCCGCAGAGGTTCACGAAGAGGACCAGTTGGAGGTCCGTAGCAACAGCACCTTGGAGGAAACTCCCATGCAGAGTGAGAATTTGAACTTTGCGAGTTTGGCTTTGTACTCCCTAAAACTTAACAGTTGCACAAATTGTGTACCTACGCTTTACAAGTCCCTTACAAACTCGAAGAAATGTTCGTAAGAACGCCGTGCGAATCTCCGTTCGTAAGACATTTATGCGAATGACGTAAGCTAGGGCCCTCTATGAACGACTTAAGGCGCTCTTACAATCATCGTAAGAATTTAAGGATTCTAGAATATTATTGTCTCTCGACCCTACAAAATCGTGCGTACAAAAAAGTTCTTACGTGGTTCGTACGACGTTCGTACGGCCACCTTACGAAGAGAGGATTTCGTATGAAGGTAAAAAATCTTGGACCAGACTATCGACTAGGTTACGAACGCTGGTTTCTTGTACGGCCTTCTTAAGACGATCATTCGAAATTATCTAAAAATCGTTCGTACGACGTTCGTAGCAGTTCTTAAAAGTATTTGTGACCGACCCATAACTCGTGGGAAATTTCCGTCGCTACGAATACGGGACACCAGCAGGCGTCCATTTATTCGTTCATCCATTCGTTTATTCATTGTCTGTTCCGTTAAGAAACATTTATAATCATTATTACAAATGTTAAATCAAGCATACACACAAAACACACCCACATACACACCCACCCACACACACACACACAAACACACAAACAAACGCCAATGCATGAAATACGTTTCATAATAAACACAAGCACAATCCATACATAACATTCACATCGTCTGTTGAGAATGAGAAGGATGTTAAGTTGTCTTGAACACTATGGGTTTTGTGACAACTTAACGCCCTTATTATTCTCAGCCGACGACATAATGATTATGTGGATGCATAAACTACCTTGAAATATAAAAAAAAAAACAGAGCAACGAAATAGGTAAGTTTGGAAAGCATTCAACGTGTAAGGAAATGCTTAAAAATAGGGCGGAATGATAAAAAACAAAACCTGTCACTGCTTGTAGGGTGCATTCTCACTACGTATACAGTATTACATCACACGTTATGAAATGATTATAAATTATACGGTCATACATATAAAACGCAATTACAATTAAAAAAAAAAATCAGCTAACTCTTAATGTATACGAAGCCCTGCACTAACTTGTTGTCATGCAGGAAAGAAGGAAGAAAGAGAGAGAGAGAGAGAGAGAGAGAAAGAGAGAGCGGGAAATAGAGACAGGAGGAGAGAGCGTAAGCCACACGTTGTGTGAAGATGAAAAAATGTCGATGAATAATATGACATCACAAGTATTAATAAATGTGACCCTTCATCACAAAACCAACAAAAAGTCGCCAGACATGGATTTTTAGTATAGAGCACTAATATTCTTAAAAGCAGACTCTAAGCTTTAGAATGATATATAACTCAATTCAAGTGGACACCCCTAACCTATCTTAATACTGCATTAAACACACACTCTGGAAAAGTGTGAACTTTGGAAAGAGGCTCTGAAGTACAGAGTCTATTCAACCGCTTAGTCTTTATCAAGCCGTGCTACCTGTGCAATGAAAGGGACAAAACACAGGATGTAAACCATCGGAGCAACAACAATGAAGAGATTATCGGATTAAGCTGATTGAGCATGTTCTATCACATGAAGAGTTTGTTCGCAAAAAACCGAGAAGTCCATTCTGTTCAATTCTTTTTTTTCTTTTAATCACGATTTTTCATTACACTCTGTTTGCGTTGAACGCGAATGATGTAGAGATCATTATATGAATGTCGGTTACCTATACGTAATAGACGGTTTAATCTTTAGAAATCTACTCAAAGGGAAAAATTTGAAATTTTGTCCTCTTTAATGTGTTTTGTGGCAAAAACCGATAAGTCCACTTCTCATTTTGTTGCAAAAGCCGATAAGTCCACCGCTCGCAGTATAAAACAGGTGCGTTGCAAGTCATCTCAAGTTTTTAGCAATGCTCATGAAGTTTAGCACACAAACATTGGTTTGGGGATGGAGATGTGCAAGACATTTTATTCTTGTCGAATATATGGAAACTGCGTTGCCATGGTGACGGCACATTATGTGACCGTGCACCTCAAAACGAACATAAAGTCGCACACACTGATTTTGCGTGAGGACTGAAAATAAGTGAAATGGGTCAACCTAGCAGAACTTGACTTTTTCATATTTTCTGAAAGAGCGGGTCTTCTTTTACATTATGCTAAAATTTGGTATCATAAAACGGGCAGGAAAGTGTTTTTTTTTAGCAGTTTATCTCGAACATTTTTGGTAGAATAGTGTGATTAAGCGTGTCTTTAGAATCCCTTTTTCATTTCAGAAAAAAAAAACCTTTTCCACACTCTTCACTTTCAACTCTAATAACTTTTGAAAGGATACTGCTACTGCTTTGAAAGTTAGCATTAACTATGGACAAAATGTGTTAATGAGGCATGCTTAATTTCAATTTAATCTGATAATCCCTTCATTGTTGTTACTCTGGTGGTTTACTTCCTGTTTTTTTTGTCCCATTCATCGCACAGCCAGCACGGTTTGGTAAAGATTAAGCGCTTGAATAGACACTGTATACTTCAGAGCCTCTTTTTCTCAGTACCGCATTTTTCGAGTACTGATCATGACATTTGGCGCGCACATTTGCCTTTGGTAAATATAAAAGTCACATTCTCTCATGGCTCAAAAATGTTTTGCCATGGTAACAGCATAGGCCTATTACGGCGATTGATCGGGAAAATATTAGGGATCGAAAAAGTTCCTCATTTTTCAAGCAAAATGCTTACGAAGCTTGGTACACAAATCTTAGTGTCGGGATGAAGATGTGCAAGATATGTTTTCGAATGTGTTGGAAACTGTGTTGCAGTGATAACAACACATTATGGTAATAACAATGATACGTAAAGGGCATATTATGACAATAAATCGGGAAAATATTGTGGATCGCAGAATTTTCTCATTTTCTAAAGCAAAATGCTCACGAACTTTGGTACCTACACAATGGTGTGGTCAATGGTGGTGGTGAAGACGTTTTTTCAATGTGTCGGAAACTGCGTTGCTATGGCAACCAAATATAAAAGAAATAAATCAGAACAAAATAATATTTTAGATTAAAATACTTCCTCATGTTTTGTACCAGTGATCATGCAATTCGGCACAAGTGCTATTCTTTGGAACAAGGGAAGCAGGACACCATGTTTCGAATGTGTGGAAACTGTGTTGCCATAGCAACGGTACATTTCATTTCTTGCGCTCCCGTTTTCGTCCCGGGTTGGACGAAAGCTGGGTAGCCTCTAGAAGCTTACTGCCATACACGATTATTTACATCAGCACGCAGTAGCCGCGACGATGGCGCTGCAGCCTGCATGCTTATAGCGGAGTCCGTATAGTGCGTGTATGTAGTCCTACATAGTTCCTGTACAGCATGCATAACACAGCATAATTAATTAAATCACCTGACACATATACGACATGCTGATTGGTTAATGTGGACTTATCGGTTATTGCCGCAAAACACTAATTTTAAACTGAAATAGTCCGAGTTATATTGCAATTGTTATAAACTTATATCTTCAGATTGGTCACACAATTCCTTAAATCACAGTATATGTCGATTGATTTGCATGAAAAATGGACTTATCGGTTTTTGCGAACAAACTCTTCACATTCTGTCCATGATTAATGAAAACTTTCAAAGCAGTAGAGTTATCCTTTCAAAAGTTATCAGACTTGAAAATGAAGAGTGTGTAAAGGATTTCAAGAAATTAAAAGGGGACTATAAGACATACGTGATCATTCTATTCTCCCTCCAAAATTGGTTGTACAAAAACTGCTGAAGACACCCTTTCCCATTCATTATGATGATCCCCACCTAAAGAATAATGTAGAAGAAGGCTGGATCTCTCTTTCAGAAAATATGAACAAGGAAAAGTAGAAATTACGCGGTAAGTAATAAATGTCCCCGCCGGAAGTAGCATTTTGTAGCAAAATGTACAATATAGGTCAAAAATGAAAGTCAAAGGTCAAAGAAGTCAAAAGTCAAAATTCTGTATAGAAATTTTGAAGCCCTCACTTGGTGCCATCACATAAAGCAAATGGAATCGAAATCGGGTTAGGAATGGCGAAGGAGTAGCATTTTGTAGCAAAATGTACAATACAGGTCAGAAATCAAGGTCAAAGGTCAAAGAAGTCAAAGGTCAAAATTCTGTGTAGAAGTTTTGAAGCCCTTACCTAGTGCCATCACATAAAGCAAACGCAATTGAAATCGGGTTAGAAATGGCGAAGGAGTAGCATTTTGTAGCAAAATGTACAATATAAGACAAAAATCAAGGTCAAAGGTCAAAGAAGTCAAAAGTCAAAATTCTGTGTAGCAGTTTTGAAGCCCTCACCTAGTGCCATCACATAAAGCAAACGGAATCGAAATCGGGTTAGAAATGTAGTGCTATCATATAAAGGAAACAGAATCAAAATTGGCTCATAAATGACAGAGAAGAAGCAAATTGAAGATCTTGATCACACACGGACGCACACACGGACAGACGGACGCAGGGACACACGGACACACGGACACACACACGTACGGAGCCCGTTTCATAGTCCCCTGCTCGAACTCGCTCGGCGGGGACAAAAACTCAAAATTGACTCGGTTGACCTACTCTCTAAAAAAAAAATCGAGTGAAAATATTCACTCTTGAAGGAGTAAATACAACAACAAAAAAGTGAATTTAGAGTGAAATTTGAGTGAAAAATAATGTTCGTTTTCACTCATTTTGGAGTGACATTAGGGATCACTCGAAGATTTTGGAGTGATCCCTGAGGTCACTTCACCTTCCTTAAGTCCTCACGTAAAATAAATATGAAATATACAAAAGCATAGCGAAATACAAAGTAGCCACCTGTATCGCGCTTACAAGACTCCTTGCCACCCGAGCAACACAGTTACGTAACTGTAAGAATGCGCAAAAATGCACATGATACATGATGATTCATTATTTTAGGAAATCGAACTGCGACCGGTTGGAAAGTCGCTCAGGCATTGATGCCTTTAAATAAAGCCCCCTCGACTTCTCCAAAATCGTCGGGCGATGTCTAAATCCCAGCGGCGTCCGAGCAGGCTGCAATTCGGTCGGACGCCGCTCAGAGTTGTGACCGTATTAGCCTATTTAGCAACAGCGATGACGCTTTCAGTGTACTGTGGCATAGAACGATTGATTGATCGGTTGATGCGCAGTTGTGCGTCCCCGAAAAAAAAATGCATTGAAAACATGTTAAGAGGACATCGAATTAGTCTGGTTTGCAAAAGTGGTCACCAGAGAGTTAACGCCTGTTAGAGTATTCAATAGAAGTCCCCCTCATTTCTCAGTTTTCTTTTTTTTTTATATTTACAGAACTGCGCAGATATGCACGCTATTTCCAGTTTTTATTTTTGGTGTTGTTTCATTTCCATCTGAGAAGATGGCTGGATGGCCCTTACTCAGCGACGCTGAGCTGATCTTCCATTTTCTATACATCCATCAAGTTTTGTAACATCTATTATTTATTTTGGGAAATTATGATTTATTACGAGAACAGAAGGATAACTTCAAACTAACTCGAATCGTTGTGAAATTTAACTTTTGTTGATTTATGCATATTTATCAAAACTACGAAGAAGGCACAGTGAACCCTGAGCTTAGAATTTTGTCCCATGCAAAGATACCACAATACTAGAGAGAGGGAAAGGCAGAGAGAAAAGAGAGAGAGAGAGAGAGAGAGAGAGAGAGAGAGTGTGTGTGTGTACAAATAATGCATAACTTTTTCAACTTTTTTTAGCATCTGAATTAATTCCAATTCGAGAAAAGGAAATAATATCAATAGCCATAATTACCTATCATGGTGTTGGCAAAGAACAGGCCAAATACGAGGATGGTCCGCTAGAAAAAAAAACCAAACAAACAAATGTGACTGAAAAATAACGTCTGAAACAATCGGTGACTGAGCAGTAGCATTGTCAAGACTAGCAAGTAACTTTTATTTTTTTTTCTCAACTATGCTTTATCCAATTAGCCAAGATCTGATACATATTTGACACTTGATTTCTTCATGAATTCACCCACATAATACACGCACACGATACACATAATACACACACACACACATACGTGGGCGTCACGGGGGGGGGGGGGGGTGCGTTGGGTGCGGACGCACCCCCCTTCAGACAAAAAAAAAAAGAATAAAAAAATCACCACTTCAGTCTGCGAGCGACCTCAACGCCGGACGGTAAATAATTATTCTTGGTTTTTTTTTTTCCTTTTTTTTTTTAAATTTTGCACCAGGGACAACAAAATTGTGGGTAAAAACAATTATCATCCTGGGCTCTGTCAGCAGTGATTTTATACATATCTACAACTATTCTATAGTGTTTACTGTTTATCGACCGTTAACTGTACATCCGTACGGTACGGAGCACGTACACGTTTGCATGTACGTGTGCTACTTACAAGTATGTAGGGTCTATGTACAACACGTTGTTTCTGACCAAGGAGTTTCAACTGAATGGAGTCACAACCGTCTTATTTCCTTTACTAGATGTTCGATGCCGCCGCTCAAAAATATTTGAAGCATGTGCCAAACAGGATCTGCCGCTCAGATACGAAGGCAATTGACTCGTGTCTCATTGCATAATCACCAGCCACTTTCAAAGGAAGATATGTCTTTGTGATGGTAATTACTTTTCGCTATCCCTTCTTATAAAAGGTAGGTGGTACAGACATGAGGATGCGCGAATAGAAATTGAGCAAAAAAAAAAAATGCTGAAATAAAGTTGAAAATTACTCGACTGGGCATACCCGGGCACTAATCTGATATATCTATCCATAAAGAATTATACTTGAAGATTATTCCATATTAGTTTCATTTGTGGAAATTAAGCGGAAAAGTGATAAAAACAGCTTTCCAGGATGGTACAGTTTTAAACATTATCACATGATACAGCTCTGATTTACACTTTTGCATAAATTTCTGCAGGGGATTGACCTTTGTTTTACATGCTTTGTCATTAAGTGAAATTTCATTTCATTTAATAAATAAATAAGCAAAATATGGCCAACATTATGATAACGTTCAAAATGAATCTTCAGATTGCTCAGCAAGACAACGGCGTCGAACATCGATCCTTTCATTTCATTTCATTTCATTTAAATTTATTTTCATATTTCTCACATATATCACAATATAGAATAAATTGATACAAAAATGTATACAGAAGATAATTCAAAATAGAACTTCACCGGAATGTTCAAAAGGTCTGTATACATGCGAGTTAAACTGAGATCATAATGCGAAAAAATATGATGGGGCCTGCGTAAAAGCAAGCTTGTATAGAGCCGCAGGTCCCGTGATAAAATCAGATTAGGCACAAGTCATCAAAATCATCAAAGGCACAAGTGCACCTGTGGAATTCTTTTGTACATCAATAGAAATCTGACAACTGTTTGAATAATTACAGCCAGTTGGAACTCTAACTCTTAAACCTCCTTGTTCTGACCAATCCATATTGATAATGCGAGCCCAAATGCGAGCCTTAGCCTCATTAACAAAAAAAAAAAAAAAAACGGAGGGACAAGTATATCATCTTTCCCACCCCCCATAATTCACGAGACGAGAAGATTTCTTGTTTTTTTGCCAGAAAATACAAATTTACCCCCATAAAAAACATCGGAAGGGCAAGCATATTATTATAATTTTGCCCCCAATAAAAAGAAAGAAGAGAAGATTTTCTTGCTTTTTGACAGAAAAAAAGAAGTTGCCTCCATAAAATGTTCGAGGGGCAAGCGCACCATATCCGCCCCAACCCACATAATTATGATTCCCGAGATGAAAAGATTTTTTTTTTTTGTTAGAAATCTGTCCAATTATTTCACCCAAAGTGTGCACCAGATGGCAGGTTGCTGAATTTCAATTCTACAAAAGCAAAGTCTTTCTCGTGTGGGAGGGGGATACCTTTTCCCACACCTTCCCCCGTTCGTTCTAATTTCTATGGACTTAAAACACCCATAGATTGACAGATTTTACAAATGTTTCATCGAAAATATGCACCAAATCTGTCACTTTACTTAATTAAAAAAAATGCAAAAGTTCCGTCGTGGGGGAGGGGATATAGTGGGGTGGCTTAGTGACAAATATACTGATAATCGTGACACGCCGGACAAAAGTGTCATTTTTTCCTCAGACATTTGTATATATATGAGGATCAAAATTAGGGGGTGCTCCAAGAAATCCGCCAACAGAAAAAATGAGAAAATACCCTTAATTTGTACATAACAATAATGTCTTAATTCAAAGACTATACACAGGGCATTCGCCAGGTTTCTGTACAATGCAATGCAATGTACATGGTTGCTAGTCTTAAAATTCAGACCCTCAATACGACATATTATGTGCATGTTTACAATAATACACCGTTTTTACTGGTTTTCCTATAGTAACAGGTGGTTTAGTCTGTGTTGCAGACCTGAGGGAGGTGTGTTGGAACAGTCCAGTTTTCTTAAGCACCTTTTCATTAAATGATTTGATATTATTTCTGGTAAAGGATTTTTTTTTTTTAGTACTGTCTACCTCCTGTAGAGAAATGGCGAAGAGTGAAGTGTGACTCTGGCTCAGATACTTTAAATCTTGGGCAATGACTGAACCAGGTGTAGGACGTATGTCACAGCTCATTTTTTCTCCCAGTACCACTAGTTTACCAGTAGAAGAGCTGCATATTCCATTGAGAACTGAAGGTTTTGGGTATTGCCATACATATTTCCAAACAAATTTAACCCGTTTCCTCCAAGATTGTGTGAATTCCATATTAGCGCAGGGATTACCCGGTTCCCGCAAGCAATTTTCATAGTCCACACTTCCCCTCTCTATATGTTTCTTATTTCTAATATGGGGGTTATTCAAATGTTCAAAAAGGGTAAAAGTTTGTTTTCACAGATGAAGTTGAATTTAGACAATTTGAATATTTTTAAATATATATTTATATTTGTAATTTCACTCGTAAAGACTTAAAGCGGTTTGAATATTTTTGGTCTGATAGCTGTGTATAGACATGTTATTCAAAAGTAAAAGCAATGTTTGATTGGTTCACATTATCCAAAGGGGGTGGGATGTAGTTGGCTTGTGAACAAAGTCTATGGGGAAGTTTACAAATTTGATAAAAATAAAACAAAATCGGCATAGAGCAGAATCTAAATCACAATAATATGACAAAATTCCCGACCCCAAAGGCGGTTGATTCTATGATGCTTTATGTCAAAGTACAATGTACATTCCACCCAAAATACATGTGATTGATAGGAGGAAAAAGTGTGGTACATTAAAAACAACAATAGTTCACCTGACCCCTAATAGTCCAGCAGCATATGATTGTTAAGTTTTATCGCCTTGTCAATTGAAGATGATGTTACATAATGACAATTATTAAAGTCAGCTAGATCTAGAAACCAAAAAGAAGGGGTGGGATGGGGTGGGGAGAGAAGAATGAAGTAAGTTATCGGTATCCGTAGTTTTGGTTTTCAGTATGTTCATTTTAATTTCCTTAATTCCGGTTAGGTCACCATGAATTGGAGAGTTTGTGTACTAGTACTCTGCCAGGAACAAGCACAAGAAAAACTTAAAGGTCCTATGTATACTTTTGGGAGAGTGATTTGAAAAAAATTTTCAGGATATCACATTTCATGCATAATATGTGTAGGTCTGGGTGCATTTCATGAAGCATTTTGTCCGACGAGTTGTCAGACAAATTTGCTCTCTGCCAATCAGATGCAAGGATTTCTGTAGCTTGTAACAGTTTGTCAGAAAAATATCCGACCAAACTGTTTCATGAAATGCCCCCCTGTTGTATCACAAGACATCCTACCATACAGTTTTTGCAATCAAAGCAAACATATAAGGAGATATCAGTATTTTCTCATTAAAGTATAAATTTCGGACGGTTTAGTCTGGAAACATTTTATTATAAAAATATTGTTCACATTTTGTGTTATTAACAATACTTAACATTGATGTTTATACAGATTCATTTTTTTTTCAACTGAGGTTCTTTCTATCCGTAACTCACACTTAAGAATAATATTATTTTCAAGCACTAATTTTGGGTTTTTGCCTTTAATTGTCCACAAAGAGGAGGACTCAATGCATAAAAGGTGTACGCTTTATTTTTTGAAAAATGTTGAGGAGATCAGGAAAATTATATATATATTGATGTAGATTTTGGACCTGAAGGAGCAGTTGAAGCATTTTTACGAAACAATGCCTTGTGGCATCGTTCTTATCATCAAAAATTGATAATGACAAACTCAAATGAAAATTTGAGGGGGGAAGAAAAGACGAGCATAATGACATGAGACAGCTTGGTAAAGATTAAACGCTCAAATAGACAATGTAGCCTCTTTTCTCAGTTCATACTTATCCAGAGTGTGTGCTTTCTTTCCAGTACCGGTATTATCATTCAGATAGGTTAGGGGAATCCATTTGAATTGAGTGATACATCATTTTAAAACTTAGAATCTGCTCTTTCAGAAGCTGTCCTTCAAGGACAAGTCCACCTTCATGCGCATGTGGATTGAGTGAATACAACAATATTAGTAGGACACATCACAGAAAGCTTGGAAAAATCGTACAATCCGTTCAAAAGTGATGATCTTTTTTAAATGTCTGCACAGTCGCGGCTGGATGAAAAGACTACCACAGTGTATGATGTCACATGCGCACATTGTAAGGAAAATAAAAAGAGAATTTCACAAAAACCATACTTCTTGAGTAAAGTTCACTTTTCTTTGACTTGCTACTGACGTATGTTGAGGTAAATATTATTCCCCCTGCCTTCTGAAAGAGAAGTCGAGTATTCTTTTGTAAGTGAAAACATGTTGAATTTTCTTTATTCATTCTTTATATCGTTGTACACATGTGAAGTTACAAGGTACAGTAGTCTTCTCATCCAGCCCCGACTGAGCAGAAACTTCAAAAATTCATAACTTTGGATTGTCCAATTTTCCTTAAAACTCTCACTGATGTGTTCTACTATTGTTGCTGCATTCACTCAACCCACATGCTATGAAGGTGAAAAATCTTTGTCTGGCGACTTTTTGTTGATCAATTATACCAACCCTGATGGAAATCTCTTCAAATTCATGGACGTTCTAAAGTCTCCTTCAAGTTTAACCCAAATCTGTATATGTAGTTGCCATGGCAACGTACCACTTAACACTAATCAAAAGTATTTCAAACCTCTATACATCCCGTCGATCAGTTGTACCTATTCAAATGGAATCTCTTCCAAACTGAAAAATAGCCTCCTATAACTAACTTCAACTAAAAACCCTAGTTTTGGGTTGCCATGGCAACGTACAAATCAACAATTATATTTGACCTCTGCTTTATACTCTTGGTACCTTCTATATAACGTTCATATCAAATTTTGTGAAAATTGAATCTTCCTACCTGGAGAAATGAATAAAAACATGATTTTTAAGAAAAAGTTCATTGACCTTTGACCTTTGACCTTTGGAAAATTCACTCCAAATTCAATCAAAATATTTTACTTGTTCTCAATATTCTTCCTGCCAAGTTTTATCCAGATTGGATATTCCTGACCTGAGAAATATAGCCAAAAAACCTATTTCACAAATAAAGGTCATTGACCTTTGACCTCTGACCTCCTTCCCAGCATCATTTTTTTTTTGGAGCACCCTATTTTTTGAGAAGGTACATCATGAAGTACCTTTGGTGAAAAAATCATGCTTTTGTCCGCCGTGTCACGATAATTTCACTAAGCTACCCCACTAATATTATTTCCTTTTAATTAACCCTTTCCCAATGGATTAGCCAAGGGGGGGGGGGGGGGGCGATTGGGCAGTCGCCCCGTCCCCCCCCCCCCCCCCACCCCAAGATTTTAACCGGGAATTTTGAAGGCGGAAAAAATATAATAGAATATGGGAGAGGTATCTTACGACCCTCCCATTGTCTTGTCCCTTCTATAGACTTAGTACACTATGGGGAATGACAATTTACGGATTTCCCACAAAAAGTGTGCTTCAGATCGCTTTATTTCAATTCTAAAATCCCAAAAACTCCGTCGAGCGGGAGGGGGTATCCCCTCCCATATCCTCCCCCTAAGCTCTACCTCACTATACTTTGTACATACACAGAGATGATGCACACTCGGAATAAGAGTCATTAACATTTCACCGAAGAAAAAAACTATCTGTTTGAATTATAATTTTTGGGAGGGGGCTCCAAAAAATTAAAAAAATTCAAGTACAGTTGTATTCCACCAAAATTTTGCACCAGATTGCTTAATTTCAGGTCTGAAAATACAAAATCATCTTCGTTTGGGAGGAGAAATGCCCCTTATGTACACCCTCGTGTGCATTTTTTTTTTTCTGTTTGATTGCTTAAAGGGAAGGTAAACCCAAAGTACAATGTGGATTGAGTGAAAGCAGCAACATTAGTAGAACACATCAGTGAAAGTTTGAGGAAAATCGGACAATCGATGCAAAAGTTATGAATTTCTAAAGTTTTGGTGTTGGAACCGCTGGGTGAGGAGATTACTAGAGGATATGACGTATGAGTGGACAACAATACAAAGAAAATATAAAGGAAATTCAACAAAAATTCACTTTTCTAGAATCATGAAAGAGCAATGGACCAACCGCTTTCAGAAAGCAGGAAGAATAATTGCTACCCTTAACATATGTCAATATCAAGTTGATGGAATTTGTAATTTTCATGAAAAATTGATTTTTGCAGAATTTTCTTTATATCTTCTTGGTATTGTTGTCCACTCATACGTCATAGCCTCTAGTAGTCTCCTCACCCAGCGGTTCCAACATCAAAACTTTAAAAATACATAACTTTTGCATTGATTGTCCGATTTTCTTCAAACTTTCACTGATGTGTTCTACTAATGTTGCTGCTTTCACTCAATCCACATTGCTCTTGGGGTTTATCTTCCCTTTAACAGACAGCGTTCATAATTTTAGTGTAAGAATATTAATACAAGAAGTGTATTTGAATTACACCATTTTATAGGCAAATAGTTTAATAATGATTTACATCAAAATGTACTGCTACCTTTAATTAGTGGGACTGTTCCAAGTCGATAAAACACGCAAACATCTGCATCAAATTGCACCATTTACAACATCAAAATGCAAAACGTTCTCACGTGAACCCCCTCCCACACCCTAAACCTTCGCTCGCTCCGCTTGCTCGGGCTCGGTCGCGTTTATGACATCAGTGTAAGAATTAATACAAGAAGTTTATTCAAATGATACCATTCTATAGGCAAATTGTTGATTAACAATTTACATCAAAATGTACTGCTACCTTAAACAAGTGGGACTGTTTCAAGTCGACAAAAACCCGCAAAAACCTGCATCAAATTGCACCATTTACAACATCAAAATGCAGAAAGTTCTCACCGTGGGACACCCCCTCCCACACCCTCCCCCTTGCTCACTCCGCTCGCTCTTGCTTGGTCGCATTCATGATATTCAGTGTAAATATTAAAACAGGAAGTTTATTTTGATGATACTATTTTATACATAGGCAAATTGTTCAATAGTAATCGACATCAAAATATACTGCTACCTTAAACAAGTGTGACTGTTTCAAGTCGATGAAACAAGCAAAACATGCATCAAATTGCAACATTTACGACATCAATATGCAAAAACTTCTCACCGTGGGAGGGGGACACCGGTCCCCCTCACACACCCTCCCCCTTTGCTCACTCCGCTCGCTCTTGCTTGGTCGCGTTCATGATATTCAGTGTAAAATGCAAAAACAGGAAGTTTATTTTGATGATACTATTTTATAGGCAAATTGTTCAATAATAATCGACATCAAAATATACTGTTACCTTAAACAAGTGTGATTGTTTTAAGTCGATAAAACAAGCAAAAATATGCATCAAATTGCATCATCTACAACATAAAAATGCAAAAGATCCCCGTGGGAGGGGGGGGGGGACACCCCCCCCCCTCCCACACCCTCCCCCTTGCTCCGTTCGTTCGGGCTCGGTCGCTTCGCTCCCTCGCTTACTAACAGCCGCCCCCCTCCCTAAAAAAAAAAAAAAATGAAATCCTTGCTACGCCGGTGCCCTTTCCCAGCTTGGTTTCCCTAAAAAAAAAAAACAAAAAAACAAAAAAAAAAAAAAAAAACAAACAAACCTAAAAGTCTGGGGATTGACAGCTTCCTGAATTCATTTGGTCTGTCCAAAAAAATCTCGTTACATTTAGTGTCAAAACGCACCCCCTTGAAAAAAAAGCTGGTGACGCCCCTGCACACATGCACGCACATTGACAATTCTTCGAGTATTTAAGCCGAGAACGTGGTCTGGAAGTTGCACTGTATAGACAAGCTGCTTTCTTTTTCCACGTGACGCTCTTTGCTAGAATGGATTTAAGGATCATTTTCATAATGACATTAGGCACTTAAAATTTCCCGCTCTGAGCAAGCAGATGTGTGACGATTGGTATTTATGATGATAAATATCTAAATCCAATCCAAAATGTACATAGCACATTAATAAGAAGACTTTATTCATAAAAGAAGACTTTACTATAATTTTTCCCCATTTATCCAGCTTGTTTATTGATGTCCATAACGACCATGAACGATTCAAACTCCGGACAAAACTCCAATCTAAAATAGGCCAATTTTACGAAAATACCCTTCCATCAAACACAAAATGACTGACATTCACAGCGCGGTGAAAGACGATAACATGAAGAAAATTACTCACCATTGTTGCTTTCGTAGAAAAACGGATTGACAGGAATGTGTAAACGTTACTTGATTTGGTATCAAATAGAATGAAGAGAAAACGATGCAACAAATGTCTTTATCTCAACGATCCCTGCTTAATCCGCAGGCCTTGAATCTTCACCCTTGAAGATGTTTTCCAGATAGCAGCTTCACCAAGAAGCTAAAGCAAGATAACTGGAAATGAAAACAGTCATGAGTATGCAATAAAAAAGGTAAATGTGCAAGGGAAATCCAGGGCTTGGTTCAGAGTAGTCTGGAGCCTTCATGAGAGTGCCTACCTCTGATGACAGGTAGGGCGTCCTCCTCGAAATCAGCAAATGATAATGCTGCGACTTCTGCGACAGATACGTAGTAAGTTGAATGTCCTGATTGTGCGGGGGTAGAAAGAGTATTGTACACGTCGATGATGACGAGTGGATGTGCTGAGTAATTCTGATGCCGTTGTTATAGTAGTGGCAAACTACTGAAATCCTTGCATCTGATTGGCTGAGAGCAAATTTGTTATAGATATGTGGCAGTTGTCACTGATAACACGTTTTATGAAACGGGGCCCCGGTCATGCGCCATCAGCTGTGAAAATGAACGTGATTTCAGGAATATACATAAAACAAGGGCGCAAGGCAATCATATGTGCCCACATGAAGGTGTCCATACTAATTTCATGAAGATATGTGTGGATGTGGACGCGGGTGTGTTGATTTGTTTTGGGCAGATCAGTCAGACCGCAGCACGTATGCTAATGAGCCAATCCGGCAAGATTTATTCCGCACTCTCGTTGACGATTTTTGCGTTCGAAAGGTGTCTCGTACGTGCGAGATTTTGCGAGAGTTTGACAGGGCTATGGTTTTCACAGTGTAGCGACTTGCACATACATTCATTATGGCTACAAATCACGGTACATTGTTTTCCAGACTTTGATCTTTATTTTGATACCAAATTTGAGTATAATATCGGTTCTTATCATGACGATATAATCAGTTGAATTTGTGTAAATTTTATCTGCTTTCCACGGAAGATTTTGTCGTCTAAAGTTCGTTTTTGGTTCCTGACCGGATTAAGAAACTGCTGTTTCTGATTTTGGCTTTTTCGTAGAGAGGAAACTTAGATGTTCATCATATTTAAGTCAAGGAGACGCAAGCATGATTTATACTAGTTTTTTTTTTTTTTCCGTTTTGAAATGTCTGTAAAATTCACTCTTATGCCGGAAGTATGCTCCACACAAAGTGTACAGTGGCGCGAAAGAGCTCTCTCATTGGACAGTGCTTGCATTCAGTGCTTGAACGTGACTTGAACTACACGCGTGCCTGTATGCAAGCATGCGCTATGCACGCACGTGGCATGAAACCGTAGCAGCGTAATGACGTAATTCAAGCGCTGAATGCAAGCACTGTCAAATGAGAGAGCTTACTCTTGAGATTGCACGGTTTCAAGCTGACCAGCACTGACATTGATGTATATTCTACTGGTTCCTGACCGGATTAAGCAACAAATTGTCAAGATATTTACAAAGATACAAAGATTAAGAGATGGACTACCAATTAATGCATTTTCATTGAGACGCAAGGTGAATTTGGTATTCTTTTGACGTCTTGAAAGTGTAGTACACGAATTACTTTTTTCATCATTTTTCAAGCTCAAATCACGCTATGATATTTTTCATTTACAATAATTTGAGTAACATGTGACGATAGCTTACATATTTTCCTTGAATTTGATTCCAAATTTGTGAATGTGAAGTGCATTTTTGTTGCCGAAAGCCCAGGGACAAAATCCCCTTCCACAGCTCATTACGTATGCAAGCCTCGAGTGGGCTTGCATACGAATTGAATAAATACGAGCGAATTATCGGGTGCTGCGGTCTGACTGAGATCTACAATGTGTGTGAGCTGTGGAGGTTGATGTTCATGTTCATCTACCTGTCCCTGACTCTGTCTTTCTGTTGTTGTTGTTGTTGTTGTTGTTTGTTTGTTTTTACGTTGATGATTTTCCTAGTTCAGTTCCTAAAACATAGTGACAAAAAACAGAAAAAAAAAGGAAAAGATATGTTTGTCCTTAAACTGACTTAAAACACCTAGAGCCTATTATTGAGAAATAATTGTGACTATACAGTGACACACCTTTCCTGAACTGGCCACAATGACTACAGTGTGATTACATATAATGTATGATACGTATATACTAGGTGTTGCAAAACAAAAACTTTTGATGCTTAATAGTTCATAAACTTGATGCTTAATAGTTCATAAACTATTGATACGAGCAATAGCTGAATAGTGTACAATTTTGTTGGAGGTAATCTAAAAATGATAGCTGAAATCACTGTCATGAATTTACACATTTAATTTCAAATTAGGTTTGAGATTTTGCTCTGTTTTTAACCCTCTGTACAAAATTTAGATTTTGGACATTGGTCAGTTGGTGTGTATGGGAGCGTGTGGTTGACACCCTGACAATGGTCCTGAACAATGCTCTATTACATATTCATGAGAAATTCCTCTATCACAGATAATCTTTATTCATTCTGAAATGGAATGCATGCAGGCACATGAAAACATGTGCTTATTTCTTTCATGTGAATGCATATGACCTTTTAGCATGAATTTTATGAGCTTCAGCAAGTCTTCCTCTGAGGCATTTTGAAATGCTTAAGGCTGCAAGTCAAAGAACTCATGAGATTCTTCACCACTGAAGAGGAGTCTGAGAAGGAATATGGGTTCATTTCCGAGTTGTACAGGGGCTTGCGCAGTTGAGTAATCTTGTAATCAAAGAACTTGCAGAATGTCTCAGAGAGTTCTTCATGTGAGTCATGGGAAGGCAAAGTCTGTCCAGGGCGCTCGACAGACCTAAATTGGTCGTTCCTGTTGCAGTCATTGATCAGCTTCTGGTGACATATTGTTTGCCTTGTTTCAGGGCAGTATGGTATTCTGTGGTGGCCTTCTTCATTATTTGCCTATCAATCGTCAGCTTTGGGATATACTTTCTCTACTGGCTTTTTTTTTTTTTTGAGCGCAACTTCCAACTTCCAAATTCATGAGACATTTCTTTTCAAAAACTAACATGATTTACCAACCTGGGTTCCTGGCTTGTCATTGAAACTATCCCCGTCAACATTATACTGAGCTTTCAGGATGCAGTACTGATAATGCGCAAGGGAAGATATGTATAGTGGTGGTGATAATGATAGTCACATCAAAATGGGCGAAAGAGAATAAAAAAGAAATCTTACTATATAGAAATAAGACAACTCTTCTTAAAGAACCAAAGTGTATAACATTAAAGCGTTTTGAGTTCCAAATTGACTGATTAATCCAAAATTGTAATACAAAGTGAATTTGTGCAAATGATAAAAGTGTACTTCTGAAGATAACGTTCACTTTCAATTCCAATGTATTTTCATATTCTCAATTGAAAAAAAAAGAATAAGCAATACATCATCAAGATAAAGTAATGAGACACAATATCCGGCTAGGATGCACAATGAATTATTAAGAACATATAGAACATGGCTGTCAATCTTTGTAAGTTTGGCTCTATGTATAAACGCTAAATTGATATGATAGAACCTACTTAAAATCTAGCTAGTTAAGCGTAGGTCCCAGTTTTCAGAGTGTGGAAATCGACATAGGGAGCACGGAAGCAACACTGGACAACAAAGACGACTGATAATTCAGACGAGAATATCAGGGGATAGTAAGAAAATACATGTACATGTACCATGTTTTCACCACTGTAAATGTAGAATGCACAACATATTACTGTGCACTCCATAATTCAAATCAGTTTGCTTAATTATGGTGTCTATATGGGTACTTTATTGGCATATACACTCTAAGTGGCAATTGCAAGTTTTCACTTTTGTAAGAAATGCATCGCGATCACAACTTGATGGGTTTAGACGTGATACAATATTAATGCCTCAGTAATCATCCATATGGCACAATATTTTGCATGTAAACGTACTAGTGCAGCATCTTGCATTTGATGTTGAATCTTTATTCAAATGCCACGACTGATAACATTTATGCATGTATTGTTATATCAATATTAATTTTCTGTAATTTGAAACGTGTTTATTGCAACACCATTATGATTAGCATGTCTGTTATTTTCAAGCAGAAGTTGAGAATCATTGCATGACAATCAATAATTGAGAAAGGACCCCATGTCCTGTATTCTACTAGACTCAATTTGAAAATATTCAAAATCTACAAACCCAGCTGATTTTATTGTTTTTATAGCAAGAATGTCGGTATACACAACTTGCAATGTTATGAGAAAATTCTCCTAATACATCATTGATACAAACACAGTAGAGATGTTAGCAGACGTAGAGTCAAAATGACAAATTGAGAATTAAACAACAACAAAGAAAGATAAATAGATGTTCCCTTTTACTTCCACTAGTGTGTGGGAGGGTTGTAAGTTACATGTTTGTGTTAATTTAAGCACGCATCTTGATTTGGCGGTGCAAAATGGACCCCTTAACTTTTAATTCATTCAATAATCACTCTTGCGTATTCAATCGGTTGAAAAAAAGAACACTTCTTGAATTATTTTCACCTTTTTACCTTTATTACCACATTGATAAATACTTCATTTGTAGGGAAAAATCGTTTTAAAGTTGGAATTTATTTATGCCATTCGATATACCGTTCCTCATTGTTGTTATGGGTTTAGTGTT
This sequence comes from Diadema antillarum, assembly GCF_040938485.1. Taxonomy (NCBI): domain Eukaryota; kingdom Metazoa; phylum Echinodermata; class Echinoidea; order Diadematoida; family Diadematidae; genus Diadema; species Diadema antillarum. The sequence goes on from NW_027271135.1 coordinate 2,026,574, forward strand.
TATCAACTCATATTTTGACAAGACATTCTGTAACAAGTACAAGTATAGTGAATAGTACTATACGGCACGAAGAGGGTCCAACTGACAGATTGAATAAAACAGGTTAGTATATTGTTGCTAGGTAATAAAGAGAATGGTTAGTTTCTTGAATAGTTCTGGTTTTGAGGTTGTCTTTTATATTGGACATTCAGAAAAAAAAAATCAATCCATTCATTCAATTAATTCAGGTCATGAGGCATGATACACTGCTCAAAGTATATAATTAATTGATTAAACGTAGAAAGTGATCGCTTATGCGTTTTTAAGTGCTGATATGAAGGGTAATGGTCGTGATATTGATGAACGGGAGGCAAGTATGTGTTCCACATAATTATTTATTTTTCTTGAATTATTTTCATCTTTTCGCCTCTAGTTCTTTTTATCTATTATTAGAATATCAATCTATTCATTCAATTAATTCATCTCGTGAGCCATGATACACTGCTCAAAGTAAATAATTTATTAATTAAACGTATAAAGTGATCGCTGATGCGTTTTTTAAGTGCTGATATGAAGGTCAATGGATGTGATGTTAATGAACGGAATGCAAGTATGTGTTCCACATAATTATTTATTTTTCTTAAATTATTTTCATCTTTTCGTCTCTAGATCTTTTTATCTATTATTAGAATATCAATCTATTTATTCAATTAATTCATCTCGTGAGCCATGATACACTGCTCAACGTAAATAACTTATTGATTAAACGTAGAAATAGTGATCGCTAATGCGTTTTTAAGTGCTAATATGAAGGTTAATGGATGTGATGTTATTGAACGGAATGAAAGTATGTGTTCCACATAATTATTTATTTTTCTTAAATTATTTTCATCTTTTCGTCTCTAGATCTTTTTATCTGTTATTAGAATATCAATCTATTCATTCAATTAATTCATCTCGTGAGCTATGATACACTGCTCAAAGTAAATAACTTATTAATTAAACGTATAAAGTGACCGCTGATGCGTTTTAAGTGCTGATATGAAGGTCAATGGATGTGATGTTAATGAACGGAATGCAAACTGTATGTATTCCACATAATTATTTATTTTTCTTAAATTATTTTCATCTTTTCGTCTCTAGATCTTTTTATCTATTATTAGAATATCAATCTATTTATTCAATTAATTCATCTCGTGAGCCATGATACACTGCTCAACGTAAATAACTTATTGATTAAACGTAGAAATAGTGATCGCTAATGCGTTTTTAAGTGCTAATATGAAGGTTAATGGATGTGATGTTATTGAACGGAATGAAAGTATGTGTTCCATATAATTATTCATTTTTCTTGAATTATTTCCATCTTTTCGTCTCTAGATCTTTTTATCTATTATTAGAATATCAATCTATTCATTCAATTAATTCATCTCGTGAGCCATGATACACTGCTCAAAGTCAATAATTTATTGATTAAACGTAGAAATAGTGATCGCTGATGCGTTTGTAAGTGTTAATATGAAGGGTAATGGACGTTGATGTTAATTAAGGGGATGCAGGTTTGTGTTCCACATAGTTATTTATTTTCTTGAGTTATTTTTATCTTTTTCATTCCTTGATCTTGTTATTTATCTTTAAAATACAAATCTATTCATTCAATTAATCCATCTCATTAGCCATGATACACTGCTCAAAATCAATATCTTATTGATTAAACGTAGAAATAGTGATCGCTGATCAATGCGTTTTTAAGTGCTGATATGAAGGGTAATGGCCGTTGATGTTAACCCGTTCAGGACGGGATGATTTTCCCATAGACCCTTGCCCGAGTAATACTCGGGACTCGTCCTCAACGAGTTAATTAAGGGAATGCAGGTATGTGTTCCACGTGATTATTTATTTTCTTGAGTATTTTCTTTTCTTTTTCATTCCTAGATCTTGTTATCTATTACCAAAATATCAAACTATTCATTCTATTAATTCACTTCATGAGCCATGATACAGTGCTCAAAATCAATATTTTTTTTTATTGATTAAACGTAGAAATAGTGATCGCTGATGCGTTTTTAAGTGCTGATATGAAGGGTAATGGACGTTGATGTTAATTGAGGGGATGTAGGTATGTGTTCCATATAATTATTCACATTTCTTGAGTTATTTTTATCTTTTTCATTCCCAGATCTTGTTATTCATTATCAAAATATCAAACTATTCATTCAAAGGTAATTCAGCTCATGAGCCACGGTACACTGCTTAAAGTCACAATTTATTGATTAAACGTAAAAATACTGCCCTACTTTGGCAAAAGGAAGTGATATGTTTATGGATATTGACTTTTTTATTGATTTGGTATATTTGAGGCATGCTCTATTTAACTGAAAATCCAAGTTACAATTTTACCAATTTTACCATTTTTTCCATTTCTGAGATATTCTGGTGGCAAAAGGAAGCAAGTGCACAAAACTGTATGAAAAATGGCAAAAGGAAGCAAGTTGCAACCTCATGATATGATTGTCACTTGGTTCCCTTTGAAAAATCATTTATATTTACACACAATCTAAATTACTTTGGCAAAAGGGAGCAAGTAACATCCTTATAATATGATTGTTACTTGCTTCCTTTTGCCAATTTTTTTATGTTTGCTACAAATCTATAATACTTTGGCAAAAGGAAGTAAGTAACATTCTCATGATATGATTGCCACTTGCTTCCTTTTGCAAGATTTTTCATGTTTGCTAAAAATCTGAAACACATTGGCTAATGAAAGCACGTTACAACCTCATATGACATGGATGTCACTTGCTTCCTTTAGCCAAATTATTTATATTTGCACACATTCTAAAATACTTCGGCAAAAGGAAGCAAGTGAAATCCTTATGATATGATTGTTACTCGCTTCCTTGCTACAAATCTATAATACTTTTGTCAAAAGGAAGCAAGTTACATAATAATGAGTGTCTATTGGAATATCAAAATTCTTCACATTGTCATAAATGCATCACTATGACTTGCACGAACACCGACATCATTTCTCTTCACAAATTTCCAGGTTGAAGGGCCGACCCAAAAACATATTTTCTTCATTTGTACTCGATGTCACTTGCTTCCTTTTGCCAAAGTAGGGCAGAATAGTGATCGCTGATGCGTTTTTAAGTGCTGATAAGAAGGGTAATGGACATTGATGTTAATTAAGGGGATGCAGGTAATGTGTACCGCATAACCTGTTTATTTTCTTCTATTTTAACTCATAACATGTGTATAAAAGTATAATTATCTCTTCTTTCAAGTCCGTGTAGATTATAATTAGCCGCCCACACATTGGCCCGAATTCACGAAGGAGGTACAAATGACACCACGGTTTAAACCATAGACAAAAACCGTGGGGCGCCAAGTGTCGCATGGAATATTCTTTCGTTACGAAATTGGTTATTTCGTCGACAAAATGACTGTTTCGTTATGTAAACGAAACATCATTTCGTGGACGAAATGTTCATTAAGTTACAAAATGTTGTCATTTCGTTACAAAATAATAATTTCATCGACGAAATGACTGATTTCGTAACGAAATATTCTGTCCGACACTTGGCGCTCCATGTTTTTGTCCATGATTTAAACCATATGGTTTCATTTGCACCACCTTCGTGAATTTGAGTCATAGTGTGTAAGGGGGTATAAAGGAATCACTTGGATGGCGGGTGGCCGGGTGGTCGAACTGTTGCAAAAAATTTTGTGTACCGAACTACATGTACTCTCTCATTTTTTTAGCAATTGACCCCAAATTTCGCAAATGTGACCGCTATCAAAGGTAGATGTGCAAGACACCTTTTTCGTCAGTATCAAACAATGCGTTGTCATGGCAACGGCAGATTTTCATAAAAAATTGTGGATTGAACTACTCTCATTTTTGGAGCAATTAGCCCCAGATTTGGCATGTGTGACCGCTGCTGTCAAAGGAAAATGTGCAAGATACCTATTTTGTTAGTATCGTATTATGCGTTGCCATGGCAATGTGATGGCAACGGTAAATTTTGTAAAAATCCTACAAAATGTTGTGGATCAAACTACAATGTGCTCTCTCATTTTTTGAGCGATTGACCCCAGATGTGGCATGTGTGTCCACTATCAAAGATACACGTGAAATGCGACTTTTTCGTTAATATCCCAGCGCGTTGCCATGGCAACGGCAAATTTTTGTAAAAACTTGTGGATCGAACTACTTTCTCATTTTTTGAGCGATTGACTCCAATTTGGCATGTGTAACAACCACTATCACAGGCAGATGTGCAAGATTTCATAATGCGTTGCCATGGCAACGGAAGATTTTTATAAATCTTACAAAATGTTGTGGATTGAACTACAATGTTTTCAGTTTTGTAGCAATTCAGTTTGAATTTGAGATATGCGGTCGAAAATGTTTAGTTGTGCAATACACCTTTGATGCGTGTTAATAAATCTGTTGCCATGGCAACGAGTTTTTTTTTTTAATTTTTTTTTAACCAACCGTACAAAAATGTGTGGATTAATCTAACTCCTTCAGTTTTTAAGCATTTAGCTTAAAAATTGGCACATGTGACCACTATGGTACGTAGATGTGCATATACTTACTCTTTTGTCATTGTTGATCAATGCGTTGCCCTGGTAATGGTATATTTTGAATGAAAATCATCCAAAAATATTGTGGATTAAGTTCAATCCCACAGTCTTTGAGCATCTGGCTTGAAATTTGGCACACATGACCACTATAGTATAATTATAGATGTGCAAACTTAATCTTTAGTCAGTGTTGAACAATTCATTGCCATGGTAACAGTTTTTTTATTACTAAAAACATGCAAATATATTAGGGATTAAATTAACTCCCTCAGTCTTTGAGCATTTGGCTTGAAATTTGCATATTATTATGTGACTACTATAGCATATATACATGTACATGTGCAAACTTAATCTTTCGTCAGTGAACAATGTGTTGCCATGGTAAAAATCTTTGAGAATTTGGCTTGAAATTGGGCACATGCGACCACCATATAGTACAGAGATACGCAAACTTCATATTTCATTATCATTGAACAATATGTTGCCATGGTAACAGTGTATTTTGAATGAAAATCATACATTTAGATTTTCCTGTCTCAGTTTTAGAGCATTTTGGCTTCAAATTTGGCACATGTTACCTCTACATTACCTAGAATGTTATGTGCAAAAATTATCTTTTGTTAGTGTTGAAAATGTGTTGCCATGGTAACAGTATATTTTGAATGAAAATGATACACTAATATTGTGAATTCAACTAAGCCCGTCAGCCTTTTAGCATTTGGCTTGAAATTTGGCACATGCGCGACGGCTATGATAGTTGTGCAAACTCCATTTTTCTTAACTCTGAACGTGCCATGGTCGCCGAACGGCGACCTTAGTCCTGACGTGCCATGGTCGCCGATCGGCGACTAAGAAGAGCGAGAAAAGCATTGATCATTTAAGTTCTTCTGGTACCGTAATGTGTTACACCAAGAAACTGCCAATGATATGTAGTGGTAGCTGATTAGCATAGCCATCATTTCCACTGAAAATGAGAGCATGCTTACATTAGAAAGTTTTGAGTAATTACATGATTTTTCAGCTAGATGTATTTTTTTCGCGTCGAGCGCACCCTCTGCGAGATGTGTATGGATCAAAAGTCTCATTGGTAAACCGTGTGTATGCTATTGAATCTGCGTGTATTGTCTATGCGGTTCCACTCGCATTGTTCCGCTTGGATGCTGTCCTGCGGGAAGCTCTTTTGATTTTGTCCCTCAAATAGGGTCAGCTTTCGTTCGTCGGTCAAGTCTTTCATTCTTTTGTTTTGGTGAACGTCACTAATCGTCCCCACGCTAGCATAGGAATTGCGCGCGGACAAAGACCTGCCGATTTCAATAGAGTACCCCCGCCCGTGTGTCCGCTTAGACAAAAGAAGGATTAGTAGGCTCTTCCTTCTCAAGTGGACAAAAGACACTCTTCCAGGGCCCGGGACAATCACTTCAGTTTCAAATACAGGATATGGGACTAAAGGACTCAGATTTGGAAATGAATTACTGAGGCAGAAAGAAAAATTGCTAAGACAAAATAAACTGCTAGTATCTTTGGAATCATACAAATTCTAGAACGCAATTTTGTTATCATTTGAAAGAGGAGATGTTGCTCTAAAACTTTCTCACAGAGTCAAGGGAGCGTTCTATTGAAGAAAAAACACGACAGACTCTTTTTTTTTCCATACTACACAAACATTTCTAATAATTTTTCTGATGTATCAATTCTTTCTGCAATATTTCAGGTTCAGATAGATATTATGGCAAACTGACTACATGACACGAAAGAACAAACATTTCTTGATAATTGTTGTGTAGAACTCAATTCAAAACAGTCAATAGTTTCAGAGATATGGCGGTTTTAAATTTCATTGTCAGTGCAGTTTTGAAACGTTCTGGCGTTAGGTAAAAACCTCTGGCACGTTAGAGGTGAACGTCACTAATCGTCCCCACGCTAGCATAGGAATTGCGCGCGGACAAAGACCTGCACATTAAGAGTTAATGTCCAACATTGTGGTGCCATGGACCCATGGTAACACAATTTGAAAATCATAGAAATCATCCGTTTATTTATCTTGCTCACTCAGTTTTTCCGCACTTTACTTGAGATGTGGGACATGTGACGAAAAGTAAGAAATACATTTATTCACGGTTGAACAGTGCATTACCATGGTAACATTTTCTTTTTTCTCATTAAAAAGTATAAAAAATCCTGTTTGAGCTAATTCCCTCAGTTGTAGGTGGGGGTATATTAATCACAGTGAGTGATAGTTCCAGTTACAACTGTTGGTACAATAAGCTGACACTGTAATTTTGAAATGAAATGTCAATTCTTAAATACTAAATTTCCGTTACATGTTTGAAATGTAAGCACATTTTCGAGTCTGAAAAAAAAAAGTGTTAAAAATCATTTTGAATTGCTTTGTCAAATGTCCATTTTTCTTTGTCAGCGAAGAATGAAAAAGATATGAAGCATTTTTTAAAGCAAGAAAATGATTTGTGGGGATCAGTTTGATCATGTTTTTGTACATTCTTTATTTAACCTTTATCATTATGTGGATTTGTTTTTGTTTTGCTAGTTATTTTTATGGACGAATGAAAGAAGTGAGAATTCTTTTAGAATATGAAGTACCCTATATGATAAAAAAAGACTAAATTTGGGGGATGAGATAGGCATGAAATTACTTTAGGGAGAGAGAGGGAGAGAGAGAGAGAGAGAGAGAGAGAAAGAAAGACAAAGTGGACTTTACCGTAAAACGTCTGCATGTGACGTTGAGACGTTAATCATGACTGTGAGCAAGGTGAAACATAGAATTACGCAAGAAAAAAGGCTCAGTATATACAGTGTATTGGATTTCATGTACAGAATGAGGTAACAAAAAAAAAAAAAAAAACTGAAATAATAACAACACTGCTTGTTCATTACTACATGAAATGGTTGTTCTTGTGATATAGCCGGGATTTATAGGTTTTTTAGGGTTTATAACAAAATTACACATTTTCAAAACATGTATTGCGAAAATGTTTACATTTTCACTGTAAAGGCTGCACGAATGATTGAAAGTAATTTTTGGAGATTACAACACGCGTGAATACCAAATTGTTATGAACAAGGCGCACGTACAGCATGTTGTGTGGGCGTGCAATGTGCCAATTCTCGAGAAACAACGTTTTGCGTGTGACTTCGTTCACGAAATGGCACAAATGTTTGCAACTTTATGGTGTTATTGTCTCCTCGATATGGAAAAAAAAAAATCATAGTAGTTGGTGAAAAAAAAAAACAACGAAAAAAAACCTTCTTGCTTGCCAGGACAATAAATAATAGAAAAAAAAAAACATTGCAAGAGCAATTTCAATATCGTATCTTAAGAAATCCTCATATTGTACTCGCGAATACACAGGACACACTAGGCGCGCGACCCAATGTGCCACTTCGTAGACAAAATCGAACTGTAGCGGTTTATGCGTGTGATTTCGTCCAAGAAATGACACCATTTTTTTTTCCTGCCTCGCAGTCGCAATACTTCACCTTCATTATTTGAAATTGGCATGTGACTGTAAAGAAAAAGTTGTGTCCTCTTTCCGTTCATGTACAATTTATCAAGTTCCATTACAGAAACCCACTTGCAGAGCTACCAAGTCTCACGCATTCTGCGTGAGACCCAAGCATTTAGGGGTCGTCTCACGATCTCACGCACGGCACCCATTTTTCTCACTCATTGGGAGAAGTCTGCAACTTGGGCCTATGATAATGAGCAGAGCTCAAAAGATTAAAGTGATAGTTGCAATTGAAAGTATATTTTCCTTTTGTCTTTCAAAATAAGTAAAAAGAAATGGTCATTTAAGTATGCACCTGATCGCATCATTAAGAGCTAAAAATTGAAAAAGCTCCCTACCGTGGGAGGCCACAGGAGGGAAAAACCCCTCCCACACCCTCGCTCGCGCGCACATTCGCGTGCCGAGATGCCGAGCGATGCCTAGTCATGAAAATCTCACTCATACAAATTTTTTGAACTTGGCATCCCTGCACTCGACTTGACGATTTCAAAAATTGTAAAACTTTGATTGCGTTTTTTAGAAACATGGTTTTCGTCAACCACGCGCTAACGTGCCACTTTGTGGTGTCAGCGACGAATTAGCTAATGTGCACATGGGTACACATGACTTTAATTTTTTCTCAGTTGGCTGGTCACTTCACTTGGTTTCCACGCGATATTAAATGCATACGCTTTCATAAACATTCACAGACATCTGCGTCTTATTTATGCTCACTTAATTTATTTCAATAATGTTTCCAACACCTCGTATCTTTACACACAGCATTTCATGCTGCTGGCGTTAAGTTCTCCTTGCATGCCATCAATCTTCCATACAGCTTTCACAAAAACAAATTAATGAGCTTTCATAATACAAGCACCTGCTCGATGAATGTATATGGGGGGGGGGGGGGGGGGACTTTCCCGGACCAGTGCCAACCTTCAAACATTGTAATATTAAAGGGGGAAAAAAGACATGTCAATTTGTTTTCATATTGGCACTGGATCGTCATTGAAATCATATTATGTACACCGTTTTGTTTTGTTAGTCACTCTTTACAGCCATTCAGGTTGCAAATCAGTATTCAATGTGGCATTGACTTGGATGTAGGATAAACTGTCAAAATCAATTACACTGTGTAAAGGCAGCCTTAGTTTCACAATGCCTTTAACCCTATTCTAACTAGGGAAGGGGGGGTCAAATTGACCCCCCCCCTCGACGTTTCGCACCACAATTTTGCAACGCGCAAAGATTTTGCCGCGTCGTTTCACACTTTTTTCATTGAAGTCTCCCGCATATTTTGAGACCAAATTTGCGACGTCCGGGTACACTGTTTTGAAGTTACGTAATGTTTTTCATATGCATGTTAACCAAAAAACAGCTCAAATTCATGATATCGTGTGCAAATCCAATGCAAATTGTGTTTTTTGGTTAAATTGATATGAATTAGATTATTTCAACTTTAACCATTGAAATTAATCAATTCTAGTGTAGATAAGCCTGAAAAAGTGCCTGCAACAATTTCGGCAAAAAAACAATAGAAAACAAAAGGTCGAAAAAACATTAAAATACATAAGAAATTAACAAAACAATAAAAAACAAAAGAAATTGATTCCGATTGTGCTATATTTTTACACGAAAATTGTTTGATGTGTCTTGAGGAATTCTGACACAAAAATTTAGCAATCCTCCAGTCTTTTTAATGGAGTTATAGGGAAAAATATGATTTCATGCACAAATTTGCATAATTAATTTATTAAAAGTAGAAAGGTAATATTTTTCTATTGTATGACCATGTAATCTTGTAGTTGACATCCAGCTCTATTTTCAGGCAAAATTTCGCCGCGATCGGCGACCGAGATCTGAAGGGGTGGGGGGGGGGGGGGTCAAATTGACCCCCTGAGTAAAAACTTGGTCTCAAATAGCCCAGTTAGAATAGGATTAAATACTACTACATGTACGTACCTATAAGGCAAAATAATAATAATAATATTAATGATAATAATAATAATAATAATTTGCACATGTGCAAAATACAATGTAGCTGTTCCCAATAGAGCTCACGTTGTCCATTCTAGAAGGGGGCTTGTCATAATTATCATTAGCATCGCTGCTATAATAGCTGACTAATAACTGGCTACAGGGAAGACAGACTAATGAGTCAGCCTGAGTATACTCCAGACATGTCCTAAATGACTTAGAATACAGGACGTAAAAATGACAATTGCCTTATTATGTCAGGATCTTCAACATATCAGGGTAAACAAGCAAAGAATTGAGAGTTGGGATCTACAAATCCATCTAGTCCTTGGCTGTTCTATCGAACTTTTTACAATTGTACAATGGATTAACAAGGTTCAACTGTATTTGGTCTCATCTGGGCTGACTCAAATCAAAGAACACCTGAGGAAGGCCACAAGTGAAACGATCAAGACGTCCAAATATTGCCACCCGGGAATGGGTGGGGGAGAGGGACTTACAGGTAATAGTGACAATGAGTGATGAAAGCAGTAAACATTTTGTACATCTGATGACTGATATTCTCTCATTGCTGTTTGACATTTCTGTCATATTGTGATACATTGTACACGTAGATGTAGGTGCACTTTCAAGACTGTGAGTCATGACCAGAATTTACTGGACGCACTCTGAATAATATCCAACATGTAAATGTGTATCTATATTCATGCCATGGCAGCTACAGAGAGAGAAGGAAATCAATGCAATATGCTTACAATATACATTACATGTATATCCACTAGGTGCAAAATTCTTTTGGAAGTTTAAGTGCCAGCAAGCAGTTAGTATCCACACTGAAAAACACTTCTTCTTTTATATCTGTTTTGCCTGGATACCGTTAATTTATTTCTCACTGCCCTGGCATAGCAGGGCATATCACCATAAGAAAGGTGAAGAGTTCATTCCTGTTTGGAAACAATCAGCTCCTGGTTGTGTACATGTCCTTGTCCTCTGGCTTAGACTGGCCGTGGTCCTCCTGACTTTCATCCACTGCCTTCTCCTCCGGTTTGCTAGTCTCCTCCTCAGACTGCGTCTCCACCACCGGCGTTTTGTCTTCCCCTTGAGCTGCTTCCACAGCTGCCACCTTTTCGACCTACGGAATCAGACCAAAGAGTGCAGAAATCAGTCCACCATGATTGTGCTTCTCAGGATGGGGGGAAAAAGGGGTCTCATTTTGCAGGTACAGTGCACTACCATTACAACAAACTGCTCAGGACCAGCAGTTTTTACTTTTATTTCTTTTTTATATTGAAATTTTGTTATAATCGAGCGAATAAACAATAAAGAACATAGAGCTGATAATGTTGGAGCCCAAATTATTATCTAATTGTAAAAGGAATTTCGATGCAGTCATGTTCGTTATAATGGGAGTGCACTGTATGTGAGTTAAATGAGGGAAGAATCAAGGTTGGCCCTCCCTTGACAGTCAGTTCGCAGCGCGAGCAAAAACGCACGTATTTATTCAAGTCGTATGCACGGCTGAGCGGTGCTTGCATGCGTAATGAGCAGATACATGGTCATGAATAAATCCGTGTAGAACGAGTATTTCTCGTCAGTTTTCGACACTTTTAGTATCGACTGAAAGAGATAACATAAGGAAATATGCTCATGATCAAAATAAACGGAAAAGAAAAATATAGAATATCAAAATCCCTCTCGAAGTTCGGTATTGTATTCAGAAATATTCCTTCACGTTTGACGCCAAAAAACTAACCTGAAATCTTTCATGCCCCTCTAAAATATGGTGAAGACTATGTCTGCTAAAGTATATACACTGTAGTATCACAATAAAGGCACGTTTTCCCATCTTCATTTCAATACGGGTCAGGAACTAGCAAAATTCAGAGACATGTCTAGCGTCGAGTTTAAAAAGATTATCCTCGCATTCGCACCGGAATTCCGGGTCTGTGATTGGTCGAAATCTGTCGCAAGACGCGGCGTGTCGCATTGCGTAGTATCCATTGGCTGCTGACTCAATCCTGTGAGTTTTAAATGTTAGGTTTCAGATTGTGATCGAATTTTCACTCTCTATACAAAACTTGAACTTTACACAGGAACCAATGATGTGTAATGTGAGTGTGCACTTTACAATGACCCTGAACAATGAACCTGGCTGCCACCTGTCCCGAGCTCTGCTGCAAGGCACATGAATGCTTAATCAATTATTCATGTGGACTGCCCCGAGCACTGCTAGTCTGAATTCTTGACACAGGGTGAAATGCATGCACATGAAAGAAGTAAGCACATGTTTCCATGTGCTTGCACACACCACATTTCAGAATGAACAAAGACTAGCTGCGATAGTGGAATTCCTCATGAAACATTCCAATCCTGGCCATTGTCCACGACCATTGTCTGGGTATCAACAACACATTCCACGCGTGTTCATTCACTACACCACTTCCAGTAAGAAAACATAATTTGCCTTGTTTTCAACAGGAAAATTCACAACCTTAAAAATGGTGCCCCTCTTCGTTTTTTAATTGATCACACTCGCTCAAGTTTCACGATTGTGAAATCGAAGAAATTATGGAGATCTATTTTCAATACCAGTCAGGAACTAGCAAAACATCAAACTATGATCTAAAAGCTTCTTGAACATTGGCAAAATAATCGTTTACTTTGATGCTAAAATGGACTACTATATTGACATCAAAAATAGGGAAATTAGGTATCAAATTAATGAGCATAATCAGCTCTATAACTTACCTAACCATCCTGGGTCAAACAATGCACTGCGAAAGCTATGAAAGCTGTTGTTGCGACCTCTGCAAAAACTCTCGCAAAGTATCGCGAAATCTCGTCAGTCTCAAGGGCACAAACTGCTTAAACGTGATTCTGAATAAAATTGTCGTTCGTGCCTCATTATCGCACACGCTGCGGACTGACTGTTAACAACTCTGATTTGCTACGTCCTCCATGTATACACTTGTATGTAATTGTGGTCTACTGACAAGTATTCCTCACTTGCTTTGGTGAAATCCCTACAATACTTATATGTCACAGTGTAAAACCCCTGTGTGACATTATTCTGAAACTGCAATGTAGGCATGCTTTTGAAAAACGTTCTGTTTTTAATCTCTATCTAACCTTTTTCTAGATGTTTGCTTTGCTGGACCTGTAATAAGCAAAGTTCTAGATAAAATTCCAAGCATTGCTTTGATGTAAAATTTAATGACAAATCCATGATTACTTTCTTTAAAATAACCAGTAGACACATTATTGTCTCCAGGCAGGACTTTTGAACACAAAGACAGTGACAGAAACCTAGTAGATTTTCCTCAAAAATCTAAAAGGGAACACTGCTTGATATTCAATCACCGCACAATGCAAGATACATGTGCGAGGAACGGGAAGGCAAGTTCAGCTTTCACTGTAATCTGGCATTTGGCGATATATCGACTGGTTTGGGTGGGTTTGTGCGTTTGAGCAAAATATACAAACTTGACACACCGTTGACTGAGCCGGGCGTGCAAACGTGGCACATATAAGAGTTAGTGAGTTTATACACTAGACAAACTATAAGTCTTGAGGCATCCCAATATGACTGTTGGGATATTAAACAGAAGAATTTAGGATGCATCAGGCCCAATTTGAAGGTCCTCTTTTATGAGGTTTTTTTTTTGTTTTTTTGTTTTTTGTTTTTGTTCGAGTGATCCTACAAGAAAGACTAATCTGTTCCGCTGCAACACTGACTTCTGTTGTGTAGGGTTGCTAGGCAACCAATTATTTTGATCCCAATGCCTACAATGGTATACTGCATCTTGATACTCACTACTGGAGTTTGGACGTCCTTCTGGTAGAACTCTGACGCTTTAGTCTTAACCCATTCCATCTCAGTCTTGGCAATGCGAACCGCTTTGTAGGGGTAGCAGAGGGAGGCAGTGGCAGTCATCAAACCTCCCGAGTATACCACTTTCCTGATAAAACCCCCTGTGAAGGAAGTAAAGGTCTTTCATGCATCACAAAGCTATCACAGAAGAAAACCCTATTTTTACATTAAAAAGGTTTCCATATCATATTAACTTGAATATGTGCTCTTTATTTCAACACAAGGGGAGCAAATTGCATTCACCTTTTCTTACCCTCATTACATACTTGGACAACTTGAAATACTTCTTGTTTGCAACTTTGTTTGTCCCGTTTGCAAACTTTAAAATTAAATTCCTTTCATAAATTTGCACATGTACTTATGTATATTGTAGGAGCAGGTATCCAGACTTTTCCTCTCAATACTAAGTCTGGAAACTTCTTTATGATGGAGGGGAAAGCTTAATGCTATAGATTTCCAGTGAATTTATTCACCTCCCCCAACAAATTTAAACCATTATTCTCGGTACAACGGGGGAGCATAATTATTCTCGAGTGACATGGGTATATTTTTTGTTTAAGATTCTGTAAGGAGAATTACCATACAATTTTATACAGAATGTTAGGAGACATTATTCTTTAACCATGAAAAGTTTCTTTACCTTTTCAAAAAGGATATATATGACCTTCAAAGTATGCCACCATATTTCATCCATTCACTTATGACCCTTGACGTAATGACACATAATATTCTATCAATGTGCTTTTGCACATTCATAGAGATACAAACTGTACATGTACAGTGTACTCTGTTCTTGTGAACATCGGCACAGTATTACATGGTGAGGAAACTTTCGTAAGTTTGGACTACAAGACACCAATTTGACACTGGATTTGCACAAAGATTGTTTACTTTCTACACAAGAACTTCTATCTTTGATAGTGTGTTGATGGTAAGAAAAAACAAAACAAAACATTAATATTCATTAACTTGACTCCGCACACACACACACACGCACATACACACACATACACACACACACACACAGAAATCACATATGTTGATGCTGTGCATATGTATATTGCATGACATAACTTTGTTGTTCAGTCTTTACAGTATGAATTATTGAACATTTTTATTTTTTTTAACATTAATGTTATATCATCTACTCATTTTCATTGTTCCTATTTTATTAAGTCTTCTATCTATTTCACTCCTGCATATTTACACAGTATCAGACACTCTAGTAGCATGTAGGACCAGCAGGCAGCTCAGTGTTTTCAAATGATAAACATTGTTAATGTTGTCTTCAGCATCACAGTTGGACACAAGAAAAAAAAAATGGAAATGCACATTGTATTCCTTCATTGTATTTGATAAGTGGGAGAGAGACAGACTTAAGCTAACTTCAGGGGCAGCATTAAAGCTATGAATTCATCATGTCATCTGCAATCTACACAACAAATTAAGTTCAAGATCCTTCTCATCCCCTACAACATCACCAATAACCGTTCACCCTTATATCTAACTGACATAATCTCATCGAAACCCAGACCAGCTACACGCATAGACCTCAGATCATCATCTACAGCTCAGCTAAAACTTGGCCCTCGCACCCACAACCGTTATGGTGACGGCGCTTTCTCCGTTAAATAATAGTGCCCCCCTTCTTTGGAACAGCCTCCCTACTCATATTCAGTCCTCCCCCTCCACTGACATTTTTAACCCGTTCCTTACGGGAACCTGGTTTACCAGGTTCCCAAAATGAAGACAAGGGTGCCTGCTTCAGTGGCCTAAATTCATGTTTCTTTGTGTTAAAATGCTCAGAAAAGTGGGTTTGATAAAAAGATCAGAGTTTATTCTATTAGGATTTGTTCTCCTGCTGTTTAAAAAAGGGGGTTTTACAGTATTATGTACCTTTTCCTGATTTAGTTTTTTGCTTGTTCTGCTGTAAACTCGTACAAACATGTACATAATGATTAAGGCTGAGATCAGTTAGAAATGCGGGTTCGCTGACCCCAGTCACCTCATTCAGGTACCTGGTTTTGTGTAGAACAAAAGATTCTGAGAGCTCATTAGCGCACGCTCTATTCATACCTCGCACCCGATCGATATTTCCATTGTTCACGGGCACATGTAAATGACCGTAGAAAGGGGGACACAATGAACCGCTTGACTGCCTTCACACAGCTGGATTACCAACCTGTGTGCCTCTCTGACGACGGGCGAAAAGAATCTCGTTTGGGGGCATTAAATGCTCTCAGAGAATTGCGGAAGGAACGGGTTAAAAAGAAACTCAAAACCCATTTATTTCTAGAACAGAACTGATGATTATGTATAGCTGATTATTTGTATTGGAAGCTGATTTATATGTTTGTTTGTTTATTTGTTTGTTTTGACAATTATAAAGCTTTTTGGAAAATGATGTATTAAGCGCTACCGGGTATATAAATATTTTATAAATTATCATTATTATTATAGGCCTACCTTTTCGTGCAAGAACAAGTCCAGCCATTCCTGCTATGGAAATGACACCCGCTCTTGGATAAAATCCTTCTTCTGTCTTGATGTACTTGACAACACCTTTGGATGAAAGAAACAAAAATATGGAGTGCATTGTTGAGATATATTTTGATGGAATGTGGCGATGGAGAACGAAGTTTAGAAATACCACAAAATATCACATTTTGCAGATGAAGACTGTATCATCTGCAAGGGTAATTAACATCATAAAGCTGGTAATGGAAAAAAAAAAGAAATATCATTGTATCTGTCTTTAAAGATTAGCCATACATTCATGTCACTACCACTTCACATTAATTAAAAAAGAAGAAAAAAAGACATAAAACCCCCCAAAATAAATAAATAAAAAATAAATAAACACACACACAACAAGAAACAAAATTGCCAGATTATCATAATACTCTAGATGAATTCAAGCAGCTGCCATGGACAAAAAAGAAAAAGAAAAAGAAAGAGAAAAAGAAAAAGATAAGAAGATAAAAAAAAACCAAAACAAATAGCAAATAAATTAAATGAATAAATGTTTGTTCCAAACATTACATCACTAAGCAAAGTAATACTCACTCTGAAATGTTTCTTCTGTCGTTTGGTATGTTCTCTTGGTCATGTTGACAGCCCCCTTGAAAAAGGAGACAGGAATCATTGGGGAGATCAATATCAAACATGGATTTTAACAACTACATAACAAAAGAAAATACAGTGCTTACTGCAACAGGGACGAGCTGCAGTGGAATATCTTCAGGCCGTATCCGAGCAATTACCCCCAGAGGGCAATTACCCCCCGGCCAATTACCGCTTGGTGGTAAGGTTAGAGTAAAGATTAGGGTTAGGGTTAGGGTTAGGAGTTTGGGTTAAGGTTAGGGTTAGGTTCAGGATTAGGATTAGGGCCAGGGGAAGGGTGCGGGGTAATTGCCCAGGGGGTTATTGCCCTAAACCCCTTCAGGCATCGTCCCCCCTCCTCTTTTCTTTGTAGATTTCACAAGCCGACTAAGCTTATTAGCAAATCCTTGCCATTCATAAGGCGATGATACATTTTATGCCCTATCTATGATGGGAACATCCTTGGACTTTGACTAAAACTTCTCTCTTACTTCTTTCTCACTTGTCCTTCCTAGTTTAAAATAAACATGGTCTACATACACGTACAACATGTACATGTAAAGTGAAGATATACAAAGAGCTACAAGTGTATCAGTTTATCTTCAAAGCACATATAATGTGAGACAAATATGGGTCATTAAATACAGAAACTGTTTCATTTGAGGCATATCGCATGCAATATCTCAAGTGTGGAAAGACTACCATACATGTAGTACTAACATCAAAATCACACCTGAAATGTATCTGAAAATTTCCAGATGTATTTGCGGACAACAGAAACACTGTCCCTCAAGGAGCTTGACCCCTCTGGTTGCAGCTGGTATTCTGCTAGCTTGGGTTCGTCATAGATGGGTAGTTCCTTGGGCCTCACTACAGTGACTGGCAAAGCCTGGATCATCTGTTGTGGATCTGCACCAGAGTCGGCCTTCACCTGTAGCAGTCCCATTGCCACTACAGGCACTGGGCTGTACTTTACAGCCCTTAGAATCTGCAAGATGTCACACATGAATTTCACAACAGTTTACTTTGCAGGCAGAGACAAGTAGACTATATGTCCACACATCACACATTGAAACCTTAAATTCGATCTTGTATATATTTTTATAATAAAGAAAATAAAAATGCACAATTAAACAGCTGCTGAATTTCATCACATCATTTTTTTAGTTAGGAAATCACTATTAAAATTTCAAGTCAAATAAAAAAAGGGAGAACCGATGAATTTTATCAGTAAGGTAAAGTGGACTTTGGGCCAGTTAAAACATGTAACGTGTGGTTGCTACTAGGCTATAATGTTGCAGGTATGTGTAAGCATGCTGTAGTCTGCAATTCCATAATCATTGTACTTTACATTTAACTGTACTTGCTCCATAATCTGTCATAATACTGTCATAATAGCAATTTATGGGTGCTATGATGCACTTTCATATCAGTCCGGGAAACCCGCTCATGAGGACCGCTCCCGCGTACGCGGACTGCCCCGCCTCATGAGGCCCTATTCACTTCTATTCATCTCACATCTGACGTATAAATTGTCGCAACTTTGCACGGTGATTTTTTCTTACACACACATGTCCACTATTCATGATGAAAAGAAGAAAAAATCCTGTTTTTTTTTCTTCAAAAATCGAGTTTTAAATCAACCGATGCAGAGCGCCCATTAAAACACACGTGTTTTGATGGGCGCTCTGCATCGGTTGATTAAAACTTGATTTTTGAAAAAAAACCCAGATAGGATTTTTTCTTCTTTTCATCATGGATAGTGGACATATGTGTGTGTAAGAAAAAATCACCGTGCAAAGTTGCGACAATTTATACGTCAGATGTGAGATGAATAGAAGTGAATAGGGGGCCTCATGAGGCGTTCCTCCCCGGGCCTCATGAGGCGTGGGGGCGGTCCTCATGAGGCGGGGCAGTCCTCGTACGTGGGAGCGGTCCTCATGAGCGGGTTTCCCGGACTGATATAAGTGTAGATATCTCAGAGTCCACTTCACCAAATTGCACCAAAATCACTAAATACTTACAGACAGTACCGTACATACTTATCCCCACTCACTCGTGAACACACTATGAACCAAATCAGTCACTGGGAAGCGTCGATAACTATATTGACTTTTGTGTTGTTGCTCAAAACAACTTTCTCATCGCGAGCGATCACAGCTTGCACAATTTAAAACTGAAGCTCGAAGTCAGTCATCTAATCATGCGACAAATCCTTCAGGTATCAAACCAGGAGTAAGAAAATCATGTACAAATTACTGATTTATGGCAATCTGAATGAAGTTGGTAGAGAAATGCAGTTCCTACATGTAGATCACACAAACAGACAGACAGAGACAAACAGACACAAACACATCACACAGTGACAAGACAAGAATGACCCCCAGATGATCTATGACTAATTTTTACAGACGGACCTGTTGTTCATAGTCTCACATAGTATGTGAGACTATGAACAACAGGTCCGTCTGTAAAAATTAGTCATTGTCCCACGTATTGAAATTTGTGTCACTATTAGCAATCCAAGCAGTCAGCATACGCGTAACGGTCTCATGGCATGAGTAAAACAACTGCTAGTGAGAGATAATGTTGTGCAATGATAGAGCCTACAGCTTACTAACATACGCAGATGATAAAATAGGTATACAATACCTTGTAAGACATTTTAGTTTTGGCTCTCGAGTCCAAGTTTTCCGTGAAACAGGGTGACATCCACGGCCGGCCAACCATCAGCATAGGTGGCGCTCTTGATAAATCGTTCCAGCACCGATTCCAAGATGGCAGCGCCCGGAGCACTCGTCAACAAGAAGCGTCGAGAATTTATGAACATGCCCGCACCCTTGGGCTATGTTCCAGGTTTAGGAAGAGGGTAAATATAACGGCCACGGCCTGTCCTCTATAATGTATTTTGTCAATTAATTAGAATATGGCCTAATCGTGATATCGGGCCCTTCTCGTTCTGCTTGTGCGTCTTCACTGTGCGAAGTCTATGGGGGTTGAAAGAAGTCCCCGACTATATCAGATTCAGTTCAGATTCGACATGGCTATATGACGAAATGAATGGCGGTGAATGGAGTGGCCTGTGCTGTGGGACAAATCATCTACGCGATAATGACTAGTGTAGATTATCCGGTCGTTTGTTAGGGCTGGGATTATTTAGTTTTTTTTTTTCTAACATCATAGGGGTTCTGTTTTCTAGTTAGTGTTTTCCATTGGCATTATCATGATTATTGCCGCGCCGTTGATTGTCATGGCATCGCCCATATCATACGTCTACACTAAACAGTCTAACGTTAGTATTTCAAGTAAAGTAGTATACTATAATTAAATATAAACCCACTATTTAATACCCGTAAACTTTAACATTAACTGTTAGTTAGAATTCTACCGTTAACTGTTAGGCATTGATTGCTATTGTGCGGATCATTATCAATATCAATTATCATATCATGAATGATTACATGTATGTGGGGTCCAATGCAGTCCAAAGGCAAATGCATAGAGGTCTGACGTTGTAGTTTGATGTTCAACACATCGACACCCCAATTGTAATTTTTTTTTTCTATCAATAGATAGGGTTACCTACTTAAAATCAGTCCGGGAAACCCGCTCATCACCTGCTCATGACTTTAGAGGCCTGCTCCCCGTACACTACAAGTATGCACTCCTCCGCCTCAGGAGGCCTCCGGAGAGCCTCATGACGCCCCCCCGGGGAGAGAGACTCATGAAGCTCCCTGTTCAGTTTTTATTCATCTCACATCTGACATATTGTCGCAACTTTGCATGGTGATATTTTTTGATTAATACACACACATGTCCTCTGTCCATGATGAAAAGAAGAAAAACTTCCATTTTTTTTTTTTTTTTTAAACAATCAAGTTTTCATCAACTGATGCACAGCAACCCAAAGAAATACGGGCGCCAGCGGGTTCGCTCAATGCAAGGCTGCCGCACCTAGCGGCCTGATCCGACCAAATATTTTTTGTTTTTTTCTGCGGCTCTCACCTCTCCACGCACAAATCGGCCTATTGGAGCTGAAGTCTGAGTTACTCTGACATCTTTTTATAAAAATTCGTAACGAGAAAAATAAGATCAGTAGCCCTATATAAACAGCCTGATCTTGTGCATAACCGTACTATTCCACACTGATAGAGTAGGTGGGTACTCCAGTTTTTTAGCAAACTAATCACTTTGTTGTAGGTATGACAGGTTCACTTTCTTTGTCAATTCCGCCGTCAGTTGACCTTGGGGCGCTTTTTCTGGAATCCCGCAACGCGACGTTACATCACATCACGCATCCAGCACACAGACAACGCACAAGCTCGCTCTGAAAATCTCACAGCTTGTGCGCTGGCTGTACACTGTATGTGCTGGATGCGTGATGTGATGTGACGTTGCATTGCAGGTTGATTAAAAATAATTGTTACCATGGCAACCTTCTTAAGGTAACCATGGCATTGTAAGAATCATGATTGTTAATTTGATTAAAGAGATGTTTATATTGGCTTATTTTTGTTTTAATGCATGTTTTTATGTTGTGCAATATTAAAGGAATACACATTCTGTTACCAAAAATAATTTGTTGCCATATAGCAACAGGTAAAGACGTCAGTTAGAAAAATGGCAACAAGTGGATTTGTGTTCAGCTCAGCACCTCCAAAATAGGGGAAATAGCACAAAAAATCAAGATCTACAGAAAATTTTGAGAAAACCCCAATATTGTGACAATTCGCCATTTAGTGCATTAGTTTCCATGAATATATTAATTTCGAATTCATTATGATCAGCGTGGCTACACATACCCACTTCCATTCATTTACAGTACCCCAGTAGTGATACTGCTCTACCAGGTACCTTTCAACAATGGAATGGAGTCCAAGAAATCATACTTCATAGATCTGCTGCACCTTCATAAATTGACAATGTAGGCTGCTGTTGTGTGTGTGTCAATTTAAAGTAGACATATACATGTACATTGTAGGAGTACTGCTATTGTGCTATTTCATTGACTACCTTTATTGTCACTGATTGCTATAGACTGAATTTTCTGGATGTATACATGTCAAAAAAAAATAATTGTGATTCATTTCTTTTCTTTTTTTTTGATAATGTTTTGTTTTGCTTACGTTTTCTTTTGTTTGATTATTCTTTTGTTGCAGAGCCACAGGATTCACCACTCGGTCTGACATTGGTCCCGCAAGAGAGGCAAATGATATAAGGTAAATCCCTCCACCAGTAAGTTTTGAGTACAGAGGGTGTCAAGTTCCCACTTGAGCAGGGTAACACCATACCCTAAGTTGAACGTAGAAGTAATAATTCCTTTCAGAAGCTCCTCGGAACTATCGCTGGATGATAGTGGAAATGTTGTATTGTCAGTGAGAGGTGGCATTAGTCCAGGCTAGAGGTCACATGACCCTGTTTGTGGATATATACCCGGTACAATGTTTCTTGATGGTTTCTTGTCAATTCGAGGATGCTGATTTCAACTCTAATTGATGCCACTCGCGTAACCTTGAGCATTTTTGGCAAAATGGACTGCATGGTGTACAAAACAAGTGTGAATCTCACTTTATAGAAAATGTACATTTCAAGTGAGTGTGGAGACAAATTACCCTGCAACTTTTGTACAACATGTGCCTCTTTCATGTACACTGCATGTTGGGGAGATGTCAAAGAATTTTTGAATATTCTGTTTTTTCTCCCTCTTCTTTTTTTTAATTATCTGTTGCTTGGCTACCAACATTCCTGCAAAACAGTTCAGTTCCCAATCAAAAAGTGGTTTATCACTGCTACCTTATATTGATCTCCCAGTTTTTCTACCCCTTCATGTGGAATAATTATATCTAGACCAAACACACTGTATTACCATTAGCCATTTTGAACAACTGAGCAATTATAAAAAAAGAAAATAAAAAATTCAAACACTAGTAGTTGTCAATCCTTTATGGGGAGAAAAATAAATTGTACTGCTTGCAGCCCTCCCCCCCCCCCAAAAAAAAAAAAAAAAAAAAAAAAAAAATCATCTCCAGTCTTCAATCAAGATGCTTTTCAGTGTTGTATTGTGTTACATGAAATATACTAGTATTTTGATTAAACCTTGTGATATTCAAGTATATTGTTTAGAAATAAAACAAAAATGAATGAATGAGTAATGAATTAACGAATGAGTGAATGAATGAATTATTGTATCCCATTTGTACTTCTTCCCCACCAAACCCCTACCCCCTCCCCAAACATGGTAGCCAAATCATTAAGTATTTATTTCTGTACATCTTCATTTGCAGTGATGATCGCCACCCTGCGCCCAAGAAGAAGAAGAAGAACAAAGATGATGATGACGAAGGGAGTGGGGATGAAGACCTCAATGACTCCAACTATGATGAGGTATATTGTCATTCTCCATGCTACTTTCTATAAAAAGAAAAGCAACACTAATATAGAATTTATGATGTGTATTATTTCTTATGTGCATTATTCATGAGCCCTCTGGCTCACAGTGCAAATGACCCTAAATCAAACAAAATGAAATGAGTAGAATGTTAGAGGCTTTATCAAACTGAAGCATCAAGAATAAAAACAAATACAGTAAATTCTAAGAATGAGCTGTCTTTTACATTATTATTGTTATTGTCTTTTTCCCCCCTAAACTAGCACTGATTACTTCGTTTGGATGTAATATGTTGTACCCATGGAAATGTGTTACTAAAATTCCCTGGCTTTTTTTTTGCATTTTTCATCTCAGGTACTCTGATTTTAATGAAACTTTTAGTTGCACTCTGGGTAGTCCTTTTACTAGTCAACTTGGACATGATATGTTTTTGCTATAAAAATAATTTTTTTACCAGCTGTGGCATGCCACAGTATATTGAATTGCCATTGTGATGAAGTAAGTATACCATTGTTTATATACGTATGCAGGTAAGCTCTTTGCAAATAATTGCGACACAAGTTTTGACATTTTTTTACAGTGAGAACGATGAATCAAAAAGACGTAACCCTAGTGGCGACCCGCATTTCAAAATCTTTACAATGAGAATGTACATAGTGTTGTCTAATTTTGTGACTTCTCATATTTTTAATCCAAGTTCACTGGCTACGGTGGAAGCCTCTTCTCCTCGGGTCCATATGAGAAGGACGACGAGGAAGCCGATGCTGTGTATGATGCCATCGACAAAAGGATGGATGAGAAGCGCAAGGAAAGAAGGTAATTTGTCAGGAACGACGACAAAAAAAATTGAATTAACTGTTCCATACGGGAACCTGGTATACCAGGGCCCTGTTTCATAAAGCTGTTCGTAAAGTTACGAACATCTTACGAGCGACTGGTGATCACTTCTGATGTGCTATACTTATCAGAATTTCCTTAATTCAGCACAAGAACTGATCACCAGTCGCTCGTAAGTTGTTCGTAACTTTACGAACAGCTTTATGAAACACCCCCCAGGTTCCCATGGGAGCAACTGATATACAGGAACCTGGTACGCTGTATACCAGGTTCCCAAGATGAAGACAAGAGTGCCTACTTTAGTGACCTAAATTCATGTTTGTGTTATAATGCCAAGAAAAATGGGTTTGATAAAAAGGTAAGAACTTATTCTATTACTATATGTTTTCTTTCTGTTGGAAAAATGTGTATATCACAGTATTGTTTTACTTTTATCTGACTTAGTTTATGCTTGTTCTGCTATAAAACTGGTACGAACGTGTACATAGCGATCAAAGCTGAGCGCAGTAGATTTCTGTGTTCGTTGACCCCAGTCATCCTACTCAGGTGCCTGGTTTTGTGTAGAACTAAAGAGTTTTTGAGCCCATGAGCACATGGTCTATTCATACCTCGCGCCTGATCAATATTTCTATTGTTTGATGGCACATGTAGTTGACCGTGGAAAGGGGATGTGTGTGCCGCTTGACTGCTTTCGCACAGGTGGATTACCAATCTGTCTGTTCTCTGTCGACGAGCAAAAAGAATCTGTATTGGGGGCATTTAAGGCTCTCAAAGAATTGTGGAAGGAAGGGGTTAAGTCTTTCTATGAAAAAAAAAGAAAAGATTCAGGAATGCCTGCCCTCTCTCCTAGATACGTCTGCACTGTCTGTACAGTGTATTTGACGATCAGGTCTATTTCATTGGTAAACTGGAAATTGCATTATTTTGATGTGTTTTTTTTTTTCTCTCTTTCTCAAGGGAAAAAGTAAACAGTTAAATATCTAATGTAAGAAAAAAACCAAACAAACTCAGAATGCAGAGCAAAGTATCAGTACTATTTGAAAGTCTAGGACAAGACAGCAATGTGGCATATAATGTAACGCCTGTGAGGAATTAAGAAAACTGAAAAGACCAGACAGTGTGAAAAACAAAAGACATCATGCCTTTGGGACTAGCCTGTAAAAACTTCTCACTCGTGGCTTTGATATTTGTTGCGTGAAGACAAAATGGCCATGACTTAACTGAATATTGGAACCTTCAAATATGTATTTTATGTACAACATTCTGCATTTGTCTTGCATAGCTCTGAAATACTGTCATTGTTATAATTTCTTGATATCAGAGAGAAACGCCTTCGGGAGGAGATTGAAAGATACCGCCAGGAGAGACCAAAGATCCAGCAACAGTTCTCTGACCTCAAGGTAAGTCATTCACAATGTTTTCCACATCGCATAACAAACTGAAACAGCCTGCAGTTTTTGTTGCATTTTTTTTTGATGAAGTCATCAGTTAATTTGGAGTTATCTTGTGAAAACTGTATCCTGGTCTTATTGACCATGATTTCATGTAGATCTAATGTCACCATCATCTCATTCAGTGTACTGTATATCACACATATGTATATTGTTGTTTGTTTGTTTGTTTGTTTGTTTTTGTAATTGGAACAAATTTCCAATCTTTTTGATATTATCTGTCATTTAGAACCTTATATAGTGACAGAGTGGAAAATAAAGTGTTATTTTGTTATAGAGATGAAGTGAGCATTGTCACAGCTTGAGGACGGTAAACATTGTATTTGTCCTATGAGTGTCAATTTTTTTTTTTGTGCTTTGACTATTTGCTTTATCAGCCTGTAATAATCAAACCCTTATTTTGCACATATTGGGTATACACTAGATGAATCTGTGTGTAGTAATTCTTTCAATCATTTTGAATCTTTTGCCATCCCCTGAACCACAATCATGCAGCCTGAAGTGGAATTATTTTCCATAGAAATTGAGAATGGAAACTTGTAACAAGTTCAGGGCAATTTGCAATATCATTTCTTCCACTTGATGTTGGAGTGGGTATTTGGGCAAGACCTCATACTTGTGTCCATTCATATCACTTGCCTGCCAGTCAGTTTTAGTTGCCTTGGGTAACCAGGAAATAATAGAATTGTAGCCCAGGTCTACATAAAAGTACAGTGAAGAAATACTACAATAATGTCAACAACAACAACAAAAGGTATTTTGGTATTTACACAATATCGCCCTCATCTAGACACAGCAAGACACATTGGCACATGTAGCCTTCTTTTGATGAAATAAACCAATATCTGCCTATCTTTGTACATTGTATCTACTCATCTATCTATCTGTCTACTGTAAAAGTGGAAATTTTCGCAGTGTTGAAATTTTTGCGTATTTCGCGCAACTACTCTAGAGGTTAGCGCGAAAATAAAAGCACGCGGAAATTTTTGCGTGCAATGTGTCGCAGTAGTTGATGTCTTGATTCCGCGGAATTAGAAAAATGCAAAACTCTTCTTACCCGGCCAAGCGTGAAAAATAAGTCAGACGAAAATATCAATTTTTACAGTATTTATCTATCCATCTACAAACTGCCATACCAAAAGACATGAGATTCAGGTGTAAGCTGCAAAATAAAATCTGCAGTCCTCGGATAGAAAGTGGTTCTCTGAAGAGGCCACTTTGGCTCATTTTGTGAATTGGTTCTGATCATCATCATGCTACATGTGGATTCTTTTAAACTCAACAGAGGAAACTGGGAGAGGTATCGGAAGATGAGTGGAACAGCATCCCTACAGTTGGAGATGCTCGCAACAAACATCAGAGGAACCCAAAAGCAGACAAGTATGTCAGTGTTATAAAGAACATTCTGTATATACCTTTTTTTTTTCTATCCTCTAAATGGAAATACACTTGTATTATCTGTTTTTGAAAGCCAGGGGAATGATATCATTTCAACATACATTCAATAGGAACTAGTCAGTGGAATGTGTACTTTTCATGAAAAGAGAGATTTTGTGGAATTCTAATATTTTCTTTATATTGTTGTCCAAAGTAATGTCAAAATGACTTTTGAATGGATTATCCGACTTTCACTGATGTGTGTTATTGATATTGCTGCTTTCACTCAATCCGTTTTTATATGTAAGCTTTGGTGTCCTTTTTATTGTGAAAAAAAAAAAATCATGTAGTTTCATTGCTTTTTGTTGTTTTCTGCAAATCTCCAGGATTACCCCAGTCCCCGACAGCTTCCTGGCCAAGCATGCCATGGGGCAGGGAACCTCCAACACTGTTGATGCCCAGATGCAGAAGTACGGTGGCCTGCAGACCCCTTACCCTGGGGCCATGACCCCGGGGATGTTGACCCCCACTGGGGAGTACGATCTGCGGAAGGTGGGCGAGGCTAGAAACACCCTCATGGGTGTCAAACTCAGTCAGGTAAGCAACTTTAATAAAGGAACTGTGGAAGGCAGTTGCATGTTGACTTGTGTTGACTCATGGTACCCTCAACATCACTCATGTGGCCAAATGCATATCTAGATAAGTGCCATATATGTCATTATAATTTTTCTTCTATTTTTCTTCAAATGTACGTGGATACTCCCACCAGCAAACTTTCTAAACCAAGATTTTGCCTGTGACATAATATGGTATAGTATAGTACTAACCATGATTTACAAAAGACATTGGAATGCACCTTCCCCTAGACCAAGCTAACCTTTCTTTCTTCCTTGTTTCTAACCTGGTTACCAACAGACATTGCAGGGAAACTAAATGACAATGGAAAAAAAACCCAGATAGACTAAATTCTCATGTGTTTAAAACATTACAAATTTAGAAGAAGACAACAGCAATATTCAAAGTCAGTCATGTAATGTATAAAACTTAATGCTGTACACAAAAGACCCATAAAAGGAAGTACATCTGTTTGTGGTCCCCTTCCAGGTTTCCGACTCTGTTGATGGTCAAACAGTGGTTGACCCCAAGGGCTACCTGACTGACCTTCAGAGTATGCTGCCCTCGTATGCTGGGGACATCTCAGATGTCAAGAAGGCCAGACAGTGGTTGAAGGCTGTGAGGGAAACAAACCCCAACCATCCACCGGGTAAGTGCCTCCCTTTAACAAAAAACAAACTAACAAACAAAACAAAAACTACTGAGGTAGTAACTAGGTAGTAACAGCAGTAACTACATGTGTGCAGTTTTTGCCTAATGTACTTCCAGCGCTACATCGTACGCCTTCTACAGTGAACTTTGCTTCTATTCATGTACATTTAAACAGAATTCGGTATCTCCAAAATATTACTGTAAAAGTCTAAATTTTTGCCGTATTGAAATTTTGGGGCATTTCGGGCAACCAGAAGCTACAGGGTGTAGCATGAATTTAAAATAAAGGCACATGAATATTTTTCCTTGCCAAATGTTCCAGTAGTTGATGTCTTAATTTTGTGGAATTCAAAATATTCAAATCTCTTCTTTAATACACGGCTAAACAAACAAATCTGAGGGATTCGTGGAGTAGGAATTGTACTGTGAGAAAGACAGGAACAGAGAGAGAGAGAGAGAGAGAGAGAGAGGGAAAGAGATGGAGAGGAAGAGAGAGAGGGGGAGAGAGGAAGAGAGAGTGTGATAAAGAGATTATATCGCTCCAGATATGCCGCTATGTTGTGCATGTCTTGTCACATCTTCTCTTTCCCTTGCCCGGCAGCGTGGATTGCCTCGGCCCGTCTGGAGGAGGTGACCGGCAAGCTGCAGGCAGCCAGGAACACCATCATGAAGGGGACAGAGATATGCCCTCGCAGCGAAGAACTCTGGTTGGAGGCTTCAAGATTGCAGGTCAGAGGTCCATTAAAGTAGCCCAGGACCACAACATCAATGAATAATTACTTTGATCTATAAAATCAATTGATTGGTGCCTGAAATTAGATACATTTTGGATCCATCGTTCACAATATTATGATGATTATTATAGATTGAAGGACCAGCAGTGACTTCAACTTCAAATATCTCAAAATGTGCTTGAAAGCAAAGTTGTGACTAATGATTGATACATTGTAGAAATAACTTCTTTTTTTTTCCCAGAGGATAGACTTTAATAACAAGTTTGTGAGGACCCAACCTTTAAACTTCAACAACCCACGTGCTTCCATTTACTTTGCTTCTGTACTGATTGTTCCGATGTCCCCATTCTTTCTAGCCCGGTGACACAGCCAAGGCGGTGATCGCCCAGGCGGTCCGTAACCTCCCCGAGTGTGTGCGCATCTGGATCCGAGCTGCCTCCCTTGAGACAGACCACAGAGCAATGAGGAAGGTCTATCGGAAGGGTGAGTCCAGGTCAAGGCAAGGGGAACAACAAGTTTACAAACCAGCCATGATTTTTATGCCTCCGCAACGAAGTGGCCGGAGGCATTATGTTTTCGGGTCGTCCGTCCGTCCGTCCCGTTTTGTTTTTGTCGATATCTCAAGATCCGTGTGGTGGTTTTACATCAAACTTGGTATGAGGGTATATCCTTGGGGGATAATACTTTGTGTGAATTTTAGGGTCACAGGGTCAAAGGTCAAAGGTCACTGGTTATTTTGTGAAAAAAAATTTGAAATTTCATGTTTTTCTCCATATCTCGCAAATGGTTCAAGGTATCTTCATGGAACTTAGTATATATGCTTGTACCGATGGGCAGTGATTATCTAGGGAAGTTGGGGGTCATGGGTCAAAGGTCAGGGGGTCAAAGGTCAAGGTCAACTCCTCAAAATATCACTACTTTCCTTAAAATGCAATATGCCTGAAGGTTTTTTTTTTTTTAAACTTGATGTATGGCATGTATTACCCAATATATATTTTTGGGGAAGTTTCTTGCCAAAAGGTCAAAGGTCAAAAGGTAAAAGGTCAAGCGAAAGTGCTAAATTGCACTTTTTCCTCCATATCTCGAAAGTAACTCAAGGTATCATCATGAAACTTACATATTTATGCATGTTCAACCTAACAGTGATTCTCTTTGGAACTGTGAGGTCAAAGGTCAAAGGCCAGGTTTAGATAATGCTATTTTCCCATTTGATACTGAAATTATACTTTTTCTCAATACCTTGAAAATTACTCAATGCATAAACTTATAAAAGGGTCAAAAGTCAAGTAAAAATCATCAGTTCCTCAAATACCTGCTCTCTGACATTTTAATCATTCATCCAATTGAACCTAGTTCTAGGAAAGTGAACATTCAGCACATTTGTGTCAAACCTGTCATTATAATATTTTGCCAATTGTGTGAAACTGTCATCACACATTGTCAAGACATTGTACTATAGACCTATTAGGAGAACCATGCATTATGGCGGAGGCATATCAGTAGCCGTAGCGATATATCTAGTTACGATTAAAATTATTCTCAATATTCATAAAGGGCAAATTATTATGAAGTTTCTGTGCGCCAAGTGTTATCACAGTGATGACAAGAGATACAACGTATGAATACCGAAAGTACATCAATTTTAAATCAACTCTATCCTAATCGAAACCAATCAAGATTGACCACGTAGGTACGAAGAAGTAAGAGTTAAAGGTGAGAATTGCATTTATCAAGAGATGAGAATTATTTCAAAGTATTCGAGAGTTGACTCAGAGTTGATTCAGATTGTATTAAAGGTGCGTGGTCCCGGTAGTGTAGAGGGCGCTGTTGATAATACTGCCGATCACCGTTAGCATTGATACGAAGATTACCGAAGTTGAGCTGTCATCAAGAGTAAAGTGCGTAGGTGTTGCTAAGTAACGTTGCCTTCGTTGTCTTCTCTGCGCATCGCGCAGTCTGTAGTAATGCCAGGGTGCGTACATATGTGCTTGTTATTATGACATCACAAAAGAAGATTGCTAAAGCTGTCATCCCCCTCAGCCTAATCATGAGCCGAACTGTGATCAGACCACTGACCACAGTGAATCGGACTTCACTGTCTCGGACTCGGGGAAAGTGGGCCAAAGCGTAAGCGCCAAAGAGGAGTTGATAGCATAGGTCTCCATAGGAAACTTGCGCCGTGCGCCCGCGTACACATTTGACTAAAACACCGGGACAATGCACCTTTAACCCTGTGTGAGCTCTGAGTGTCAGTTGGTGCAGAAAATTCCATACATGTAGCATCGTATATGCTGTACAGTCCCTGGCACAGTTAAATTCATTCACTGGCAAATCATCATGCAAACACTTGTAATGCATGACCAGACATCCACACACAGGTTTTGATTTTAGACTGAGAATCTAGTTTGTTTGCCTTTTTCCTTCGTGAGTCAAATATGTATTTCCTTTTTATTTCTCAAACTTGAAGCTTTGGAGCACATCCCCAACTCGGTGAGATTGTGGAAGGCTGCAGTAGAATTGGAGGAACCAGAGGAAGCCAAAATCCTCCTGAGCAGAGCTGTGGAATGCTGCCCCACCAGTGTGGAGGTGAGACAAAGATTCCATATTGTTTCGGTGGTGGCGAGGTGGTGGTGTGGCATTGGATTTAATGATGATGGTGATTGTGATGATATTAATGTTCCATGATGACAATTGTGCTCA
This sequence comes from Diadema antillarum, assembly GCF_040938485.1. Classification (NCBI taxonomy): domain Eukaryota; kingdom Metazoa; phylum Echinodermata; class Echinoidea; order Diadematoida; family Diadematidae; genus Diadema; species Diadema antillarum. The sequence goes on from NW_027271135.1 coordinate 2,058,355, forward strand.
AGATTATGGTGTTGGTGATGATAATGATGGTGATGATAATGATGGTTGAATGATAATGACAAATAACGATGATGATAATGGTGATAATTGATTCCGTAGATAAAGATAATGATGATAAACCATAAAGAATTGTGATGATGATTTTGAAGGCAAAAAGGACGTACCAGTGGTTGGTGGTGGTATTAAAGTATCATGATTGTTATATGGCGGTTTAATAGGTTAAGGATTCTTACAGTCTTGATGTTTACCATGATGATGATGATGTTAATAGTAGTGATGCTGATGATTGAAGTTGCTAAGCAAAGAGATGAAATAAATGGGGATGACAGTGGCGATGATGATGATGATGATGATGATTACTCTAAAAATGACAAGGATGATGACAATGATACTGAATGTGACAAGAATGATGATAATGCAGAGATTTGTGATTGTAATGGGTAAAAATGCAAATGGTAAACATTGTAGAATTTGATATGATAATAAAGGATGATGCTATAATGATATCAATAAGAGTCAGTGAAAATGGCACTGATGATAATGAGTGATGATGAAAAAAGTGGTATTGGTGATGGTGATCATGATAATGATATGTAATGTCCATCCATGGTGCATCTTTGCAGCTGTGGCTAGCTCTGGCCAAACTGGAGACCTACGACAACGCCCGGCGGGTTCTCAACAAGGCCAGGGAGAACATCCCTACGGACAGGAAAATCTGGATTTCTGCTGCCAAGCTGGAGGAAGCGAACAAGAACTTGGGCAATGTGGAAAAGATCATTGACAGAGGTATATCATCTTTAGGCCTGTGTGGTGGGGAAGCGTATTCAGCCCTGAATTTGGAGCCTTTCTGACCACTAAAGCAATTAGTTATCGCATATTTTATGATAGCTATGTTGTCTTTTTTTTTTTCTCTCGAAGAGGGACTTCTGGACAATGTGTAGCTTATAATGCATAGTTATAACATTGTACCTCACATTGATATCCACATTTTCACCTAATGTCTGCAGAATGCTTAGAGATATGTGGTTGATCTTTTAACCTGTTGAGGACGGTTTGATTTTGCTTTATCATGCATTTCCCATAGAAGCTTGGGTTAATTCCCCATGGAGTGGTGTATTAATATGCAACCAAACAACCCTATGATCATGGGAGATGATTTGCTATTGACTGCTAGACATTTGACACTGGACTCCAAGGGGTTAATAAATCCGTGTGTACAAATTCACTATATTCTGAGTGGACTTTGTACTTCTCCTATTTAACCCACTCAGCCATCACATCACTGAAGGCCAACATGGTGGAAATCAACCGAGATCAGTGGATCGAGGATGCAGAGGAGTGCGAGAAGGCAGGGAGTGTTGCCACCTGCCAATCAATCGTGTGAGTTTTTAAAACAGAAACTGGGGAAACTTGAGTGTGGAAACTTTTCTTATTTTTTTATGCAGACATAAGTATGCAGTTAAACAAAGAACATTCCAGATAATCGTGTGTGTGTATCTGTCTTAGTTCTTTTTCGTCAATGAGTAAATTGATGGGTGTATAAATCAATGAGCAAAGGATGAATGAGTGATTTCTTTTAAATGAATAGATGAATATGTTGTAGATGAATGAATGAGTGGAGTTTAAAGTGACAGGCTAATGGAGTGTATGAATGAATGAGTGAATTGATTAAAAAATAGGACCGATAGAGTGATTGAGTGAATGTATAGATAAATGATAGACTAACTGGAGGTAGAATGAATGAGTGAAGGAATAAATGAATGAAGCAAAATACTAATTATTGATATTCTCTGACCAATTGACTTACAGCGTGTGAATTAAATCATACCATTACATATTTGACAATTTGCATATTAGTACAGAAGTCCTCTCAAATAAGTCATTCTTATTTTCATGTTCTTGTTCAGACGCGCTGTCATTGGAGTTGGCATCGAGGATGAGGATCGTGAAACCACGTGGATGGACGATGCGGATAGTGTAAGTCTCAGACTTATCTCGATAGTATTATGATGCAGTGTCAAATCTATCCTGCACTGCAGTAGGTTTCTATCTGCATTTAATAATCCAGTTGGTAGGTCCATGTAAGACCCATTCTGCAGCAATCAATTCATCGTCATATCATTATAAAAGTTAGCACCTCTAAATTTGCATCTGACTGCCAAATTTCCGTACGTAGATGTAAATATTAAGAATATGGAATAGTGTGATGATAAAGTAATTCAGTAGGTTAGTCATACATACATGACCTTGACCTTCTGCCCTTCTCTTCTCACTTCAGTGTGCTGCCCACAGAGCCCACGAGTGCGCCCGAGCCATCTATGCACACTCACTCACCGTCTTCCCCAGTAGGAAGAAGATCTGGATGGATGCAGCCTACTTTGAGAAGAACCACGGAACGAGGTTAGCATCAGCTGTCCAGAATGTATTTTCTGTAGTGTAGACTGGACTATCCCTTTAACCCTCTGCATACCTCACTAATTTCCGGTCCATAGATATGTGTGTGAAATCTGAGCAATTTGGACTCATCAGCACACAGGGGTTAAAGGCACTGTTTACTATTGGGAGTAGTGATTTTTAAAAAGTGTTTTAAGTTATCACATGTGATGCATACATGCATGTGTAGCTCGGTTGTATCACAAAACATCCTTCCATATGAAAATTTTGCAATAAGGCCTGAAATATAAGGATATACAGTTCTGTATCACTTTTTTTTTTTCTCACTAAACCATAACTGCAGACAAGTTATTGTAGAAACAATTTTATTGTAACTATTGTTCACTTTTTGTATATTTAACAATAATACTTAACACTGATTATATTGATTATCATTTTTACATTGGTTGTTCCTTTCCCTAACTCACATTCTACAACAATTCTAAAGCAGTAAAGCGAGGTTTTTGATTCATCTGCAAATGGTAAATAATGCCTTTTACCCGTTGAGGATGAGTCCCGAGTATACTCGGGCAAGTGCGTATGGGAAATGCGTGTTGTAGCAAAATCAGCCCATCGTCAACAGATTAGGACTGAAAATCTAGCAGATGTACACGATGACTCCGATCATTATGAGTCAAAATCATCCAAACACAGCAACGACATGTTTTACACTTGTATTTAAGAGATGAATGAATTTTAAATATACAAGTGGTTTGAGTGAATGTGGTGATACAGTACTCTCCGCATAATCGGGTAGGCTCAGGCAGAGCATTTCTTACCCGATTAAGCGGAGTACCCGATTAACAGAAGAACACGTCTAATTCACAATTAACACACACAATGCGTATGTACATGCATTGTACACTGCACCAAACACCTACACCGTATGCTTAACACTCGTGCTTGTACGGCAAATTATACTCAGTACATACCTTACACTTGCTCAATCACGAGCAATAATTTACACTCGTCTTATGGACAAATATGTCTTCAGACAACTTTGTCGTTTGACTATAGACTCCTCGCTAACATGCAGGCGTTTTCCGAAATGCACATGTCTCTTTGCGTGCACTAGTCACGTAGAACATCGGGTTACTTTTCGAGAAGTGACTGGGGGAAATGAAAACTATGGAGCTGGTGCATGGCCTGATTTTCGTTGCAAACTTCTCGTATTTTGAATGTTGTTGTGGTGCAAAGGAGGAGCGCAAGTGTGTTCAACTCCTGTCTGTCTATGCAGTTGTGAGTGCCAGCTACATGTGTAATGCTCGTTTACGTGTGGCAATATGTCGGTACTGGTACATGTACATGTGTTTTCCTGTGTAAATCACTCCCCAAATGATCGGTCTTCATTGCAAATTAAGCAGAGAATGCGATTAGTCATGAAAAATTTGACATTCATGATTTCTTGAAGTATTATACAATATTGTATCTGTGATACAATAGGGGTAGAAATAAGATTAGAAGAAAATTATTTACTCGTTTATGCGGAGAGGCAACCCGATTATTAGGTAATTTTAGTGTGCATTGGAACTGATTTTGATATTACTACCAAATTAAACGGAGTACCCGTTTAAGCGATACCCGATTACGCGGAGAGTACTGTACTAGTAGAACACGTTTAGAAAATAGTGAAAGTTTGAGGAAAATTACACATTCAATTAAAAAGTTATAAATTCTTAAGTTTTGGTGAAGCCATTGCTGGAGGAGAAAGCTACAATTTATGGCTTCACGTGGAAAAAAAAGAAAGAAAAGAATGAAGAACAATATCAAGAAAATATGGAGAAAATTCAATATATTTTCATGTTTCCAGCATAAAGAAAGAGCACTTGACTTTATTCTTCTCCAGAAATCCGGGTAAATGATACTACCCTACCATGTCAGTACAAAGTCAATAGAATGGGTACATTCTAAAGAACACATACATTTTGTTGAAGACTAGTATCCGGACCTTTCACCTCTCTTTCTGTGTCCATCTGTTGTTCACCCTCACCAGACAATTGGTTCAAAAAGTACCAAATTTTGAAGTTTTGCTGCAGCCATTACTGGATGAGAAATCTACAATTTATGGCATCACACATGAAGGACAATATCAAGACAAATCAAGATATTTTCACTTCCTAGCATAATGGAATGAGTACTTGACTTACCTCTTTCAGAAATCAGCAAAGTGGAAAGAAGTGGTAAGAATGTGTACTTTCAATAAACAATGAAATTTGATAATTTGTGAATGAAATTTGTATTCTTTATACTGTAAATTGACTGTTTTGGGTGCACCAGGTGGGTTTGGGAGGATGGCCTGAGGGCCCAAGTCATTCAGTTGGCTCATTCCAGACCCAGGCTGCCCAACCTGGTGCACCCTTACCACTCCTGTGTATGTCCTGATTACGAAATATGTACTATGATATTTGTGAATGAAAGCCAAATAAATAATAATAATAATAATAATGATAAAAATAATAACAAAAACTGATTTATTTTGGAAGAGTAGTATTCTGACCTTTGCCTGCCTTGTATCCCCCCCCCCCCAATCCACCACCACCACAGGGAATCCCTGGAGACCCTGCTACAGAAGGCTGTGGCTCACTGCCCCAAGGCTGAGGTTCTGTGGCTGATGGGGGCCAAGTCCAAGTGGATGGCAGTAAGCATAGAGTTCAATGTCAACTAGATGGGTCATGGCATGGAGTCAGAGAGATTCTTTCATAGAATTTGTTCTTGGTTGTACATTTTGAATCAATCTTAGAATTGCAGTCCTGAATGGTTTCAAACATGTTTGGAAGTACACCCGTACACTTGATGTGGAAGTGAGCCAGAGGGGCACTCATTTTCACTTTATTCTCTATTGTCTTATATGTACAGATATAATATTTTATGTACATGTACAGATATAACATATCATGCACACATAATGTTTAGTTTGAAGAATAAACTTGTATAAATTTTGCCAAATGATGATAATAGATGAGAAATGTATGGATTCATTGTGGTTGCCTATGATTTTGCACTTAATCTCACAAAGTACAAAGTTGGGCAAAATCTGCCAAGCTTACTTATGATGTTGTAATGTACTAGAGTATACTCTCTCACAAATATGTCGTAACAAGAAAATGGATCAGGGAGAAATAGAAAGAACAAAAAGAAATTCTTAAGCGTTCTGAAGGTAACAGTGAACTCTGTTAGAATAAATGCAGTTATAATGAAATTCTTATTACAATAAAGTAAAAAATTCAGGTCCCAAAATTATCTTCTTAGAATTTCAAAGTACACCACTATACTGTTTGGCAATATTAAAATTGTGCAGTGACAAAAAACAACAATTACAACAAACACAAACAAACAGAAAACAACGCAGGTTGAAAGGACTTTTTAATAACGAGATTGCACTGTACTTTATTGAACCTTCCTGGTAACTTTCCACCTCTATACTCCAATAATTATCCCTCCACCTTCCAACCCCCAGGGAGACGTACCAGCAGCCCGTCGCATCCTCGCCCTGGCCTTCCAGGCCAACCCAAACAGCGAGGAGATCTGGCTGGCTGCCGTCAAGCTTGAGAGCGAAAACAACGAGGACGAGCGAGCCAGGAGACTTCTGGCCAGGGCGAGAGGCAGCGCCCCCACAGCCAGGGTAGGGTACAACTTTCCTCTGCAGGTCTTACGCTAATGAATAATGTGGACCAGCTAGAGCCCCAAATCAGCACAAGCTGGCAAACTCAGTGACTTTTTCATACCAAAGATACTGTCTGTATTGCAGAGCAGAAATACATCTGGGGGAAAAAATACATATCGTTGCTGGGGCAACATGACCTTGTATCTACAAAATATCAAATATTCAGGAGAGGAAAAAGGAAAAAAAACATGGCAGCCAAAGCACTATATCAAATTGGATAGTCTTTCCATTGACATGCTGTGGTTGCGTCATTTTGGGGTAAGGTAGCTAGAATTTCTACAGGACATCACTTAAGTGATTATCTGACAATTAATCCAAAAAAGTCTTTTTCACCAAAATTTGATGTACAAAGTCTTCTCACTCAAACGACGATGTGTATGTTATACAGGCTGGTAGAAAAACTGATTAGTTGTGGTTTAATGTTGATGAATCCCTTTACAAAATCCACTTTTTTGGGAAGCTGATCATGTCCCAGTACATGAAAAAGGGACCGATTCGGCAAAGATTCAGAAAACGTTGAGTTTTTGGTCCATTAATTGAATAAAACTGTATGTCAATATTTAAAGTCTGTCAATGTATTATGTCATGTCAGTGGCTTTATTTACCTCCTTGATTTCTAATTTTCATCACTAGTGGACAGAGTTTAGGGATATATTCTTTATTTATACACAGCAAATTGTGCATATGTGTAGGCCTACCTTTCCTTTACCATATTTGATGTATGCTATAGAGTGTCTCAACTTCTGAATTCGTTTTGTTTCTTCTGCTACAGTATCATTTCTGCAAACATCTGCAATGTTAGAAGATTGCATAGTTACAAGAATACTCTCACAAGTATTTCATCCTCATGCCAAAGATGGGTCATTTAAACAGTTGCTCACAAATGAAAGATAAAGTCCTCTGTTTCTGACTACATTTTGATTTTCTAATACAAATTCCCCCGCCCCCCAAAAAAGATACACTCCCTTTATTTTATACTTTAGACTGATGTGGTACAAGACATGCCATCTCATGTGTTATGTAAACTAGATAGTGAAATGCATAATGATTTAATCTCATGATTTCGTAAGCTTGTAAATACACACCTTTGGCTTCTCAGAATTCACTTGGAATTGAATAACAGTGGTCAGCATTATATCATTGCCTCGGTGTTGTTGCCTTGGTATTGCGTCATGTTTATTGTTTTTTGGGGGGGCTAGCAATGTTCCCTCTCCACTAGAACAGTGTACTTCCCTCGCATGACACATTTCTTGCATTTTCCTGTCATTGGTAGGTGATGATGAAATCAGCCAAGCTGGAATGGCAGCTAGGTTGTCAGGAGAAGGCACTGGAGATTCTGGCAGGAGGTGTCACAGAGTACGGAAACTTTGCTAAGGTGAAGATGCCATGGGATGGTAAAACTCTCTATGCGCCATGGTGTAAACCCCCTGTGTGCCACACTATTCTGAGACAGCAACATCATTCTGCTGAAAAGCATTCCATTTATCAAATCTATGTAGCCTTTATTACAAATTTGTATTACATGTATGATGGACACATAATGACCAAATATAGAGAGAAAAGACGAACCTTGCTATGATTTAAATCTTATGACAAATCTATGATTAGTTCTCTTTGAAATGACCAGGAGCTGCATTATTCTAGAGGAATGACTTTTGTGCACAAAATAGCACCAGAAACTGATTATATTTCAATTTACTTGCAAACCCAGTAGGGGATACTGCTTGATAGTTAATCAGCACATTAATCCGTTGAGGACGACTCCCGAGTATTCTTGGGCAGGTGTCTATGGGAAATGCGTGTTGTAGCAAAATCAAACCGTCCTAAACAGATTAAGATGGAAGCTACACGTTCATGTAAATAAAATATACTTTTGATAATGAAATGATATAGATTATTACATGAACAGCACATCTTACGTATACAAGTACAGTAGTCTGAATCATCTTACGTGGCATTCTTTTTTCTTTCTTTCTCCTGTGACAGCTGTGGATGATGAAAGGCCAGATAGAGGAGGAGCTTGGGAGGAAGGAGGAGAGTAGGAAGACATACCAACAAGGAGTGAGTCATCATCTCTTCTTCTTATTCTTCTTAACCCGTTGAGGACGTGTCCCGAGTATACTCGGGCAGGTGTCTGTGGGAAATGCGTGTTGTACGATTTGTGGCAAAGTCAGCCCGTCCTCAACGGGTTAAGAAATGCAAACTGTTACTTTGTTTGTTTGTTTGGTTACATTTTGTTTTCAAAAGATTTGTTTAATAGCATGGGTATGCATGGGTGGCCCAATATTCCTTCCCTGCACACTTGAGTACAGTAGAAAACCACAAAGACCACTGGTTTGCAAATGCATGCAACGAAGTGTGTACTCATCGGTATCGGTTGCTCTCATCAAGATTCACCAGCTGTGTGTGTCCTTTCATAGAGATCAGTAATAAAGATGTACAGATTATTATGGGAATTATCAAATATATCCAAACTGGGCAAGCCTTTACACTCTGGTCATGAATCCCCCACACTGACGGATCTTTAACCATGTATGCTGTGCAGGTTTCGTGGAAAATACTTTGTTTTTGTCAAATTATATGTGACCCGCTACAACAAAAGGATCCGAAAGTTGGGGGAGGACAATTTTCTGAAAATTGCATAATATTATTCCCGTACTCTTCTACCGGTACTTTAATTTCATATATAGCACAACTCATAAAAGCACTTGGTTGCGGAGATATCGATGATTTTATCTGCACATGTCAAGTGGTTGAGGAAATCAGAGTTTCGAGAAAAACGCCTTCAAAGTTGTCCTTTCAATGCTATCATGGTCATTGGAAGGTAAGACAGTTTTCACCGCTTGACGATAGAAGGCACGCTCCTAGCGACCTCCCCCATGTTCAGTCAAGCTTAGCGCCAGCGGTCTACGCACAACCAATTGGTAATCAGGATGCCATGCACTGACCAATAAGATCACTCCCTCGTTGCTAGGGGCGGAGTCTAGCTGCAGCGCTAAATCCAAATCTTCGGACACGTTTTTCTTACATTGAAAGTCGCACAATCATGGCCCAGAAAAATGCTAATTTCTTGCCTTTCCTTTGATCATTATGAATCGAAATTTCGACAGATGATGGACAAAACATTAGACTACAAAATTATGCCAAAAACAGAAATCCGATTGTTTTGACCAATTTTGATGATGTGACTTCAAACTCAATTTTCTTGGCTCGGCCATCAGCGACTTTAGGATCCTTTTGTTGTAGCGGGTCACATATGAATACACATGTCTATTGCATGAAAGGTGAACATACAGATAAAAAATAAAAAAAAAATATCACCTTTCAAAATGCTGCAGTGCTGTTTATAAGGTTTGCATACCATTTTATCTTATATCTTGGGGTGGGTTTAGTCTTCTAAATCTTTTCTCGTCTGAAACACATCACTGCTCTGAATTCCTTCAACTTACAACACTGATGCCAGTGTATTTTTTGTTCCCAAAGATAAGAATATGTTATTCAAAATGAAAGATGTATTTGCTTTTTTTCAACAACTTAATTCAGTGTTTGCAAAGAAGTCATCTTGCCAAGTCAAGTCAGGAATGAATAGAAAGAATTTGTAGAACTTATAAATCTACACTGATTCATGCTAAAAACTAGACTTAGTGTATTTTTGATTATGTAAACTTAATAAATGTGTGTTTTGTGTTTGGTTACAAATGGACAATGTAGTATCTCAATGTCATGTTATTTGTGTACATTCAATTCCTGTCTTGAGTGTTCTCACATGATAGGGAAAAATGTTGTCCTTAAAATGGATTCCAAAATCTCTTTTTTTTTTTTAATACTTGTAACATATGTTACTCTTTTATGAACAGCAATTCAGATATACAACTGTAGTATGGAATTGCAATGTTGGGTTCCAGCAAATTTGAAAGAGCTTTATAAATCCCCCCCCCCCCCCCATATTCCCTCTACTAAACAAACGTCTCATTGTCTCACCCACTATGCAGCTAAAGAAGTGTGTGCGGTCCATCCCTCTGTGGCTGCTGGCGTCCAGGCTGGAGGAGCGATGCGGGAACCTCACCAAGGCCAGGGCAATTATTGAGAAAGCCAGGCTATCAAACGCACAGTGTTCCGATCTCTGGTAAGGAAGACTACACACATGTACAATGTATGTAATGCTATGTTTGTTTACACTATGTTCCCAGCAGTCACAAGCAATCACATGTCGGACCACTGTGGACAAAACGGGATGACGTGAGACAGTGAGGGGTAACGGATTGACAAACATGACAGGCTGTGATTGCCGTGGATGCCATGTCAGATTTTTAACCCTAACTAGGCCGGGCTATTTAGGTAGATGATAGAGCCGGGGGCCTCCCAGGCCCCCCCTCCAGATCTCAGCCGTCGACCGCGTGATCGCGACGAAAATTGGCACACACATTGCCTTTGATGTAATCTAAAATACCTTGAAGTTAATTTTTCAAAAAATTATCATTTATGCTAAATTATGCTAATTTATGTGTAATGATGCATGAAATCAGACTATTTGGTATAAATCACAAAATAAAGCTCAAAACAGGCACATTTTTTGTGTAAATATTCTTTTTAGTGTTCTTAGCAAATGCAATAAAAAAAAATTGTGACATCAGAAAAAATTCTGAAGTATTTTGTTGTTTTTTTGAATTTCTTATGTATTTATTTGTTTTTTCGACTTTATGTTTTTCATTGTTTTTTCGATGAAATTTGTCCGCGACATCGCTCCGAACAAGAAAATATGTTATTCATTGATTTTAATCCATAAAACACCAAAATAATCATGCTTTTATGAAATTTGCCTGTAAGCACAGTTTGCCATGAAATTGTACACGAATTCACGTTTTTGAGCAATTTTTGGTCTGACATGCATGTACATATTTATGCGTAACATCGGAACCACGCACCCGGGCGTCGCAAATTTGGTGTCAAAAGATGCGGGAGACTTGAAAGAAGAAAGTCATGAAACGTCGCGGCGATAGCTTTTTGCGATTGCGATACATCGCGCGGAACGGCCTAGTTAGGATTAAACTGTCACAAAATCGGCCAAGCCAGACATGGTGCCGATGTGAAATATAGAACATGCCGGTGGTAATAAAATGGAATGAAGGCAACAAAATATGACAGCATGTGTTGCAATGTAGGCCATAACAAAACTAGGAGGTGGTCCACAGTTGGAGGTGATGGGAAATATGTGTAGTCTAGCCTGACCAGACACCTTGAGAACATCGTCCAAAAACTTGTACATGATCACTGGAGTGAAGACTGGAACAAACAAGACTAGACTGTGAAGGAAAGATAAACAGGAGAATATCCCACCTGCCCACAGCAAACTACATTTTTAGTAAAAAAGGGACGGCTGTGTCTGCTGGGAACATGGTGTAAAGGAAGTTTTCACAGAAACCAGTTGTTACAGCCGAGAAACTGGCTTTCACAATGACCTTGACAAAGCAGAAGTGGAAATCAGGAGAAAAGAACAAAGAAAAGAAAAGAATGGTATTTGCAAACAAAATCAACCCACGGGAGTTGTACCCAAAACAAAAAAAAAACATAACATATTTTACGATGCTGTGTTCATAGTTTTATCATAATAGTGGGAGTTGTAGAGTACAGTATCATACAGGGTTTGATCTCCAAATTTTCATGAATATTAAAACTGGATTTGAACTTGCGTTATGTGTTCTATGTGACATTGCACCAATTAATAATCAGCTCCTAACACCAACCTACATCCCTTTTTATAAGTTATAATGTCAACAAAGTTTGACCCAGCATATTCCCTATTATTCCCCCCCCCCCCAAAAAAAAAAAAGGGGGGGGATTACTGGCATTAGAATTAGGTTTGTAGAATCAAATATGTAAAGAACATGGAAGACTGCATGCTATGTATTCTCTTCTGTTTCATGTAGGTTGGAGGCTGTCAGGATAGAGAACAGAGCTGGCAATAAAAGCATAGCCCTGGCAACCATGGCAAGAGGTATGTACAGCTTGTGTCAACCTGCTTTTCCCTGTATCTGGGCAATTACCCCCCGAAGGCAATTACTGATGAGGGTTAAGGTTATGTTTTAGGGTGGAGAGTTTGGGTTAGGTTTAGGATTAGGTCAGGATTAGGATAGGATTAGGATTAGGACTAGTGGAAGGGTCTGGGGTATGTGTAATTGCCAGGGGAAAATTGCCCTATACCTGTTTTCCCCCATCATTAGTGGGGGGTGTTTCATGAAACTTTTTGTCAGTGATTTACACTGACAACTGTTAAAAGCTACTGAAATCCTTGCGTCTGATTGGCTGATAGCAAATTTGTCGGTGAAAACCTCCGACGAACTCGTTGATGAAACCCCCCCAGAAGGTTTTAGGGGTCAAGGGTGTCACTCTTATGAGAAAAAATATGCTTTGACTGATGAGGGGTGAAGTAGAGACTCCTATCCCTAAAAGCATTTCTTAACACTACATAGCCAAGGCAATGTTAGAAGTGCAAGAAGGGGCTGGCAGTATTTTTGCCTCCCCTCCTAAAATCTTGGCCGTTGATTTGCAATTGTTGCAAAAATTTACTTGCGCGTTGCCCTTTAGGTGATCTCCCAGAATATATCATCAATTGTTGCCAAAACATGGTCGTTTTCTCTAACTTTTGTTAATTATGCTAATTTATGCATAATATTTTTGTACAACAGATGTTAAGCTCTTAATCCCTTGATAAAGCTTCAAAAGACTGTTTTTGTTTTTGTTTTTGTTTTCTTCTTTTTTTGGTTTAGATATTCTTTGTAGTGTCATTAACAAATTTCATGGCAGGGCTGAAATGAATAAATATCAGATAAATAGCCTTAATTTTGAACATGATGACATAATGACAGACAAGGTTGGATGAGAGGAAGCTAAATTTAAGGTGAGAAAAATACACCATAAGTGACAGACACACAACTAGAGCAAGAGAAATTCAAATTCAAGCAGGAGAGTGAGGGATTTTGAAAAAAAAAAAAAATGGCATCAAAGCAGGACAGATTGAGTGTCTGGAGAAAAAAACAAAAAACAAAAAAACAAAAAACTTTCACTGGTATGGGGTAAAGATACTGGTACTGTAGCTACAACAAGACTCAGAATTGCAGTTGTTTTTGGTTTCCTGTAGCTTGAGTGAACTGCATTCGGTGGCTTTTCGTGGTAGTGCAATAAAAATTACCATTTTCCTTTCACATAGGGTTATTAAGCAAAATGCTAGGGTGTAAACTGTTGATACGTAACATTCGGCATAAGACACATGCTCTCTTATATGCTACCTCAACCACTTACATTCTATGTTAAATGTCAAATTTGACTTGCATCTTGATTTCCTATACTGATATTTATTTTATTTGACATGTATTAATTTCTGCAATTTCATAACAAAAGCAATGTACAAATACATTTTTCTTTCGCACAAATCATAGGATTTTTTTTTTAAAGAAGGATGAATAGACTTGGTGAATGCAAATTATTGACAATTATTTGATACTAACAAATTTTAACTTCCATTGCAGCCATGCAAGAATGCCCCACATCAGGGAAGCTCTGGGCGGACTCAATCTTCATGGAATCTAGACCCCAGAGAAAGACAAAGAGTGTGGATGCACTCAAGCGATGTGAACACGACCCTCATGTACTCCTAGCAGTCTCCAGGTAAGGATCAGTGTTATATGTGTGATGTAAACCAAATTTAAAAACTATAAACAGAAAGCAAATATCTGAACGGACAACTGTAGGTACAGTTGTATTGTTCTTGTATTCAGGTATTGGGGAACAAGAAACTGACTTCCTGTTATTTCCACATATTTTTTTTAAAACTTTTTTCCCCTCTGCTACAAAAGTTGTTCTTTTATGCAATCTTTAATGTGCCAGCAGCAAGACATAGTGTTCATCCTGTAGGATAGTAATGAATAACTATTTGCATGTACAGTGCAGTAAGAAATTATTACTGTTTTTATTACAGATTAATTCATTTATGTACATTTGCTATGTTTCTGTACACATCAAAACTTGTGGATACTATCAATACAAGTGTATATGAACAGGTAACTTTAAGTGGTCTTTAGAAAGGTTTTATGAGCCTGCACCAAGATTGTTTGCCTGGGTCGATAGTAATTGTAATGTTGATGCATTTTTTCAGCCTCAGGAAATGCTATATAAACAATAATTACCATGGTATTATTGTAATTATCGTCATCACCATCATCGCCATTATTTTTTCCATTATTGCTATTACCAGTATTTTTTTTCATTGTGTCAGTAAATATAGTTTTCCACATTGATATCAGCATTCTCTCATAACGATGTATGACAGGTTGTTTTGGAGTGAGCGCAAGATCACCAAGGCGCGGGAATGGTTCACCCGGACAGTGAAGATTGAGCCAGACCTCGGGGACGCCTGGGCCAACTTCTACCGCTTTGAGCTCCTGCATGGAACAGAAGTGAGTTTCATTTTGGGGGGCTCTGTTCCATGGACTTCCCCTCCAAGTAGAATACCCTCTTCAGTTTCTTTATCCATGAGCTTTCCATGAAACATGACATGACAGGTCTGGTGCTGCCTTGCAATGAAAGTTTCTAACCATGTTGTGTCTGAATGCTCTGGTATATCCAAATGACAGTTAAGGCCTCGGCACATCAAGCACGGTAATAGCAACGGTACAGGTTTTTGCTGTGGTGTGCGAAAGGGAACCATGCATGGTTCTGTTACAATATCACTTCCACGCTCATAATTTTGTTACAAAATTGAATCTTCAAATGGTGATTTTGTTGCTCTTCATTTTTACTTACAATTTATGTATGATATTTGAGTTATTTTGTACCAAATTATTGATGTCATTGTTTTTTGTGTGTGTGTTTTTTTTTTTTTTCGGTTTTTTTAACAGAATTAAACGTGCTTGCTTTTGTTGCACCATAGCAAAAAAAACAGACCATTGCTGTTACCATGGCCTTTACCGAGGCCTGTATGCATGTCTTAATGCTGTCAGTACTCATACCAATACAGTAGAATGTATCCAGACAACATACAGATATATGACAACTAGGTGTGTCTAAGCAGCCTAAATCCTGTTTTCTCACTGTTCTCCCCTTCAGGAGCAGCAGAAGACGGTACGGGATCGCTGCATCCTGGCCGAGCCTCACCACGGAGAGCTGTGGTGTGCCACCTCCAAGAGTATCGACAACTGGCGGAGGAAGACCGACGAACTCCTGCCCATGGTGGCCGACACCGTCCTCATTCCCTGAATATGACACGGTGTCTCGAGTGACAAACTCTGCCAGTGACACTAACACAGATGGACAGATTATCAGATGTGTTTTTTTGCTTTGATATGTACACGTGTATACACCAAACATTCATGTAGGATGCATGAAGCATTCATGATGTCAACACTAAAGTGTTCATGTTGTATGTGGCGTACATGAAGCATTCCTGATGTTTACACCAAGCATTTGTGTTGTCCACACCAGTCATTTTGTGTCATGTCCTTGAAGAATCATGACATACACATAGACACCAGGTAGTCTTGTACATGCCAAGCATTCATGTTATTTAGACTGCATCCTAGAACATGAACGGGTCATCTGAATTGGGGGGGGGGGGGGGGGGATTGGATTCGTCTCAAGCAAGAACAAATTATCAATGTTATATGCAGTAAGTGATACTAATAGACAAATGTTGCAAGGAACTTTGCAGCTCAGATGAATAGCTGGAAATGAAGGCAGACCAGTAAAAATCACTGAGCAATTATAAGGTTGCAAATCATTTGCAAAAAAACAGTGTGAAAGATGCAGGACTGGTGCAAACTGTTTAGACTATAAAGTTATGTACTGTACAGATGCAATTTGCTTTTGTAATACATTTATCTCCCTTGGTGTGGCTAAACAAAGCAAGTGGCCCATCATCTAAATTTAATTCTGTTGTTTGATGTTTCTAGATTGAAATTGGCATGTTCTGTTTGGATACTGTATGTAAAGTCAAGCAATCATGACATTGCAATGATGTCAGTATAAAGAACATACACTTTTTGGGCTGGGGATATAGCCCTGTTTATCAGTCGAGTGTTCTTATGCAAAACAGTAAAGCTGTGAATATTCTGAAATGTCATCTGTAGCAATTATGTGGTATTAACTGAGCCCATGGTCTATAAAGGCATCATTTTGACACACAATGTATGATTGCTGTCAAATTAGTCTTCAAAGTGTGTTCTTTGCTGAAAATTATATCTAATTTTACTCAGTGAAAGATAAAAGCCCCAAATCACCCTGCATAGCATTAAAAAAAAAAGAAGGAAATGCCAAACAAATATGTAAAGAACATAAACAATTGTTACACATTTGAAGGAAAGCCTGCCTTCAAAGTTTTAAAGACAATGTTGAAGCAAGCAAATGTGGCTAAAGAGAAATTGTGAGGTGGGAGTAACAGAGCAAAAACTGAGGGGAAAAAAAAATGAGAGCAAAGTGCTGCAAAAAAAGAAAAAGGAAAAGAAGAGAAGAAAGAATGTATTAATGTCACTTTGATGACTCAATGAATATAATGCTTCAAACATGCCACCATTGCATTAACCTCAATCTGTTTTGACCATGTACACTAACAAAATCGTATTCTGTGGGTTACTCTGCCCCTGCTCGGTATACACAAGATATCCAAAAGAATAGATACAAGCAAACAAGATTTGGTTTGAGACATAGTATCTTTTTAATCTGTAGAAAGCATTAATTTTAATGATAGTTCTGTTTTGTCGCTTATACTTTTTGATAATAACATTGAAATTATGCCAGAATTTTTTTTTTCTCTCTCTCTCTATTTTTCTTAGCAACATACAGTACATCCGTGGCGGATCCAGAGAGGGGCGCACCGGGCGCGAGCCCCCTCTTTATTTTTGGTACAAACAAAAGAAATAGAAAAAAATTGGGGGGGGATGCATATGCCTCCCCATTAATTTTTCCAAAGGCGCCTCCCCTTTACCCGACTTCCTTGATCCGGCCCTTTATGTACAAGAGTATAGTAATTGGTTGAGAAAACAAACGTCTTGATACTCTTCTCCTCTAGAATAACATAAGTACATATCAGAGGAAAGCGGGTTTGTTGAGAACATCAACTGTCTTGAAGATGATATGTGATATTTTTGTTGTGTAGGAAAATGACCCTAACTTTATTCCTTGTTTGTTTGTGTGTTTTTGTTGTTGTTTTTTTTTTTTTGTGGGTCTTTTTTTTTGGGGGGGGGGGATGAGAAAAGCTGGCAGTGGAATTGTGAAATTTGATGCCTAAACAGAACCTTACTAGGGGACTGATGGTTGAATGATGATACATGTATTGTAAATAAATGACAAAGTTCATTGTTGTCTACTGATAAATTCAGCGATTATCATTCTTGGGTGTTCTGTTAAAATTACAATAGACCGTTTCTGTGATTCATTGCAATTTATGGATGTATCTTTTCCGACAGCCTAGTAAGAAAGCATTTCATTCACATGCTCCCTCCCATAGGCCCGAATTCACGAAGGTGGTACAATCTTTGTCCATGGTTTAAACCAGGGACAAAGACCGTAGTTTTTGTATGGGGCGCCATGTGTTGCGTGGCATATTTCGTTACAAATTATATGTCATTTCGTAACAAAATGAACATTTCGTTGATGAAATGGTCATTTTGACGGCAGCAACGATACTCTCTGTGAATGGATCCCTGGGTGTATCCTGGAGTCTCGAAATGCACCTCTTTTGCTTGGTGACTTTCGCTGCCTCCCACAGGCCTTCATCACCTCTGGCAACTTTGACAGCTGCGTACGGGACAGCAAAATTTCCTGTATATGCGCTTGAGAGGAAAAAGGTGTTAAAGGGATGAAAATGTTTTGGTTTAGTTGAGATAGGGGATTCACAATGTGACTTTTTGCAAGATGATAAGAAACCACTAATGAAATATGAAAGTTCATACAATTCTATAAGGAGAGGAATTCAAAATATGAAATGTGATGAAAATCGGTTTTGAAATGACCGAGATATCAAAAAACAATTTAAAGTAAAACAAAGTGGTCTTAATGGAAGATGGGTCCCACCTTTTATTAGTACAGTGTATAAGGACCTCTATCCGGATTTTCCATTATATCAGCCATTTCAAAACCAATTTTCGTCAAAGAAGCTTTGAATTTCTCTTAAGAGTTGTATGCTTAATTCATAAAACGTTTCCCATTATTTCACAAAAAGGGTAGAAACCTGAAGCCCATCTCAACCAAAACTACACCATCCCTTTAAGGTGACCAGAATAAACTATCCAGGGACCTGACACAGGTTGATGGCTTTGGGTCCATTGTAGCCTTTTGTCAAGGCCCTATCGCTGTAACGGGCGAGCGAAGCGAGCCCAGCCGAGCGCGACAGCGTGACGGTCTTTTGAGATGTGCTTCACACATTATTCCTGACACACAAACCCTACTGAATATTCATAATTAATGGGTTCCGGTCGACCAATGGAATGGCGCGCTCCCCACATCTTTCGTCTTGCCGTTGTTCGCATGCATCACCTACCATCAGTGGAGGCCTTTTGTATGCATTCGCTGTATGCAAATCGGGCTCGGGCAGACAGACACGCTGATTAGTCGGCTTTTGCTCCCGAAATCGGGAAGCAAAAGTCGGTAATTCAAAGGGCTAACAAAAGGATGCGAAGCAGATCTCAAAAGGCCCTCGCGCAACCCCACTCAACTGGGCTCTCTTCCACACAGCGAGAGGGCCTTGACAAAAGGCTAGGTCCATTGAAGAATAATATTACTGTGGTGGTGTGATAGCATAAAGGATGTTATACAGTTTGTGAAAGATAGTATGTGACTCTGCATCACAAAACCAACAAAAATCTAAGCTCTAAAATGATGAATAACTCAATTCAAATGGACTCTCCTAACCTATAGTAGAGGCTACTATGTAATCCCGTGAGATTTTTGTGCCAAAATTGATTTTTTTTTGGCTAACTTTGTCAATTTGGGGGTGCTGAATCCAAAAAACTTTGGTTCCGTTTTTTCTGACAACGTCTTCAGCCGCCATTTTGAATTTCAAAATGGCTGCCATAGCAAACTGTATTTTTATCCATATCTCATTAAGTGAGCACTGTAGAAGCTTCAGATTTGGTGCATAATGCATGGTTGTGATGTCAAACACTCTGGTATACCTTTTTCTGATATTGTGGATTGTTCTGATACAATTTGTAGGCTGCCATCTTGAATTTCAAAATGGCCGCCATAGCAAACTGTATTTTGAACCATCTCTCAAACAGTGAGCATTGTAGAAGCTTCAAATTTGGTGCAAAATGCATGGTTGTGATGTCAGACACTCTGATATATCATTTTCTGATATTGTGGATTGTTTTAATACAATTTAATGGCTGCCATCTTGAAATTCAAAATGGCCGCCATAGTGGGGTTTTTTTTTGTGCCTATATAATCTCATGTTACAATTATTGTAGGAGCATCAAATTTTATAGTAATGCACATACTTGTGGTGTCCAACCTTCCAGTACAGCTGTTTTCTATTGTTGATCATTAGATAGACCACCATCTTTAAATTCAAGATGGTGGCCATAGAAAAACATATGATACTGTGGTAAGCGCCGTAGATGAATTTGCCAAAAAATGTCCTAGTTAGACCAAATTCATTTTCAGGTCACGCAGAACGACAGCCATCTCTTAATTCAAAATGGCTGCCATAAATTAAGACTGTAAGGACGAAGTTCCAATGACGTCATCAAGCCATCCTGAGGAGCAAAAAAAAAAAAAACTGTCGGGGGAGGAAGGGGTCCCAAACCACTTCCCATAAGTTTGGGAGAGCGTGTAAGCGTTACATCCCACGTCGCATAATAACCAAGCGGGTATGTGGTTCGCGTACATGTGATTTGTTTTTGCCTCTCAGATAAGACATTATTTGGTGTCGTGGAACCTCGTTAATAGTTATATTTAATCCTAGTTATTGAATATTTGTATAAAAGCAAGCATTGATACGATTAAAGGTGATCTTCAAAAACTTGATGCTGCTTCGAGAGAATGACGACAAACAAGGAAAAGTCTCGCAATGGCAAGAAATGCTATGGTCACCCTACCAGACATCCCATTCACAAGCTTGTTTGTTGACTACAAAATGAAACAACTCATCAGGGAGCTCATAATTGCTGGATGTATTTCTGGAACAACACAGAATGAATAAGGAATGCCAACGAGTAGGTTTTTCCTGATTATCCTTGTGTGGGTCATCCTCAATTATCAAGACTTCCAAGATGCTTACTGCTGTAATGACTCGAAAACTACAAAGGAGCAATAATAGCTCAGTTCTTTGGCACTTTGGATGCATCAGAATTCCCCAACAATTTAGAACACCATCACACGAGGGTAATCTCAAAAACTGTCGCTGCATTGAAACTGATGAATGTGGTGTTTGGCAATCAGGTATCGAAAACATTCAAGGAGGATATTCTAGAAAGAGATGTAAAGGGAAGTTATTCACGTTCTGTGCAAAGAATTTGTATCTGATATAACTTAATAATAAAAAAACAAAGAATCCGTCTGGGATAATATGAGAAAGGTCACACATTCAGCTCTTACGATTGAAATACACCGTGTAAGATTGGATCAAAAGTCATTCAGCTTAAAAGGACCATAACACTTCTACCGGTACAACTTTCTTGTAGACCTATCATTATTCAGTCATTACTGGACGATAGGAATTATCGGAAGTTGTAAGTTCTGCTGTTCTAAGTAATTCCTCAATCACTCTTCATCTCACAATTTTATGGTACACTGTATTCTCCTCATTCTCACCAACAAAGGTTCATTTTTCATATCCATGCCTTAGAAACCCACAAAACTGAGTCAAATAATCAGCCTGAAAGTTGAAATACTGATCAGTCAATTCCAACTTCCACAGAACGGGGGAAAAAAGAAACAAAAGGTTCGTCAAAGATGCCATGGGAGCTGTAACCTGTCACAACGAGGACGCAGATATCCTCATTCCATTGCATATAGATGCTATTTCAAAAGCAACAGAGAATTTCAGAGATATTGATGATTATTACGTATAGGCACTGACATTTTCATTCTCCTAATGGATCTTTGCTTTACTTTTAATTCTGCATCGCATGTTTTCTGCTCCATCACTGGAAAAGGAGATGATAAAGTACAATTGACATTGTTGAGATATTATGTTCTGCAAATTGTTGTGATAAACAAAGGTCTGCTTGGTCATGCCTTTCATGGCGCAGGCTGAAGTTGAAAATTTGAGGATGTCTCAAAGAGCAGATAGATCAAGAATTCTCTAGGCCTTGAATCATCCAGAATGTGCAATGACACAGCCCATGCCTTCCAGAAGTTGGGGCGTGGATGACTTCAACCTGGACAATCTCCCGCTTTGTTCTCGTAGAGTCTTGATACAACACATCCAGAGAACAAACCTCATAAACCTTCACATCCTAATTTGTGCCTCTACTTACAAGGGAATATGATATGGCACATTGTAATTATTTCCAGTGGATATATATAAAATGTGCAATTAAATGCTTTCAGCTTCCTACACCAACGGTAGCCACAGAATTCATTACCCTGTTCATATGGCAAGACATACAAAAGTTATTGTTTCTGGAAGAATTTAGAACCAATTCTCCCCTGTGTACAGCCCTATACGAGTGCTGTGACTTCAAAAACGCATGCAGGCAATGAGCCTGGAAGACATAAACTAAGTAAATTTCCGATAATTTTTCTAGTCAGGGCCTAGACGGCTAATATTGTTTATTTAAACTCTATAACCAAATCGTCTAAATGGGGGCACTCAGACACAGATATTGGGGCACTTTTGAAAGTCATTTGCTTCGACACCATAATCACATGATTTCCCATTTACAAGCTTTACCCAAATGCAATGCTCTAAAAGGAATGTTTCCCATGACAGCCATTTTGCATTTCAACGGGGCAGTGTACCTACAGGAAGCAGTCCCTCCTATGCAATGATAACACTATTTATTGAAATGATTGACCTACACATAGGTCCTACATTAAAGTGCTCCAGCTTGCTTGAGTTTGCAGGGTAAAGACCTTACAGCACCAATTATGGGTCGAAATCCATTTTGAATTTCAAGGGTGGCAGCCAATGCGAATAATCCACTAGTACAGACTGTATATAATTATGTGTGTATGTGTGTGTTTGTAAAAGAATGTACAATGTACACCACCATAAACACTAAAATGCCTAAAAGTTGCTTGTAGCCACAGATATAAGCTGAAAAGCAGCCATTTTGAATGATAAAATGGCAGCCTCAAAAATGATCTGCAATTTTAGGGGGGGGGGATCAAAGTGCATCTGAATGTTCAACACCGTGAGCCCGGTTTGTGCTGGAAATGTGAAGTTTCTGTATTGTTTACAACTTAAAATATTGGTCAAATATACATTCTGGTATGGCGGCCATTTTGAATTTCAAGATGGCCACCTCTAATATCAAAATGAACCATCATTGCAGGAAAAGATGTTTCAGAAAGTATAATAGCATATGCACGTTCTTTGCCCCAAGTTAGAACCTTACACATTGTATACGATATGAGATATAGGCCCAATTACATTTGCTATGGTGGCCATTTTGAATTTCAAGATGGCCGCCAATCAAAATGATCCATCATTTAAAACAAGAATATATACATTCGCATGTCTGGCATCATAAGCATGCTTTTTGCCCCAAATTCATGCCTTACATATGCTTACAACCTGAGATACAGGTAAAAATACGTTAAGCTATGGTGGCCATTTTGAATTTCAAGATGGCAGCCCTCAAATTGTATTTAAACAACGAAAATATCAGGAAATGGTGTATCAGAATGTCTGACATCATAAACATGCTTTTTGCATCAAATTTGAACCTTCTATGATGCTCACATTATCAGAACTAGGTCAAAATACAGTTTGCTATGGCGGCCATTTTGAAATTCAAAATGGCGGCTGAAGACGTGGTCGAAAAAAATGGAACCAAAGTTTTTTGGATTCAGCACCCCAAAATTGACCAAGTTAGCTAAAAAAATCAATTTTGGCACGAAAATCTCACGGGATCCAATATTTCGACATAGCAGACCGTACTACTATCTAAACATTGGAAAGAGTAGCTTTTTTTCCTTGAAAAGTTATTAGAGTTGAAAGTGAAGGGTATGCAAAGGATTTTCAAGAAATGGAAGAGGCCTCCAAGACATACTTGATCTCACTTCTTTACAAAAACAAACAAAGAAACTAGCAAGCCAACAAACAATAAACAAAAACAACCACGTGTAGAAATGTCGCTATGGCGACTGTAATGCATAATACTCCTAATAGGTCTATAGTACAATGTCTTGACAATGTGTGATAACATTTTCACATAAAATTGCCAAATGCTGTATCAAAATGACAGGTTTGTCACAAATGTGTTGAGTGTTCAATTTCCTCGAACTCGGTTTGGTTGGATGAATGCAGGTATATGCAGAGTGCAGGTATTTAGGGATGTGAGGATTTTTACTTGACTTTTGACCCTTTTATGAACTTATGCATTGAGTAATTTTCAAGGTATGGAGAACAAGTGTAATTTCAGTTTTAAATACATTGTAGTACAATTTTAGCATTTAATCTGGCCTTTGGCCCTGTGACCCTAAAATCGTCAAGAGAAACACTGTCAGGTAGAACATGCATGCTACGCGTTTCATAATACCTTGAGTCACGTCCGAGACGTGGAGGAAGAAGTGAGATTTAGCACTTTCACCTGACCTCTGACCTTTTGACCTTTGACTTTTTCCAAGAAACTTCCAAGAGAATATCTATTGGGTAATACATGTATTAAGTTTATTATCCTGCAGGCATTGTACAAATACATTTTACGAGGGAAGTAGTGAAATTTTGAGGAGTTGACTTTGACCTATGACCTATGACCCCCTAATTCCCTAGATGATTACTGCCAGTCAGTACATGCATACGCGCTAAATAAGTTCCATGAAGATACTATTTGCGAGATATAAGAGAAATAAAAGAGAAATAGATAAAGAGAAATTTTGACATTTTTACTTGACCTTTGACATTTGTCCCTTGACCGCATGACCTGAAGCTGTCTCTAGAGAATCTTTATTTGGTAGTACATGTCGGCTTTTACACCAAGTTTCAAGAAAATACCTTCAGGCACTGCAAAAGTATGGGGGAATAGTGAAATAGTGAACATTGCTTATACACAGCTGCTGCGTCTTTAGCTTGGTTTAGTTTGGGTTTTATTTCTGTATTTCCTTCTTTTTTTCTCAAAGTACAGAAACAAATGGATACAAAGTATGCACAAAAAGAGTGAAAAATATAAGTCAATGGGGGATTTGTCAATTTGTTTACAATGATCAGGGACCAGCTTATGGCGCAACTATTCTATTCGGTCTGTATAATGTGAATTCTATTTCTTGAAATTGTGCCGAATGTATGAATTGAAAGATGATGATTATAACATTACCATTTTCCATTTTCGTCGGCTGTTAATTTCTGTGTCGTGTGATGTCATTAGTAAATGGATTACATGTATTTTGGAATGGGGATGAATCCTTGTCGTGCTTAGATAATTATTACGTCACGAAGTGACACAACGACAAACATCAAGTCAGAATGATTTGGAATACAACTTTATTCTTTTAATTTTTGTTATACATGTTATACATCGCATCATGGTTTATTCGTTTTCTTCTGATAATGATGAGGGTCAACGGAATAAAACTTGTATAGAAAATGGTCATGTAGCTATATATTATACTAAAAAGAATTCCAAATTGTCCTAGATGTTATGTGTGGCAAACAACAAACAAAACAAAACAAATATTTAATACAGCCGCTTTTCACGCTATGAAATAAGAATCATTATAATTGCCACGAGTACTTTGCCTTTTGATTACACTGTAAAAGTCTCAAACCTTGACCACTGATCAAGGATTGACCTTTCACCTTTGCAAGTGTACAAAGGATACATTGTCCAATTTATTCCTATGAATGCTGCAGCAGCTGTCGTATAACGCCAATTTTGGGCTAATACGCAGTGAAATTTATGACTCGGAGAATAATAATTCAGGCAAAATTTGTGTGACCTATTAACTTGAACGTACATGCCTTCTTGTTTAGTCCACTGAGTATATTCATTTATACGTGTATTTTTCTAACTACGATTATACTGGAATGAGCTAAAATGTCGAAATGTCTTTCTTGCAATGGAAATTCTACAGTGGGTTGAAGCAAACAGTGAGGAAACAGAAAAATATAAAATACATGTATAGGATAAAAAGTACACAGAGGTCATGAAATATTGAAGTGGGCGAGGACACAGTGAGTTTACGCTCATATCGATTACGCAGATTTAGATGCCAGTCAGTCCGGCACATATTATGGCCCCAATAAATGGCACATACAGTGTACCTATGCGTGTACTTCTTAGCAAATAAGAAAGATTGTATAAAAGAAAACACCAACAACTAAACTTGAACACTATCATTCATTTTCATTATCATCACTTCATCATATTAAAAAAGCTACATTTCGGAGAAGTACATGGGTATGGAATTATACCGGATACTGCAGGTGGTTGAATAATGACCTTGGCTTTTCCTAAAGGCGTCTACTGCAACAGATCAGAAACATGAAATATAGCAGAATTGCAGCAGCGTGACATGTCCACAGACATCGACCAATCTGACCGAACTGGTCAATCTGCTTATCTTTTTTTCAAGTAAAAATTTACATAACATTTGCAAATTGGTCTTTCAAGTTAAACAGTTTTCGTTCCAGAATGAGAAATTTCGTTTTCAGTGAAGAGTTCATGGAGAAAACCATTTCTTGAATGTGCTCTGAAATTTGAAGATTCTGCGATGAACCCAATAAATCATGGCCGATAAATGTTGTTGAAACTTTCAAATCCGTTATAGAGGAAGTTAATTTTGTACTTCTTTTCTTTGAAGTTCATTGTTTACGATGTATCAGTGTGGGCACAATAGAAATTTGGATGTCTGTGCAAACACAAACGGACGTATAATTCACTGTTTTGTTATGTTTGTTTTGTTTTGTTTTTGTTTTTTTTTTTTGGGGGGGGTGTTTTTGTTTTTGTTCAGCTGGTATTTTTGTCTCCGTTTGTTTTCCTTGATTTCATGTAATTTTTCCCTGCGCATTCTTTTCCTATAAAGTCGAATACTGCATTTGGGCAAAGAATATGCATGCAAATTTGAATATATATAGAAATCCAGTAAACAATACATCTAAGGAAAAATACAAACACCATTTCCACAAAAGAGATTAGATATTCACCAAGATTTAACATCAGAAAAAAAAGAATATCTCTTTGCCTAATGAGGGCAAAAACACAATGGTAAATTATTGACATAAATAAGTGTTCCCCAAACGCCCATTCATTGAGATGTTCTACATGATACAAACCACACATTCCAATTTTGACTACAACTATATCAAACATACACCCCCATAAACGAATGTGATTGGTCGTAAAGACGTATATATCACGAATGCAGCAACTGGAATTACGATTAATAATAGTATCCTTTCTCATTTGATCAAACTGGCGAAATTTGCAGTTCGGACGCTGAGTTGTAGATTTTTGGTTGCTCAAAACATTAGAATGACCAGGAAATACTTTAGAGGCAATGAACTACTATTTTGAACGCAAAGACACTACACGCAGTGTGTTATTGGGGTCATCCCACGAGACCGACGCCAACGAGTCATACAGTCCACGAGTTCGACATTGAAAACAGGTCCATGAGTCATAACAGCTCACGAGTCACACAGCCCATGAGTTCGACAGTAGGCAAATAAAGCCCATGAGTTCGACACTGCGTAAGAACAGCCCACGAGTTCGACAGATACAACACGGTGCTTAATGTGTCGCTCTCGTGCACAGGCCTCTACTCGTTAGCTTAGTGTCGAACTAATAGGTTGTATGACTCGTGAGCTGTATAACTCGTGGGCCGTATAACTTATGGGCTGTATGGCTGGAGGGTGTCGGTCTCGTGACATGCACCCGTATCATCTGCAACTACACAAGCGTATTTATTATACCCCCACCCACACATAGTGTGTAGGGGGTATATAGGAATCATCCTGAGGTCGGGTGGCCGGTCGGTCGGGCGGGCGGTCGGGCGTTCGGGCGGTCGGTCCGTTGCAAAATCTTGTGGGTCGAACTCCTCTCTCATTTTTTAAGCAATTGACCCCAAATTTGGCATGTGTGACCGCTATCAAAGGTAGATGTGCAAGACACCTTTTTCGTGAGTATTTCATAATGCGTTGCCATGGCAACGGAAGATTTTCATATATATCTTACAAAATGTTGTGGATTGCTCTAATCTCTTAGTTTTGTAACAACATATTTTCGCAAAAAATTGTGGATCAAACTACTCTCTCATTTCTTGAGCAATTATCCCCAAATTTAGCATGTGTGACTGCTATCAAAGGGAGATATGCGAGACACCTTTTTCGTTAGTATTGCATAATGAGTCGCCATGGCAACGGCAATTTTTTTCAAAAATCTAGCAAAATGTTGTGGATCGAACTCCTCTCTCATTTTTTGAGCAATTGACCCCAAATTTGGCATGTGTGACTGCTATCAAAGGTAGATGTGCAAGACGCTTTTTTTCATTAGTATCCCATAATGCGTTGCCATGGCAACGGCATATTTTCTTTAAAACTTGTGGATCGAACAACTCTCTCATTTTTTGAGCAATCAACTTCAAATTTGGCATGTGTGACCGCTATCACAGGCAGATGTGCAAGAGACCTTTTTCGTGAGTATTTCATAATGCGTTGCCATGGCAACGGAAGATTTTCATATATATCTTACAAAATGTTGTGGATTGCTCTAATCTCTTAGTTTTGTAGCAATTCAGTTTGAAGTTGGGATATGCGATCAATGTAATGTATATTTGTGCAAAACACATTTGATGTGTGTGGTGATGAATCTGTTGCCATGGCAACAGATTTTTTTTTTACCAATCATACAAAAATGTGTGGATTAGCCTAACTCCTTCAGTTTTCAAGCATTTGGCTTAAAAATTGGCACATGTGACCACTATTGTATGTAGATGTGCATACTTACTCTTTCGTCATTTTTTATATATGTGTTGCCATGGTAACAGCGTAGTTTGAATGAAAGTCATACGAAAATATTGTGGATTCAGTTAACTCCCTCAGTCTTAGAGCATTTGACTTGAAATTCGGCACACATGACCACTATAGTACTGTATATAGATGTGCAAACTTAATCTTTCGTCAGTGATGAACAATGCGTTGCCATGGTAACAGCTTTTTTAAACCAAAAAACATACAAAAATATTGTGGATTCAGCTAACTTTCTTTAGTCTTCAAGCGAGTCTTCAAATTTGGCACACATTACCACTGTGGTACATAGATGTGCAAAGGTAATCTTTCGTCAGTGGTGATCAATACGTTACCATGGTAACGGCATATTTTGAATGAAAATCATACAAAAATATCGTGGATTCAGTTAAATCCCTCACTCTTTGAGCATTTGGCTTGAAATTTGGCACATGCAGCCACTATAGCATATAGCTGTGCAAACTTAATCTTTCGTCAGTGGTGAACAATGGGTTGCCATGGTAACAGCAGCTTTTCACTAAAATGCATACAAAAATATTGTGAATTCAGGTAACTACCTCAGTCTTTGAGCATTAAGCTTGAAATTTGGCACATGTGACCACTATAGTACGTAGATGTGCATACATAGTCTCTGGTCATTGTTGATCAATGTGTTGCCATGGTAACAGTATACTTTGAATGAAAATCATGCAAAAATATTTTGGATTCAGTTAACTCCCTCAGTCTTTGAGCATTTAGCTTGAAATTTGGCACAGGTGACCACTATAGCATATAGATCTTCAAACTTAATCTGTCATTATTGTTGAACAATGCGTTGCCATGGTAACAACATTTTTTCACCAAAAAGCATGTGGATTTCGCCAACTCCCTCAGTCTTTGCGCATTTAGCTTGAAATTTGGCACACCTGACCACTATGGTATGTAGATGTGCAGACTTAACCTTTCGTCATTGTTGATCATTGTGTTTCCATGGTAACATCATAGTTTGAATGAAAATCAATATAAAATATTGTGGATTCAGGTAACTCCTTCAGTCTTTGAGCATTTGGCTTGAAATTTGGCACATGCAACCATTGTAGTACAGAGATATGCAAACTTTGTATTTCATCATTGTTGAACAATGTGTTGCCATGGTAAAAGTGCATTTTGAATGAAAATCATACAAACATTTCGATTAGATCCTGACTCTCTATGGTTACAGCATTTTGGCTTCATATTTGACACATGTTACCTCTACATTACCTAGATGTGCAAAAACTCTTTTGTCAGTGTTGAAAATGTGTTGCCATGGTAACAGTATATTTTGAATGAAAATGATACACTAATATTGTGAATTCAACTATAAAGCCCCTCATCCTGCTAGCATTTGGCTTGAAATTTGGCACATGTGATGGCTATGATACTAAGTATAGTTGTGCAAAACTTCATTTTTTTTCTTAATATCCAACATTGTGTTGCGCCCTGGTTATACAATTTTTAATAAAAACCATAGAAATCGTCAGTTTACTTATCTTGCTCACTCAGTTTTTGAGCACTCGACTTGAGATGTGCGACATTTGACTAACAGTGAGCAATACATTTATTTACTGTTGGACAGTGCATTGCCTTGGTATTTTTTTTTTCATTAAAAAGTAAAAAAAAAAAATCCTGGTTGAGCTAATTTCCTCAGTTGTGGGTGGGGGTATATTAATCACAATGAGTGATAGTTCTAGTTTGGGGGGGGGGGGGTTGAAGCTAAAGGCCCTACAGATAGGACTGAAGAGACCCTCTACGACGAATGTCGCAGGTCCAGCAGTGGAAGCCGCCACCGAGTGAATTAGCGTACTTGAGGGAGACCTTGACGCACTCGATGCCCAGGGACTCAAACATTTTGATGGTTGGGACCTCGTTGCGATCGACGACAACGCGCTTGGGATCCAGCATCAGGATATTCATCGATAGCCACTTGGACGACATCCAGAGAGGGTGAGCTATGGTTTAAACACATAGGCCCGAATTCACGAAGGTGGTACAATCTTTGTCAATGGTTTAAACCATAATTGACAAAACCATATAGTTTTGTATAGGGCGCCAAGTGTCGCATGTCTTTTTTCGTCGACGTAATTACTTATTTCGTAACGCGAAATAGGCCATGCGACACTTGGCACCCCATACCAAACTACGGTCTTTGTCCATGGTTTGCATTATGGACAAAGATTTTACCAACTTCGTGAATTCGGACGAGTTTGCAAATGTACGAACATAAATGAAACAGGAAATTAAGAATTCACTTATGAATTTGCTTAAAACTCGGTGAACAATAGCATTGACTAACATTGAATTTCCATTCTAAGGTATGGACAGAGGTATTTGCGAGAACATCAATTAGGCAAATCGAATAAAAAAAAAAAGTTTACTATTGACACTCATCCATACAGGTTAAGGTCCTTTCAAGAAATTTCGGGTTTCAGTTATTTTTGTTACAACAGATTTTCCAGACAAACTTCGTCAAACTTGTATCTGATTTAACGATATTATCATTCTGTTGTGAACGAATTATCATTCTGTTGTGAACGAATTTGACAGTCAGTATTCAAGAAGCTAACTAACTAGTTTAATTCCACTGGCATGTATTTTTGTGATGTTCTCTCATAATCGTGTGAAAAGCGCGGTCAGATTAAGTATGAACGTAAAATACATGAGTTTTGAGACAGTTTCAATGTTATAAATGTTAGGGATTTAATTCATGGCATACACAAGTATTTTAAAGCATGTGGCCAGCATTTTTCGTTGTTTTGTTCTCTCTTTTTTGTGGTTGTTTTTACCCTTCATCTATTTGAATAGATTGGACAAACGTCATGTAGGCCTACCTTTGAGATGTTAAGTACTACTGCTGTGTATATAGATACTGCTAACTTATGCTAAAACTTAACCCACATTGCTGCTGCCATGTATGCCATACTTCAAGTGCAGAATTCACATCTAAAAATGAATGCAAGTATCATTGTTTATCGTCATCCGACATACTAGCATTAACTCACACTCTGGCATGATAGGTTTTGGCGCCTGAACTATCTCCCAGCCAGCCTTCTTGAACGTGTCGATCTGGTGGCAGGGTCTTTCGGGATTACACACCACCAGACCAGGCCCGATGACGTTGAAGCTGGCGTCGATGTGCATCGGGTTGGGGTCATCGAAGGAGAGAACGTGGAGGTGGTATCCGCGGTCGGCTAGGTGCCGCTTCATCCACTCGATACCAAACATATTCGTGACCTTTAGCGAGGGGGTAATAGGAGTACATGTACTCAAGTTCAGTACAGGTCAGCTGCAGTAAAGACTTTGTTTTTGTTTTTGTGTTGTTGTTGTTTTTTTTCACGGAAAATGAGCATTAATGTACACATGCTGGATTCATGTAGTCAGATATCTCCTGGTTTGTCTCCTACATTTGATTTTGTCGAAAAAAAAAAAAAAAAAAGTCTATCTAGATCCTTGTCGGGAACCGGAAGGTGTATTAAAGTGGTTTTATAAGTTTGTGTTGCGTTTTTGTTTATATATGCGGGAGTTAAGACTTCTTTACGATGTATCTGCCTTGAAGTAAACGCTGGATTTCTAACCATCCGAGAGTGTCACAACCAGTATATACGACCAGAACAAACACGAGAAAATCTAATCTAGAAGGCAATTTTGATAGATACCATCAGATGTGCTATCTTTTTCTACATGGCATCCGAAGGTAGGTATCTCCACGATAGAGATGGTCATTCGATGTCTAATGTTTCCATCTGAATAATTTAGAAGCCACTACAACTTTGCTGGTGGTGACAACAGCGTGTCTAAAATATATTATGCGCTTAATTGCTCGACAGAAAAAAAATACAAATATGAAAGGGAATGAGAATAAGGGGTAACCGAAGTTATAATGTCTAATCGTTCTTACCTGGCTTCTTTGGACGAAAATGTCCCTTCCGGCTCTCATGAAGTCTGCGGCGTCAAAACAGGGCTCGTGCTCGGTTGTAACGTATCGACCTTCGGCCACAACCTGACGGCGATCTACACAGTTGCCCGTGGCCATGGGGTACTCCTATGAAGAAAAAACAAACGCGTTAGTATATTGACGTATTTAGTGTACAAGCACTCATTTGCAGAAAGCATGGGGGCCTTGGGATAGTGTGTTCGGAACAGACACAGGGAAGATTGCATGTTTCTGTAGAATGGTAATGTAATTGTTGCCTGTAGGCACAAAAAAAAAAAAAAATGAAATTACACTTATCTCATATCGACGATGTAACAATTGTATATTGTAAACCATTCCACAACTTTGAAATTAACACGTGCATTTTGCACTGACTGTCCGTTCACAATACTTGTCTCCTTGAATCATTTCATCACCGGGTTGCAGAAGACAAAAATGTCAACAAATTGATTACGGATGGAAAGACGGACGGAAGTCATGCCCCAGTCACACAGTGCTTTACGATGGATTACGTCCGCCGCGGATAGATACGAATGAGTGGACGCAGGGGGACGCAGCGTGGACGCAGGCATCCGCAGGGACGTATGTAGACGTAACTGCCCGTAACTCATCCGTAAAGAAACGCAAAATGACGTTGCCGAACCTGCGAAATTTTGAAATGTTCAAAATTTCGCAGAGGGACGCCACGGACGCAAACTTACGCAAGTAACCGTAACCAAACGTAACTATCCGTAACTGAACGTAACTACCCGTGACTTGGACGCAGACCATCCGCAAAAAAATTACCTCCCGTCCGTTTGCGTTCGCTTACGTCCACCGTAAGTATCCGAAATTAACCGCAAGTTAGCGTATCACAACAGTTTGTCCGCTTACGGATATTTACGGACAGCTCCGGATGTTGCGGACAATTACGTCCTTCGACGTTTTCCGTTTTCCACTCGCATGGGAACACAGAGACTCGTGGGAAGACACACAACTCCTGTTGCCAAGCTGCAGCGCCTTTACCTGAAGGAATGCTACAACACAGTCGGAGCGGTGGAGAGGCAGAACTGCATGGTCAAATTATGAAATTTCTCCCACAATTTATGGTCATTTTAAGTGGCACCCAAATACCATGTATACTCATGACATCGGTTTACTCTTGGTGCTGAACTTTTTTTCTTGTACTCTTCGAATGTATATTTTTCGAAAAAAGCAATATTTTGGGTAGGGGGTGGGGTGACAGCATTTTATTAACTTTTCTGGCCGGGGAAGGTGTGGGACAGGGGCAACTATATAAAATGAGAACGAATTTAGTATTTCTCTATAGTCTTACCCATGCACTTTACGCTCCATCGAATATGTATTACATTTTTTGATGATGATAATAATAATAATAATGATAACAATAATAATAATAATGATAATAATAAAGGACATTTATATTGCGCAGCTACTATAATAATATACTCTACTGCGCATTACAAAATGACATGCATATAAGAAATTCAAACAGAAATTACATTACTTCAAGAGATGACTTGATATTGTACTTGGGTGTGGGAGGGGTGTTTGAAGGTTTTGATGTCTTTTTTCTGTAAATTTAATAAGCATTGCTTTATCATAAATATCTCCTTAACATAACCCAGTAAGTCATGAATATCGCTGAACAACGACAGCGTAACCACAGTTTGTCTATTCCATGACTGCAAGTAACATTTTCTTACTCTAATGTTTAACTTTTCGATCTATATTGTATTTTATTTGTGGTGTGGTGATGTTATATGTGACCCTGCACCACAGAACACACAAACAGTCGCCACACATGACATTTTAGTTGGGAGCATGTTCTGAAAGAGCAGACTTTAAGCTTTAAAATGATGCATTACTCAAATCAAATGGACTCTCGTAACCTATCTAAATATTGGAAAGAATGCGCACACTCAGAAAAAGTGTAAACTGAGAAAAGAAGCTCTGAAGTACAGTGTCTATTCAAGCGCTTAATCTTTATCAAGCCGTGCTGGTTGTGCGATGAATGGGACAAAAAACAGGATGGAAACCACCGAAGTAACAACAATAAGGGGATTATCAGATTAAACTGAAATTAATAATAATGATAATAATAATAATAATGATAATGATAATGATGATGATAATAATAATAATAATAATAATAATAATAGTAATAATAATGATACTAATAATATTAATAACAATACTAATAACAATAATGATAATAATAATAATAATAATAATAATAATAATAATAATAATGATAAGGCCTTATTTACCCAGGGTAGCCAAGTCAAGATCGGCTCGGTTGACCCATTTCACCTATTTTCAGTCCTCACACAAAATCAGTGTGTGCGACTTTTTGTTCGTTTTGTGATGCACGGTCACATACATTTTTTTACGTTTATGACGTTTATTCATATTTGAGTTGCACAAACAAAATTCAAACTTCAAGTTCAAAATTTCATATATCTTTTATTATTGTAAAGTAAATTAAAGGAATACGATTTTTTCACAACTTGTACGTAATTCAATTTCAGTTTTCCCTAGTGTACAATGTAAGACAGTCCAAAATGAAATAACCTTGCTGTCATAATACACTGACTTAGCAGGGATCGTAAGAGAAAACCAAATTGTCCATAATTATTCATAACAATCTGTAACTATCCGTAACTATCCGAAAAAAATGCGCATCTCTCCGCAAGTGTTCAGAACTATTATGTGCCAATTCGTAAGAATATCCGCAAATGGACGCAAGTATTCGCATCTGGTCGTATCTCTCCGTGTCGCCCGCATTTCTTGCCCGCATGTTTTGTACACATTTCTGGTGACGGCAAAGGATCCGCGGGGGTCCGTGGAAAAAAATGACTTTTTTGGACGTAACGCCGGACGCAGAGCATTATGTGACTGGGGCTGAAGGAGGACTTACGGACGGACGGATGGACAACTCGAAAACAATACCTCCGATGACACTTCGTGACGGAGGCACAAAAAATACAGTTGTGCTCAATACAATAAGCAACGAAAACATAATATTATGATATCACCACCACAATACAGACGAAAGCATGATCATTGCCGAAAGGTAATCATATTCACCTGGTCGTACAACTCGTCGCTCATCGTCGGCTTTGGCGGGGTCGTCCACTTAGCACCCTGTCTGAAGTATTCCATCACCAGTGACCTGTAGGCCCGGTACTCAAAGAAGCGGGACCGCCACGCCATGGGGCATTCGATGATCTCATCGCCGAGCACCATTAGGATGTCACGGGGCATCGCGGCGTACATACCTGATGAGTATCATCATAACATCTATGATGTTCAAGTTTCTATATGGGTGTGTTACAGATAAGAACGAAACGCAAATTGTGCCGTCTGGGCAATTTGGGTGGAAGTTATGGCAGATCTAGTCGACTTGGAATGGAGGGGTCGGTAGGAGAGAGAAGGTGAGAAGAGGTATCCATCTTTCATGTCCTTGATGAACAATTTGTTTCTAGTTTTGACGAATTCATCCCTTGCTCTTTTTCAGATAAATGTTGACATCTAGCTTACTTGGTAGTCTATACCATAACGTTATTTTTTATCATAACTTTTTTATCATCAAAAGATATCTGTTCATGAACATTCTTCTAGAAACAAGGTATTTCAGCTTGACAGGAGCCTCGAACTCCTACATCAATACTCATCTGTACTCCAGATACTTCTGTGAAATACAACTGTAGATTTTACGACCTCAGCAAGCTTGCAGCTTTGGCATTAATGATGAAACGAAAATCGACTGCCATCTGATACCAAAAGTAATACGTTTAATTCTGACCGTTGACTTTTCTTCCAACTACCCTCCTGATTAAGATCTGTGCCGCCATATTACTTGTACAGTATACTCTCCGCGTAATCGGGTATCGCTTATACGGGTATTCCGTTTAATTGGGGAGAAATGTCAAAGTCAGTTTCAATGCACATTACAATTATCTGATAATCGGGTTGCCTCTCCGCATAAATGGGTAAATAATTTTCTTCTAATCTACTTTCTACCCACATTTTATCACAGATATAACACTTTAAGAAATCATGAATGTCAAATTTTCCACGATAGCGAGGAGTCTTAGTCAAACCACAAAGTTTTATGAAGACATATTTGTCCATAAAAAGAGTGTAAATTAATGCTCCTGACTGAGCAAGTGTAAGGTATGTATAATGTGCCGTGCGAGCACGCGTGTTAAGCATACAGTGTAGGCGTTCGGTGCAGTGTACAATGCATGTACATACACATTGTGTGTGTCAAATGTGAATGAGACGTGTTCTTCTGTTAATTGGGTACTCCGCTTAATCGGGTAAGAAACGCTCTGCCCGAGCCTACCCGATTATGCGGAGAGTACTGTACCAAATCTGAGTGACTGAATAATGTTCATTGTCACGGAATGACCTCTATCTGTTCATATTTGACCCCAACTTAAAGCACTCCAAACGAAAATGGTAACCCCTGAATTCTTGTATTCAGATCACTCTGATAGATTCAGAGTGAGGTTATTGGAGTCCAGTTATCTCATTAACACTGCCTCGTCAATCTCTCCCATCCCACCTGCATACCAACCCCATTGAGGGCCGGCCGTTGGTTACTTTTTCAACATCTGGTCATTTAAAGTTGTATTCTGACATTTCAGTTCTTACCGAAACACAATTAGAGTGGGATTAACCTATTCCATACCCAACATGTCTGCGTAATCCTCGTTTGGAGGAAACGGCTAGAAAGCATGCAATAAATCATAATATACCTCATAGATTCCCCTTATCTGATTTGTTAAAAGTGGAGTCATGAAAATAGCTGTGCCCCATATTTTATCAAAATGACGTCATGATTTACTGTGCCAGGGGCATAGAATCAACTGTGCCCTGTAAATAGGTTTGGAGACAGTCGCAACCCCTTACACATAGAGCACTCATACAATTTGTATGTACGCACCAATGATACGACCGCCGCGCTGTCGATCAGC
This sequence comes from Diadema antillarum, assembly GCF_040938485.1. Lineage (NCBI taxonomy): Eukaryota > Metazoa > Echinodermata > Echinoidea > Diadematoida > Diadematidae > Diadema > Diadema antillarum. The sequence goes on from NW_027271135.1 coordinate 2,095,512, forward strand.
GTTGATTACGAGTGCTGTAAAAGAGACTAGAATCTATATTTTCGGTATCTATACTTCGGAATCTATATTTTCGGTATATAAAACAAATAATGACAGCTTGATATTCGGGGCACAGTTAAAATTATGTAGGCCCTCGGTGATGTGAAAAACATAATTTTAACTGTGCCCCTCATACAGCAGCATTCATTATTTGTATATCGCAAACCGCTGTGAGCAGCACAGGGCCGAACCTGTAGAACGAAAGTCAGGAGTGATGTATTCCTCCTGATAGTTGCAAATATCGGGACGACGAACAGTAATGCCCTCATGTTCCAGAACGTTGACGAACTCTTCGATTTCCTTCTCGGCAACCTTCAAGTGCTCCACCGGGAAAGACTGTCCACCATATTTGCCGAAAAATTCCCAATGATCGTAACTTGTATTTGTCTGTAACAGGACAAAAGGGAAGCAATGGTGGTTAGGCAGTATGTCGACAAGAATGAGAGCACGCAGAAAAGATCAAGACAAATCACATGAAGTGCCCAATTCAACTTCGAAAAATGACGCCCTTCACGAGACCATGCAGCGGGTCTACCGATTATCTGCACATGACTCCACCTTACGCAACACCCTCCATTTTAGGGACACCCTTAGTCATCATCATCATTTTGTGCAAACTACAATCCCTTCCCTCATGATGGTTCCCGCCAAGTTTGATCGAAGTCCAGCCGCCTTTTCTTCTTCTTCAAAAATAAAAGATAAAAACGTCAAGTATGCTGAAAGATTTCAAAGGTCCTGTCCCATGACATCGCCACCATAATTATCCAAAAAGTGATCCCCTCCCCTCCCCTCCCCCTTGGTAATACGGTTGCACGTCACGAGACCGACACCCACCAGTCATACAGTTCACAAGTTATACAGCCCATGAGTTATATAGCTCACGAGTCATACAGCCCATTAGTTCGACACTAAGCTAACAAGGCCCACGAGACCGACACATTAAGCCCCGTGTTGTATCTGTCGAACTCGTGGGCTGTTTTTTACCTAGTGTCGAACTCATGGGCTTTTCATTGCCTACTTTCGAACTCGTGGGCTGTATGAATCGTGAGCTGTATGACTCATGGACCTGTTTTCAATGTCGAACTCGTGGGTTGTATGACTCGTGGGTTTTGGTCTAGTGGGATGACCCGGTGATACTCGATAGGTGTTAGTCAAAATCCAGAGTCCTGTTGAATGTGTCAAAACGTTATGGCATTAAGTTAATATGGGGGTATTTGGGGCCGGTCTGGGGACATCGTCACTATTTGCCAGTAAGGGAAACTCGATTTCAAGGGAAAGGATGTTATGTTCGAACAACATGGAACATGGTATTGCGTAATCGCCGACAATTTCCACACAAAGCGAGACTGTAAAAGGTGAATGACAGTGACTTTTTAGTCTCTGACGTACCTTAAACGTGGAGGTTCATTTTTATACCCAAATAAATTAGATAAAATAAAATTTCTATCATATGATAATTATGCTGGTACATGTATGAAAATTCCATCTCAAACACCAAAGGGTCATTTTGATTTTCAGACCTGAAATTCAGCGATCTGGAGCACACTTGGTAAAATGTTTCCCCTATCAAAGAGTAAGAAAAAGAAATATTAACAGATAACTAAATGAAGAAATCGCGGTATCTCAGCTCTTGTTCCGTGTGTTCGACATCACTGTGTAGGCCTATAGTGATACATGCAAGTCGATGGGGGGGGGGGGGGGGAGAGGGGGACAGGGAGGGGTAGCCCTCTCCCACACTTCCACGGAGCGGTTGCATTTTTAGAATTGGAATAGAACGATCTGATGCACACTTGTCATGCTTGTAAGAAATATTCGGAACATTGTCAATCCCCAAAGTGTGCCGAACCGAGCGGGGATGAGGCAACTTAAAGAGAATAAGGGAACTTCTGAATATATTGGAATTGAAGTGACAAATTTGATGCACACATTTTGATGAAATATTCTAAAATTTGTCGCCCCCCCCCCCCCCCAACAAGTTTGCTAAGTGTACGGAAGGGGACCTGACGGGAGAGGGTGTGGGAGGGGTATCCCCCTCTAGAGATTTTGCAACAAACGACAAAGCAACGAAATAAAAACCGACTGCCTTGTTAGGACTCTGCTTCAGGCTATCAGCAGTTGATATTCCACCTTACAATATTTGACTTTAAAAAAATGAAGTGCGTTTCCTTGAATTCTTCATTTGTAAATATGTGTAAATATATGTTATATGTGTATGTATATCCATGTATATTTGTATATGTTATATGCTCACTTTGACCTCGGTAGTAAATGGCGGCACCGTTGCCCCTTCGACTCGGCCAACGATCACCTCTTCCAGCGGGTCCCACTCGTTATGGGACCACACTGGGCTCTTCGTCGCTGACTTTGCCGCTTTTTTCGCAAACGACATAGAATCGTTCACCTCCGGCCCAGCCGATTCCATTACTGTTACTTTACGATCAGCAACTAGATGCTCTGAAGACGACATTACACTGTACGTGGTTTGGAAACTCCTTGAGAACAAACCAGCACAGCGCATCTGTGGGGACAAAATAAGTCATGGTACAGACATTTTATATACACACCGTGGGAAATTGTACGAAAAAGTAAGTCTCACGTTAATGTCATCATAAACAGATTGCAATCGCGGCCATTGTGGACAGATACGACGTATGAATAAAGGCATGTTAGTCAATTTCTTGCTGTAATAATTTTCTTTAAAGGCATTTTTTTTCTAATTTGTAAATGAAATAAAGACCCACTTTTAGTGCTTCAAAATAGTTCTATAATGTGATTAAGAGATAAAAAAAACAAAGTAAAATTTTAATGAATATAACCAATGTTTGCATCAGTGTTTACAAAGTATTGATAACAAAGAATGCGAGCAATATTTATAATATATTTATTTCGAGAACAAACCATCTACAATAGGTTAGTGAGAGAGACGAAAAATCACCGATATTGGGTTGAGTGTAGAAGAATTTATGCTATTTAGACAAATTTCCACTGCTTTGTTTTTAATGCTTGAAATTTGCAACACTACAATTGAATAATGTATTGACTTTGCAGCCAGCTTTGCAAATGGGGTTGTGCAATGCACATTTTTCTTTCTTTTTTCGTTTTCATAGCACCTTAAGCGTTGCTACATGATGATCTCTGGAACTGCGGATAAAACCAGCAAGTGTGTGTATTTCTGGTTACTGCAAGAACAGCAAAATGAAACGAAAAATAGTCAAAAAGAATTAATAATTAATAGATAAAGACAAGTAAATACAACGAAATTAATAAGCATAATATGAGATGAATTAAGACTGATATGGTGCAGAGTGAAGACTACATTATCAATCTGGAGAAAATACAAGGCAAAACAATACACAAAGATAAGAAAAAGATAGAAGCCCTTGCAAGACCAACCTACCAGTCTTCGAATGTTCTTCTTTCATTGCTACCAAAGGTAACCAGGACCTTTAACATTGCCTTGCAATGATACTATGATGTTAGAAAGAAGACGAAAGAAGTCCTGCATTACGTAGCAAGGTTTGGTTTGCTGTCATCTTCCAGGTAGGCCTATGCTATACTCAACCTCTTGGGAAATGTCGTACTAGATGTTCATGACTCGCTTCGGAGAAAGTAGAACAGAAATCAGATTGTCGGTTGGATACGTTTTATCATATACTCACGTGCTCTCTAAGACGAACAGCTTCTCGGGCCCTGCATCCACGTCGGAATAGTCTGACTCCGATCATGACGAAAACTTGTGATGTCTATTGAAATACCTGTTGGTGCAAACCCAAGGGAAATAATCCATGTGTATAGCATTCGACTGAGAGTGAAATTGCCCCCTTTATTAAATTCTCAATCATGGAACGATCTAATAGAGCAGTGAGGATGACTCAACGCCTTATATCGATAATTTTTTTTTTCAATTTTAATGTTGCAAATGCCTTTGCTGAATAATGGGATCGATGGCATGCAAGCTCATCATGTATTTAGGTATTATATAATATATATATATACATACTTATTAAGAGACAAATATATATAATATATTTAGATATCATAATTATGCCTATTTTATTATACATATAATTATATATATATTTATATACAGACATCCATTATACATACGTACATACAGTCAAACTTACTGAACTTGAATATAAGCGAAACGATGAGTCCCGCAACCTGACGTACCTCCACAAGAAGTCACCCTCAGATTGTTATACACGTGGATTCAGTATTCGTAGACCCTTGCAATAATATGTGTCTTTTTGCAGATCTGTTACAAAGAGTAGGTCTGAGTCCAGTGTATAGAAGCGTGAAAAACCAATGAACCGTTGCCCATAACAAGATCGCAGCAGCTCGCCCCAAAGGTGGGGTCGCTTGAAGTCGCCAACTTCAATGTTTTGGACGTGTTCAAAAAAATGTTGCGAGCTCCGGTTAGGTCGCGCCAACTCGCAAATGAGGTCCCACAGTGAGCGAACCGAGATCGGGCCAAATCGCAAGCTGGACAAGTATTCAGGCCTACCTGCTCGTCCTTCCACAAGGGATGAAAACTCAAGAGAGTTCGTGGGGAAGTAGAGTTTTAACAGTGTTAAAGGACAAGTTCACCCTCATAAACATAAGGATTGAGAGAATGTAGCAATATTAGGAGAACACGTCATTGAAAGTGTGAGGAAAATCGGACAATCCGTTCAAAAGTTATGAATTTTTGAAGTTTTTGTGCAGTAACCACTGGATGAGAAGACTACTGCAGTGTATGAATAACTTAGATGTCACATGCGTACAACAATATAAGGAAAATATAAAGAGAATTTCACAAAATTCCATCTTTTGAAAAAAGTACATAATTATTCCCTTGACTCGTTACCGACATATGTTAGGGGTAATATTATTTCCCCTGCCTTTAGAAAGAGACAAGTCAAGTGCTCTTTTATTTTGCGAAAAAAAGTGAAAATATGTTGAATTTTCTTTACATTTTCTTTATACTGTTGTACGCATATGACTCACAAGCTGTAGTAGTCTCCTCATCCAGCGGTTCCAACACAAACATTTTAAAAATTCATAACTTTTGCATCGATTGTCCAATTTTCCTCAAACTTTAACTGATGTGTTCTACTAATATTGCTGCATTCTCTCAATCCTTATGTTTATGAAGGTGAACTTGTCCTTTAAAGACAAATTCAAGACACTGAAGTCTTACAAGTACAACTGTGAAAATTTGACCAAATTTTTTTAAAAAGGACATTATGACATTGTAAAGTTTCACTAACTTCGATAGAACAGTTCTTGTACAGATATTTACATGCAAAGGAGTTGATGATGTCATCACCTCTCATTTTTTTTCCATCCGTAGTGCAAAAATAATGACAATCATTCAATGTTTCTGTTCACAAAGGGTAAAATATGTTATTTCTAGTTGAATAACTCGAATAATGATCAGTTAGACATATCACGATTTGTGATCCATCAGGAAAAATTGCGCTTGAATAATAAACTGAAAATGTGGGAATCTATGTACCACCTATGTGGCAAGCTGTGAATAAAATGAAATCAAAACTTCACAATTTGCATATTCGTATTGACTGTTGACTTTTTCATATTTTTTGAAAGAACTGGCCCTCTTCTATATTGTGCTAAAATATGAGCTCATAAAACGAACAGGAAAGTGTGTTCTTTTAGCAGTTTATCTCGAACAAGCTTTTTTAGAATAATGTAATTCGGTGTGTCTTTAGAGTCCATTTTCATTTCTTGAAAAAAAAAACTGTACACACTCTTCACTTTCAACTCCAATAACTTTAAAAAGGATGATGCTAATCCGTTGAAAGTTAGCATTAATCATGGACAGGGTATGTTGATAAAACATGCTCGATTTCAGCTTAATTCCTTCATTGTTGTTACTCCAGTGGTTTACATCCTGTTTTTTTGGTCCCTTTCATCGCACCGCTAAAGGTAAAGGTTAAGCGCTTAAAATGAACCCTGTGCTTCAGAGCCTTTTACCTTAGTTCACACTTTTCCTGAGTGTGTGCTTTCTCTCCAGTATTAAGGTACTTTAGGGGAGTCTATTTGTATTAAATATACATAATTTTACAGCTTATAGACTGCTATTATTTACAATCTGCCCCTAACTAAAAATCCATGTCTGGCGACTTTCTTGTTGGTTTTGTGATGGAGGGTCACACCTAAAGACTTGATAAAATGTGGAGGCAGTCGGATGCCACAATCATGACAATAGACCCAGAAAAGAGAAGTATTGAGCAGAAGTGGCCTCCGAGCTTAGAGCTTAAAGCTTAGAGTCTGCTCTTTCAGAATATGCCCTTAACAAACAAAAAAAAAAATCCATGTTTGGCGACTTTTTTGTTGGTTTTGTAATGCAGGGTCATAAGTAAAGACTTGATAAAATGTGAGAGGCAGTCGGATGCCACAATAGACCCAGAAAAGAGAAGTATTGGGCAGAAACTTTTATGGCCTCCGAGCTGGAACTGTCCGGTAACTATTGGTTGACCAGCAGTTCAGAGAGCCATTGTAAAAATGCATGCAGGTGTGGATTCCAGATCAATAGTATCTTTGTGAGCATATTCTCGCAGACATATCTTGCACAATTTCTTTTCTTTCGTTTTTTTTTTTTCCTGTTCATGTATTCATCAGTGATCATGCACCGTGCAGCTTTCCCCTCTACTGCCCCCAGACTGTGTAATACGCTCCCTGCTCTTCTCAAATCATCACCAACACAAGATCACTTCAAACAAAATTGATGACCCACCTATTTTGATATCCCTATACATGCACAGGACTTGTATTGTCTCTGCCTGGTAATTTGTATTATACATTGTCATCTCCAATGGCAAACAGGGATGACATCTCATAGCGCCTTATATTCAGTTGAAAAGGCGCTCTAAAAATATCAACTATTATTTGTACTTCTAAAGTTCTGCGTGTTTTGTCAAATGTTATCTTGCACAAAAAACCCCTCCATGTACAAGTTCTAAAATTGAGACCTTTTAGTTTCAGTTTTTTTCAACTTGTCCAGTTATACAAATAAAAACGAACAAACAAACAAACAAACCTATACAAACAAATGTATATCAGGCCGGGATCAATGACAATTTGCCAAAGAGCAAGATGCTTCTAATGCAGAGGGGTTATGTAAAGACAGACTTTTTTTCGTGCATTATATTTATGCATTATTGTAAGATTGCAAATGTTAATCTACGTTTACTAATATCATGTCCGAAAAAGTAACCGGTGAGAGTCGTAACGTGGCAACAAGTGAGTTTAATACAGTTTCTTAATTTAACTAATCATTAATTTTGTATGTCGACTGGATGAATGAGAACAGTTTACATCGATTGCTCAAAATATTGCTTCATATCTGCTTCTCCTCGTGACGCCTTTCACAGTGTAACAAGCATGACGGGTTTAGCGATAATTCGTTATATATACAACTCAATTCAATAGTGTATTTATTTCCATCATCAAAAAGAAAAGACAAAGTTGACATAATCCAAAGTGATGCAATTTTTCATTTTTCTTACACTCGTCTGATAAAGGATTTTTTTTTCAAATACAATATAAAGTATATGCACGAATGATGTCATAAAAAAGAAACAATGCACTTTCCGATGGTAACAAAAATAGTAAATAATCACAATGATGGAAAACAGTGTTCCACTAAGAAAGCCAAGCTTGTAAGACGTGGAACACTGGAACAAAACAACAACAGCACCAATTTGTTATACCAATAAAACATATTCATGTTAAATTCTTCTATAATTATATTACTGTACATTATTGTACATTTACTCATATATCTAAATTGATCTATTCTAATAAATTTTCATTCATTTTTTTTTCGAGTCAATACTATTGTACATTTATTGTACATTTACTCATAATATATCTAAATTGATCTATTCTAATAAATTTTCATTCATCTTTTTCTCGAGTCAATGTCTCGACGCTCGATTGTTTGATTAAAACATATGGTGAAAAATCATTCCAATCTATAAAAGGGTAATTCGTTATAAATGCAGAATTCTCCTCTTGGTGACATAGCAAGACGTTTTGGCCTGAGCTATCATCTCTATGCTGACGACACGCAGCTCTATGTTGCCTTCAAGCCAGGAATAACCGATCAGGTCTGTTGTCGGCAAATTCAGGATTGCTTGGCGGCAATGCAGGACTGGATGAGTGGCAATTTCCTGAAACTTAATAATGACAAAACTGATGTGATCCTGATTGGTTCCCGACACCAACACTCTGTGTTTGAGATGGAGCACATTTCCCTGAATGGCCAGAATCTGTCGCTCTTGGAATCAGTTCGTGACCTTGGAGTGATCCTAGACAACAGATTGAATATGAATGACCACATCACAAGTGCCTGTAAGAGTGCCAACTACCATCTGAGGAACATTGCAAGAATTCGCAGATTCTTGTCTGAATCTGATGCAGTCAAGGTTATTCACGCCCTAGTATCGTCACGCATTGACTATTGTAATGCAGTATTAGCTGGTCTGCCTAACTCTTCTATCTGTCGCCTCCAAAGAGTACAGAACAGTGCCGCCCGTGTTCTAGCTCGTGTGATGAAGAATGTTCACATCACCCCAATACTAAGACAATACCACTGGCTTCCAGTCAAGAAGAGGATTGAGTACAAGATTCTTACCCTTGTTTTCAAGGCATTACATTGCATGGCTCCGAAGTATCTTCAGGACTTGGTCACAGTAAAGCAGTCAGCTTACAGCCTACGTTCTTCGTCTTCGACGGTGCTACATGTTCCCAAAACTCGGACAACCTACGGGGATCGCGCCTTCCTCCATTTGGCTCCTTCACTTTGGAATAAACTTCCGGATAATGTTCGTAACATACACAGCCTAGATACTTTTCAACGACATGTCAAGGTATATCTTTTTGCTCAATCATATGATTAGGGTTCTTTTTTTTTGTGTGTGTGTTTTTTCTTCTTCTGTTAGGCGTTGTCATTGTATTGTATTATTTTGTATGGTATTGCACTGTATTGTAATGTACTATTTATTTGTACCTTTTCTATTTTCTTAAGAGAGAGCAGAAAGCGCTTTGAGTAGTTTGTAACTGGACATAGCGCTTTATAAGAAATTACTTATATATAATTATCGTCGGCTTTCGATCCTTATTCCTTGCTTTATCTAGAGTCATACTGTTCACAAAGGACGTAACGGATTCTTGAAAAGTTATGCACTTTCGATGCCTAATTTTAACCAGTTCTCAGTCAATACACTCAGCCTTTTTCGCCTTGTAGGAATTTCTCGATTTTTCGCTCTAAAGCATACTATTGGAATTAGTAGAACAAAACATAAAACTGTATCTTTTCTGAGAGGCAAACCCGAGTTATATTTCCCAATGAGGCCATCAGCCCAATCAAACTTTGCTTATGGTGACGGTCTCCTGCTTCTTTGTTGAATCAAAATGTACTGCCCTATCTGTTTTATTTGCAACTACACTGCAAAAATATCGGTGTTAGATTTAACACCACAGGTGTTAAATCTTTTACCGATCAAGTGTCAATAGAGGACCACATCCACGGGTGTAGAAAGTATGTTGTGATGGAGGTGTTGAAAAGTGTTCACCTGGCACTTCTTGGTGTTAATTTTACACTGTAGCTGGTGATATTTTTGACACTGCGCTGGTGTTAATTCAACAATGACACCGCATGGTGTTGATTTGATATTGCTGGTGTCAATGTCAATGATATAAAACCCGCCCAGCTTCAGCAGGAGACCACGCCAGTTGGTGTTACAGTGGTGATGTTTTCACACTTTTTTTTTTCAAAAATCAAGTACTATATCGGAAAATTCTTCCTCGTCTTGTTGAAGGTCAAAATCAACAAGAAAAACAGTAACAAAGAAACTATTCAAAAAGCAATTTAATATTTTGAAGTGAAACCCGGAGGTGTTGATTTAACACCACATTTAACACCACAAATGTGACCCTGCCCCACAAAACAAAACAAAAAAGTCGCCAGACATGAAATTTTAGTTAAGAACATATTCTGAAAGAACAGACTTTTAGCTTTAAAATGATGTATAACTCAAATCAAATAGACTCTCCTAACCTATCTAATTATTGGAAAGAAGGCACACACTCAGGAAAAGTGTGAAGTGAGAAAAGAGGCTCTGAAGTACAGTGTCTGTTCAAGCGCTTGATCTTTACCAAGCCGTGCTGGCTGTGCAATGAATGGGATAAAAAACAGGATATAAACCACAGGAGTAACAACAATGAAGGGATTATCAGATTAAACTGAAGTTGATCATGCCTTGTTAACACTTTGTCCTTAATTGATGCTAATTTTCAAAGCAGTAGCACCATCTTTCCAAAGTTATAGGACTTGACAGTGAAGATTGTGTACAAGGTTTGTACAAGGTTTCTAAGAAATAAAAAAGGGACTCTAAAGACTCACTTATAGTCACATTATTCTGCCAAATAATGTTCCAGAAAAATTGCGGAAAAGCGCTCTTTCCTGCTCGTTTTATGATCCCAAATTTTATGATGTAGAAGAAGACTTGCTCTTTCAGAAAATATGAAAAAGTCAAGATCGGCTCGGTTGACCCATTTCACCTATTTTCAGTCCTCACACAAAATCAGTGTGTGCAATTCTTTGTTCATTTTGTGATGCACGGTCACAAATGAGCACCAAAAATTTAACACCAGCTCGGTGTTTCATAGTTAACACCGGACTTTTTGCGGTGTATAAATGTTTTACTGTTTTTTTTGGGGGGGGGGGGGGGGGCATGCTTGCATTATAAGCTGCAGTTTTGTGTTGCTCCTTTGTCATTCGGTTAATAATTATGTTTGTTTAAAATTTTCACATTGATTCAATTCATTCTTATTTGATTTCATTTGAGAAGCAAAATTGATATGAGCGAACGAATAACAATGTCGGAATTTCATCGCTTGCGTATCTGCTCAAGAATCATGCCATTGCCGGCAACCAAGGGTAGCCTGATGGTAAGTGTTTCTGCACGGAAAGCAGTAGGCAACAGGTTCGACTCTCACTGGTTACCTCTTCCGGCATGATGTTACGTAGATTAGCAGTTGAAATCTTCCAATACGCATATAATGCACGAAAAAAAAAAATCTGTCATGGCGTATCTTCTCTGCATTGCAAAACCTCTTGATCCTTTTTGGATTGTCATTCATCCCCTACATGTTTTATTCTACTAATTGTTTAACTAGACAAATTGAAATAAACTGGAACTAAAACCCCTACATTTCAGAACTTGTACATGTACATGGAGGTTGTTTCGTGCAGAACTTTACACGGTATTTGGCCACAGATGAATGCATGAACTGAAAAAAAAAAATCCAGTTTTTCTTGGAATGACTGCGTGAATATGCGCACAAAGAGACTATTGATCTGGAATCGACACCTCCATGCATTTTTACAATGCTTGCTCATAAATAAGTAAGAAGATAGGCATCTCTTTGAAAGACATTTTTTTTTTCACTTTCAGGTCCAATATTCCAAAGATGACAGGGTCTAGGTACTAATAAACTGGCTATACAAGTAAAGTAAGTACACTGTAGTACGGACTTTGTACGTACTCGACTCTTCAACACATACACGTGTACAAACGTCAACACGTTTGATTCCCTTTTTGTCATAAATGTCCATGCAGGCAACTCCTGTACTTCAGTATTTTCATGCATTGCAACGCTGTACTGGTTTTTTGTATTAAAGATGTTTTGATATTTCAATGCTTTTTTTTTTGGAAAATGAAATAAATGCAATGAAATGGAAACGACATGGGAATGAGACACACGTAAGATACACACGCGTGAGCGAGCACACACACGGATACCGGATCAAGAAAATTTTAGTCACTACAGTAGTAGGGCCCTACGCCTAGACTACGCCCACCTACGCTAGCAATTCACATTCAACACACCGTTCGTAAGATCCAGTAAGCTGTCAAAAATCCGACCGAATGCCAAAATCTCATCGCTTATCAAAAATCGATGCAAAATCGGCGTCATGTTTTCAAAGCGCGCAGGGCTTAATTAAAGTGTTGAGAATCTGGGTGGCCGAAAGGTGCTATAAAACTACGAAAACTATGCCATTCTGATACGATTTGTTTTCTTCGCTTTATCGCTTAATATGCTGCGGCTCATTTTGTACGCGCATCGACACGTATACTGAACGCGCATAATGTATCAGCGCCAGGCAGGTCGCAGTCTAGCTGGCTGGGATTCGCATTCTTGGGGGGGGGGGGGGGGGGGGGGGGGGGGGGGGTTCACAAAGAACTTAGTTTTACTAAAGTTATGCGTAATTCCCGAAATCATGCGTAACCTTACGCAAAGACTTTGAATCCTGTTTTACAAAGCCCTAAGTCATGCGTTTAACAAGTCTCGCCAAGTCATGCATAACATTGCCCATGGTCTCAAACCACCCGTGAAATCAATCCGAAATGGAAAGATTAACAGCATATCTATTTCTGATATTCTTTCTTAATTCCCTTCATTTTATCTTATCCCGAGTGAGGATGCAGTACATAAGTCCTACACCATTTACTGTACAATGATTCAAATTCCACATCGGTAGTATACGATCCCTATTCACTGATACAATCATACAGCATGCACTGGTTAAAAAAAAAAAAAAAAAAAAAAAAAAGAAGATAGACCGACATCGTACATCTACATGTAGCTTGTAAATGATTTATATTTCTAATCTTTTCCTGCCTTAAAATATTATATGAATAATGCATTTTCGACTTCTTAGGTGTCTACTATTGATATAATCACTGCAATACAAATGAAGAGCTTGTTTGCAAAAACCGATAAGTCCATATTTGTCAAATGGAAATATTTGCGATTAAAGGTGAAGAAAAATAAAGAGAATAATAAGTACATTTTTGCTTCTTTTGACGATAACTTCAAAAATATAGCTTTATATGTAGTGACCAATATACATTTAAAAGGTATTATTTTGTACTTTATGACAGAGACCGTACTTCAAAATCTTCAAAAATGGACTTATCGGTTTTTGCAAACAAACTCTTCAAATATAGGTTTTCCCGGCCAATTTTGCACTTTTGTCAGTCCACTTGATAAAAGGTTCATTCAGTTTAGCGAAAATCCTCGTCACGGCACATTCTGTCATTCAAAATTGCAACTTGTTCGTTCAATTTAGCATTTCGATCAATGAAATTGGCATATGTGCCTTTCGAATTCATAAAACAGGCATTCAAATAGGCACGTGCTCTTCAGTCATTCAAATTCGCCAGCACTCTTGCGGAAAATGGTATTTCAGTCATTCCATTTCGCGTATGGGCAGTCAAATTTCATACATGTTCATTCAAATTGGCGTAATGTTATTTCTAATTTGAAAAGGTAAGATTTATACGTATTTAAATGTGAATTTTTGTTTCATCCACACACTGTTAAGTATATAGTAAAGGTATCTTTGACCCTAAATAACTCGAGTTTGTTTTTCTGCGTTTCATACATGTTATCAGAACTATACATGCACCAGTACCATAGATTCACTTCACTTTCTTATGTCCAGTCATGGCAGCACGAGTTAGATACAGGCGTATCTCTCAAGAAGACAGGGAAAGAATCATAAAAGCATTTGAGGGTAATAACCTTGACAAATTGATGGCTAGAGCTGATCCAAGAACTTTATTCCTTATAATAAGATTAACGTAATATAGCACCACCAAATGAAAATAATGAAACATGCAGATGAAAGAAATAATCACGATGAAAATTGAATCCTCCTCCCAATTTAATAATGTCAAAACATCGGTGAATGATATAATGCTATCGAACATTATAAACACATACACTTATTTTGAAAGTACTGTTGCAAAGGTGATATCAGAATAAAGAATGAATACGTAAATATTATGAAAATGTTCAGATGCTTGCAAACAATACTTATGATGAATGAAAATGAAAAAAAGGATATGAAAGCATAAACGTGTCTGCTAAATCGAATGCAGTAAATGCGATATTGGACGCCCAAGAATGAATTCGAATGAACGAGCGCAGCGTATACGTGATCACGTGACTATATTATGCTAAACTGAAAAAAAAAATACGAATTTGAACTGAAAAAAAAAATGCTGATTGGAATGATGTTAAAGGTAATTTGAATGCTCCAAAATGAATTTGAATGAAAAGATCATAAAATTGAAATACCGAACATGCCATCTAGACTAAATTGTACTAAATGGAATGCAGCAATTAGGAATAAAAAGTGCGAAATTGGCCGGGAAAACCCATATTACAAATCACCTTTTATTACACTGAAAAACAAAAAAAAACAAAACCTTGTTAAAAAAAGATTGTTAGTTTGTTCGTGCAAAATAACTCAAAACGTGTTTTTTCAACGTGTTTTGTTGTTGTTGTTGTTCTTTTCTTTTGCTTTTATTTTAGGTTTGACTACTCTCACTAAAGTGCATGCTCTAATTTCTACTGTTCCAGGGCTAAGCTGCACTCCATGCAGCTGGGAGTTGATGACGCAACAATTGGCTCCTAAAATTAGGAAACCGGGCGATTTTCAACATGGCCGTTGCATACGTATGGGTGGATATCACGGATCTCTAAGGTAGAAGAAGATCAGTGGTGAAAATGAGCTGCTTGGTGAAGTGTACACTCTCAGAGTGTTTCTCTAGTTAATACTTTATAATAATAATGATAATGATGATGATAATATAGGTTTTCCCGGTTAATTTCATACTTTTGCCATTCAAATTCATTAATGTGCATTTAAATTCATACAGCGCACGCACGGGAAAATATTCGGGCATTCAAATTCAGAATCCGAGCGATCAATTTCATTTAATATGGGCGTTCTATTTCGTTTTTCGTGAAATCAAATTCACGATTGGGCTTTCAATTTCCAAATGCGAGCACTGACTTTCCTACTCGTGCATTCGAATTCACACGATTGCCATGTGATAGTCCCGATGAGCTTGTTTGCAGCGTCCAATTTCATTCTTAAGCGATCAAGTTCCTACTTCGTGCAATCAATTTAACGAGGAAAATGGAGTAGACTTTTTAAGAAAGGAAAAAGGGCCAACACAACCAATGAAGGCTTACATGTAATTATGATTGTTTACAGGTTCTATATTGTTCTCTGTTCATATATTCTTTGTTTTTCATCTCAATAAATTTCAAATTATAAGGTCCAATCAGCAGTGCATCCAAACAACACAACTATTTAATCACATTTCTTGATGATATTGCATGCTGACTACGCCCCAACACCAACCACATAATGACAATATTCATCAATTCAAAGACAAACTGACACACAATGATCTCACATAGTCCCGCAAAAGTAAACCAATAAGATAGCAATACACAACAAACAAGACGTATAAAATGTTCATGTATCCGTTTCAATATAGTCGAAATTGTTTGGTTTTTTTTTTTTCAACCAACGCTCCGTATCATGCTCGTCTGTGGGCCTATACAGTGCCTACTTTTTGTTTGTTTCAATTACGATCTAAGAAAATGGCTGGATAACCCATATTCAGCTGCAATAGCTGGTCTTTCATATGGGGTCCAGTTGGATGTAAGCCTTAAACGCCTTGCCCTTTGCGATGAATAAATGAAGTTGGGTCTTTTACGTGCATGAGTTATGACTCTCTCACACATGGGACCTCCATTTCATGTCCAATCCGAGGGACATGTGCCTGTATGTTCCTTTTCGCTAGGCTCGAGTTCAAACTTGTCATTGAACAGGTGGACCTCTACTGCAAAATAAATGATCATCATAATTCCCAATATATTGAAAGCCACACATTATAAAAAACACACGCATACACGGCCCCAAACTAAGTAAATTCAGGACTTCTTTAAAACTGAATGCAGTTATTTGGAACATGGGTGCCTATTCACGAATTTGAATGACCGACGAGATTCCGTCGCCATCTTGACATAAATTTGAATGCTCATTGGTGAAATGCGTGCTCCTGTCTTAATTTTGAATGCTCCGATAGGGAATTTGAATGCTCCGATAGTGAATTTGAATGCTCCGACAGTGACTTTGAGTGCTTGGATAGTGAATTCGAATGACTGGATTTTGAATTTGATTGCTGATTCAGTGCTGCAAGAGCGGAATGCGTGAAATCGAACGCTCGGAATAGGAACTTGAATGACAAAAGTATGAAATTGACCGGGAAAACCTATAATAGTAATGAAAAAACTACTAATAATGGTAACAATTATCATAATTGATATTATTATCATCATTATTATTGTTATTATTATCATTATCATTATCATCATTATTGTTATCATTATTATTATCATTATCATTATCATTATTATTATCATTATCAATTGTCCGTGTTGATGTTTTGCTGTTTCTGTGAGAGGTAAACTTGTGCTGACTCTTTGCTGGGGATTCGAAGAATTTGGCCGACACAATCGAGCTCAAGCGTTTCCATGCGTTAACATGCCGTCTTTTCATTGCCCTCAATTTGAAATACATAATAGAGATGTTGTGTGTTTTGTTTTGCCCTCACCCACAGGGTATATTCAGCTTCTCTTTATAGGTATAGCATCAACTCAGCACAATAGCATTGGCAAGAAATGGGCCCTAGTAAAATGTAGCAGTTGCTTTTGCTTGACCTATATCCTTTTGCCTGTAGTGTAATGGTAAGCATATACACTGTGCAGCAATCAATGTTTCCTTTTTAGCCGTTAATGCTTGCACTTTAATGGGCTGTGAATGCACCCTTGATGCTTTATACCTAAGGGGCGGATCCAGAAATTCCGTAAAGGGGAGGCGCCCTGACAAAATTAAAGGGGGGGGGGGGGGGACATCCCCCCCCCACCCACTGTGCGCCCTCCTCTGGATCCGCCATTGTACCTTGAAGTGGTGGATGGGGATAGGACTATAAATGGGTTCTCGATGTAGAGTTCTTGTTAAACACAAAACAACATAATTCTGTTAGATGAAATAAGAAAACACAGTCTTTCACAACAAAAGCAATTACTATACAAAAGACCCATACATTACCCAAACCAAAGGGGGTGGGGTGGGAGGTGAACAACACTGGAATGGTTTAAACCCGTCTTTCACACAAAGGGAGATGCTGAAACACCTTAAAACACCCCTCAGTACGTCTTTATTGTATGGTTTCGCCATCCTCGTGCTTTGCAAATATACCACACACAGAACAGAACAGAACAGCAATAGAAACGAAGGACGATATTTTACCTTATATTTCGTGAGTGAATGCTGACCAGCGGAGACTGCGAAAGATGGCTTTTATAACTTGTTGACCGTGGGTGAGAACAGAGAGACCGACTTTTCCGATCGGTGATGGTTACAATGATCAACACAAAATTAAAGGTGCAACCGCGATTTGCATCTTTTGACATGCGAGCTTCTTATGCGATATAGTCTGTCAGTCTACCCAAGAAGCACGGATCCATAGCAGCGCATACTGACATTCCGTTATGTGGAATGCATCCAATCCGCTCATAGGAAAGACTACTAACTCTACAATAGGTTGGAACAACTCAGTATATAAAAGGACAGGCAAGAAGAATATCACAGACTTCTTTTTAATGACTGATGGATGTGTAAGACCAGACTACTAAGGTGAAAGAACGAAATAATGGACTTTTCCTGGCAACTATACATAATGTACCCCTCTAAAAACATATCTTGATTTTTTTTTCAAGTATGAACACCCCTCTTACAGCGCTTGTAAAATCCTTGTAATGGACCATTACTCACTGTACATTTGAATTACCAAAACCCACTCAGCCGTCTCAATTTCTACCCAAAAACCCAAACCTGTGAGTTATTTGTAGATCATCAACAATACATGATTTGATCTCAATGAACTAAACGGTTATTTATTTTTTTTCGTCAATTTTGGCACACAGCTATAGGACGCAAAATAGATCGACGCGTTGCCCTGCCAGCGAAACGAACTGCAACTGTGCTGGCTGTACGACTGATTGAAATAAACAAAACCAAAAATGATGATGATGATGATGATGATGACGATGATGATGATGATGATGATGATGATGAAACAGCATTTGTATAGCGCCATTTATCTGTAGAAACATTCAAAGGCGCCCAGCTCCCTCAAAGTGTCACACATCATTCACAAAATTGCTGGAAAATGAGGAAATACTGCTTGTACATAAAGCATTCACGGCGCATAAAAATAAAGCATCCTTAAAGTTTTAAAACTAACACTACACACTCATGTTGTAGACACCAACCATTCACGTTACAATAAATATTAATGCTTTGTAAACCAGACATTTATACTGTATACATCAAACATCACTGATGTATGTATCGTGTATATGTAGACAATGCATGTAAGACATGTAATTATGGGGGGGAGATGATTAAAAGATCAAAATTAAAAACAAATAATAAAGACCATCTGTGGCAAGTGATATACTATAAGAAAGGTTACATTGTAATTTTACAGAAATGTTTGGAGCCCAACATAAGAATGAAGGCAGAACAGCTAAGCGAAATAAAAAAATATATATATGTTTTCCTTCAATGTAATTGAGCACAATATGTCAATCTAACTACTGTACTGTAGGTCCTGCGTGCCTTACAATCTTTTACTGGTTTAGCTAAAGAAATCAAGGGGTCAATCATCCACATGTGATTCTGTTTTTGTTTCTGACCCTGCATTACAAACCAAGAAAAAGTTGCCAGATTTGAATTTTAGATAAGGGTTGATTCTGAATGAGCAGACTCTAAGCTTGATGTTAACTCAATTCAAATGGACTCTACCAACCTATCTAAATATTGGAAAAGAAAGCGCATACTTTGGAAAAGTATGAACTGAGAAAAAGGCTATGAAGTACAGGGTCTATATTCAAGCGCTTAATCTTTACCAAACCGTGCTAGCTGTCTGGTGAATGAACCAAAACAGGATGTAAACTACCAGAGCAACAATAATGAAGGGATTAGCAGATTAAAGTGAAACTGACCGCGCTCTATAAACACATTATATTCATGACTAATGCCAACTATCAAGTCAGTACCATAATCCGTTCAAACGTTATCAGAGTTTAAAGTCCATGAAGAGTGTGCAAAGGATTTTCAAGAAATGAAAATAGGCCATTAAGACATAACTGATATCGCAACTTTACAAAAAGTGGGTTGTATAAAAACTGCTGGAAAAAAAAAGACACTTTTCTATTCATTTTATGATCCCAATATTAGATGCAATGTACAAGAAGAAGAGCGCTTAAAGAAAAGTATTATGAAAAATTCAAGATTGACTTGGCTGACCCGTTTCACTTTTTTTTTAAGTCCTCACGTATAATCAAGGAGTGAAACTTTTTGTTGGCATGTGATGCATGGTAACATTTGGAATCAACATGTTCTGTTTTGTTTGTAGGTCTACATGAGCAGTTTTGAACAGAAAGAAAGGTAATGCTACCTAGAGATATCATAAGTCAAGGCACCATACCGCAGCATTGATGCCATTATATAAAACAACAACAAACGAACAAACAATCACACGTATTATGCTTATTGTGAGAGATAACCCATTTTCCCACTCACTTACTCATACACAAACTAGTTTCATTATAACTTCACTCGTTATTCTACCACATTGACACGTACATAAAGTGGGCCTACTCAGTCGGCCCCTATTATACTGGTTTAGAAAGCAGTGTCCCACAGTAGATTCACAATTGTGTTCACATTGTCGACTATATAATGTGAAGGAGCTTCGTTTTAACAGTGCGAAGGATGATTTCGCACTGAATAACAATGCACTGTTTACAATGTTCAGCAGTCCGAAGAACTTTCACACTGTGCTCACAGTGACTGTATATTCATACTGTGTCTCACTGTGTGTTTCACAATTGTTGGGTACTGTGCTCTTTCCATCAGGGACGGTGTGACATGTTCGCATATTTGGCTAAAACGCACAAGCCCGCCCTAACCGATGGATAAATCGACAAGTGCCACAGTGCAATGAAAGTGTCATTCGCGATCCCAATCCGGTCACATGTACAATTGTATAGCGTGCATCATGTTGTGATGGAATACTATCAAACGGTGTTACCTATATGATTGGGGGTAATTTCTAAGATTTTGTAACTATGTTGTGTGTAAAGAGTCATGCCTGGACAATCCGCTGGCAGGTTGGGCGAGACACAATCACAATTTTGTCAGGAAATTAACATTAACACAAAGACTCTCTTTTTTCTCCTACAAATTTGCTCTTTAGGTGTCAAGCGTACCCCGAACTAAAATAATGCTATATGAATTTCAAAAGCAGTTGAAAAAAATGCCTAAATGGGGATCTCAGAATAATGTCGCAAACATGGGGTTTACACCGTGGCGCATAAAAAGGTAAAGGTTTCGATCATTCACATATATGAATTTAGGCTAGGTCTTGTAATGTCATCTGTAATAATCACAACAAGACAATGAAACCCTAAAACATATAATTACAAAGAAGCGGATCTAGAGGGGGGAGGGGGGTTGCAAACCCCCCCCCCCCAAAAAAAAAAAAAAAAAAAAAAAATCGGGGACCATCATGGGGGGGGGGGTTAATTTGGCAATGACCTCTATACCAAAAATAGTGGTGTTTTAGATGCAAGAAAACGCCATTTTCACACACAGATTTTCAAAAATTCTCCCTACTGTCGGAGGGGGGACACCCCCCCCCTCCCACACCCTCCTCCCCTCCCCCCCCCCCCCCCCTCGCTCGCTCCGCTCGCTCGGGCTCGGTCGCTAAGCTCCCTCGCATACCGCCCCTAATCCCCCCTTTTATAAAAAGCTAGATCCGCCCCTGTTACAAGACTGAAAAGTAGAATATTTTCAGCAAAAAGAAATATAATATGACTGAAAATGAAAACGTTACAAGCATAACACTATTGGGAGAAACACAACTCGTATAGGGTAACAATGACTGCAAACACGAACGAGTAACAGAATCAAAAGGGAGTATGGTAAACAAAGTAAGGAACAGATGTGAACAAAATAATCATATTATGATTATTGCAAGAAGCCACATTTTATTAAAAGTAGTACATGGTACATGTATACCAAACACGTAACACGATTCCATGACATTAACATTTTCCCTACTGATTGAAAGCTAACGGTATACATTATGGCAAAATAACATACAGCACAAGATCAAAACAGAATAACAAATATGACCATATCTTACAAGAGCATGATTTGAATTATGAGTCTGCAAATTCTCCTATTGAACCTGTTCAGAGTTTGGGAATATTGAATATTGCAGCATTCCTGGGATACAATCGGAAAAAAAAACTTTACCGTATGTTGGACTTTGCTAGTTTTTCGACATTTAGAACCTACGTCCTTCGCAAAACTTTCGCTTGCTGAGTAGAAACAGCGACAGTGTGAGTAAGTTGCCTGATTGGTTGAAAGTTTCAGTGATGACATCCTCATTATCATAGGAGACTTTGCTCTTGAACTGCTCAATCGCAAGGACTGATTATAATGAAACTTCGCTGGATTTTGAGAATTTCTTCCTATTCGATATATAGTACGTCTAATTAAGCAAACTCAAATTACTATACAATACACGCGCGCGTGTACCGCACATTAGCTCACCCATGTGCACATACACTTACACACACATCCATCTCCAATCACGCACACACTTACTAAGTATCAGATGTCAACCCAAAATAATATACAGTATTTAAATAAAACGCACACACAATGATGTAAAGTACAGAATAGGGAACATTACTATAACTGTATCATTGTTTTGAAGAGGAAAAAAATATAAACTATATTCAGTGTTTACATAAATATCATTATTTTGAGAGAAAGAAAAAAGAAAACCCAAAATATATATACAGTGTTTATATCATAGAGCTCTGAGCATCACATCAGTGATTCGTGAAAAATGCAGAGGCGTTGATACAGCAAAGTCGTTTGCAACAAAACAACGGAGAAATGATGTACAAATATAATCGTGGTTTCTGTATGACGTACGAGTACACCTGCGGGCTTCAAGCCAAAAGAAAGTAGAAATTTAGAGCCAGAAAGTGGGAGTCATAAAATCTTCAAATAAATTCAAACCACAAATTTGTAAGTATTAAATAAGTGCAGGCGACTCATACGAGAGGGGATTTACAGAAATCAGAGTTGTTGTCACTATACAAAAAATAATAAAAGTATATCATTTATAAATAACTATATTTTAATATGGACGAAGAAATCCCCTGTTCTTGCGAGGGAAACACAAGCAAGGAACGCAAGACAATAATATATGTACATGTATATGTTTTACATAGTAAAGACAAATTGAGGGAGATGCCGAGATCTGCAGCAGCGAGTGACTCCCAAAACCAGTTTGCTGCAGATTCCGGCACCTCGGCGAGGTGGAAGGTGGAGGCCTCGACGTGACGGGTGACCAGGCTCGGCTTGATCTCGCCGGGATCCGGTGAGCGAAGTCCGCTGGGGATGTCGTGAAGGTCTACTACGCTAAGGATAGGAGAGAGAGTGAAAGTCCTTCCCCTGTGTACTGGGAAGGGGAAAACGAGACTAAATAAAACATAAGTGAGATTAACCACAATCAAACATTAATGAAAAAAACATATTATTGATAAGCATAGGCCAAAATGTGAAGGCAACTCGCAAATATTTTGAAAATCTGCGTTTCCAGAAGATAATACATTATCTTGAAATCCACCACAGCAGTTGATAATGCATACATACAAACTTCCCCAAATGCATGCCACAGCAAACAATGTAAGAAAGACATTATTAATAGGTAACTAATTTATAATATAATGCATCATAACACATAATAAGGCGATTCACAAAATATCTTGAAATCTACGATTGCAAAATGATAGTGCATCGAATTTGCAAGACTTCGCAAAGTCCGTGCTACAGCAAAGTTATGCAATCTTAAATACTGTGATATGTGTTTGTTTCCTTGACATAGGTAATAACTGCGTCCAGAGCTTTTTGGTTTGCGAGTAAATCAGAGATGCTGGGTGATTGCTTATGGATATCACGTATGAGATTCGTACGTTGACGTTTGTGTTGTTTGCAGTGTAATGAATAATGTTCAACGGTTTCCAATACATTGCACATTGAGCAAAAACCGGTGGGATGTTTACGGATAATAATTATGATAAAAAGTTGCTAATCTGGCTCTGCCCATGCGGAGTCGGTGAGTTATTATTTCATCACGTCTATTCAGACTTTCAAAGGTGAAGGTGTTTGAGGCACAGGGTTAGATGTTGCAAAGATGGCGTCCTTTATTAGAAGAGCGCCATAACGCGTTCCAAGCGTCAAAACACCTGTGTTTGATTACATAATTATCGTATATTATCATCAACATTTTGAGGAACACTGATTGTAATATTACTACGTAAACTTTGTTTGGCAAGATAATCTGCGTTTTTGTTGCCCGCTAGACCACAGTGAGCTGGTACCCATGCTAAAGTGATGTCACACCCGTTCATTATAAGATTTGAGCATTTACGAAGGACTTCATTTGGAAGGTCAAGGAAATTTGAGGTGTGGTTATTCAAAAGTGTCAAGGCACTGAGGGAATCTGAGAAAATAACAGCTCTGAGAGGGGGAGAGGATTCCAGCCATGATAGGGCAAGAAGAATCGCTACCAGTTCTGTACGGCAAATTGAGATGGGTGAGACCCTTTCACTTATTTCATGACGATAGTGAGGTACGTAAATCCCAATACCAGAACCGTTAGTGGAGGGATCATGGGAACCGTCAGTGTAATTATTGTCAAGTGATTTGAATATGTGGTGTTTATGGTTTGAAGAGCGGATTGATGTTGCGCTGAAGGGAGGACGTTCTTGGGACATGAGCTGTGAAGGGAGAGGTCAATATTGGGATGTTCAATGGACCAAGGGGGACTGGGATAAACGTGGATAGGTTGCAGCTTTAGAAAAGTGTCCGTAAGCGGTTTGATTCGGAGAGCAAAAGGAAGTTTGTTTTTTGGGCCATTTATTCGAAGAGAATTGCCAGCAGTTGACAATTCGGACGGGGTGAAGTGGAGACAATGTGTATATAATAGGCACAGTAATTAACCCTAACTATAATATAGGCCGGGCTATTTAGGTACTTGATAGAGCCGGGGGGGGGGGGGGGGGGGGGCTCCCAGCCCCCCCCCCCCCCCCAGATCTCGGCCGTCGACTGCGCGATCGCGACGAAAATTGGCACACACATTGCCTATGATGTAATCTAAAATACCATGAAGTTAATTTTTCAAAAAATTATCATTTATGCTAAATTATGCTCATTTATGTATAATGATGCATGAAATCAGACTATTTGGTATAACTCACAAAATAAAGCTCAAAACAGGCACATTTTGTGTGTAAATATTCTTCTTTTAGTTTCCTTATAGCAAATGTAATAAAAAAATTGTGATATCAGAAAAAATTCTTAAGTATTTTATTGTTTTATTATTTTCTTATGTATTTCTTTATTTTTTCGACTTAGTGTTTTTCATTGTTTTCTCAATGAAATTTGTCCGCGACATCGCTCTGAACAAGAAAATATGTTATTCATTGATTTTAATCAATAAAACACCAAAATAATCATGCTTTTATGAAATTTGCCTGTAGATCGAAGCACAGTGGGTTTGCATTGAAATTGTACACAAATTCACGTTTTTGAGCAATTTTTGGTCTGATATGCATGTACATATTCATGCGTAACTTCGGAACCGCGCGCCTGGGCGTCGCAACTTTGGTGTCAAAATATGCGGGAGACTTGAAAAAAAGAGTCATGAAACGTCGCAGCGATAGCTTTTTGCGATTGCGATACATCGCCCACCTCCTCCCCCGGCCTAGTTTGGGTTAAGGACGGCCCTTTCTCGGCGTATGTGGAGTGGAGGTTCGTTACATTCCACTTGAAGTGCATGCAGGGCAGTGGATGGTAACGCGCAGGTGCATATTCGAAGGGCATGGCCCTGTACCGTGTCTAGTTTACTAGAAAGGAGCGGGGATAAAGAACCATAGATTTCGCAGGCGTAGTCGAGATGAGGACGGACTAGAGACCGGTAGAGTAAGAGAAGGGCTTGTGTATCGGCTCCCCAGTTTGAGCCGGTTAGCGAACGAAGGAGGTTTAGCCGTTTGTTGCATTTCATTAAGATGTCTTGAACATGAGGGGACCATGACAAGGAGTAATCAAGGGTAACCCCTAAGTATTTATGAGAAGGGACGACTTCAAGCTGAGCGTTCTGGAGACGAATACTAAAACCTGTAGGAGAGACTGGTTGAGAGTGAAAAATAACCACTTTAGACTTATTATTAGACAGAGAGAGTCCATACTGTGTTATCCAATCAGAGATGATATTAACATCGGACTGGAGTTTTGTATTGATATGATGGAGATTGGAAGAAGAATGCCATATAGCGATGTCGTCAGCATACATGGATACGTTTGATGCACAATAATGTGTAATTTCATCAATAAACAGATTGAATAATAGAGGACTAATGACGCTGCCTTGCGGGAGGCCAGCTTGGCATGTAAGCCTATGCATGTCTGAAAGTGTGGAGTTTATCTGTACCTGACAAGTTCGCGAGTCCAAAAAACTTTGTACCCAGCTTAGAAATCGACCTCGAAGGCCCACGGAGTAAAGTCTGGAAAGCAGTGCCTGATGATTAATGGAGTCGAAGGCTTGACAAATGTCAAGAAAGATGGCGACCGCATACCCTTTACTGGATAGGGATTTCCTTACTTCGGATTCTAAACACAGGAGATTATTGAGAATTCTACGATGTCGGAGGAAAGCAGACTGACGGGGAGTAATAGAATGTACGAGAGTCTACGGACAATCATACGTTCCATGAGTTTACGTACAATAGGTGTGAGAGAAATTGGGCGGTAGGAGCTGATGGAGTGTTTGTCCTTGCCAGGCTTCAATATGGGCTTGATAATGGAGTGCTTCCATTGGGGCGGGATTACAGACGTTTCCCAGCTCATGTTAATAATCTCTAACAGAGAGCAAAACATATTATCAGTTAAATGGCAACTGTTTGTTGATTCCATCGACGCCAGGGGCTGAGTTCTTAGAAGCTCTGATTGCCGTTTCGAGCTCTTTGGGGGGTGAAAGGAGCGTTGAGAGGAGAATTATGTAATGTATATAGGATGGGGGTTGGGAAGTAGGGAGAGGGAGAGTGGGAGTTAAAGAAGGCTTTTGAGAGAAAGCTTAATGCTTAACTAAAGAATTTGAGGTATTCATAAATATCACATGAGCTCCCTCGTGGAGACCTAATGAGCTCCTTTGTGGAGACAATAATTGGAGCTCCCCCGTGGAGACTTAATGAGCTCCTTTGTGGAGACAATATGAGCTCCCTCGTGGAGACGATATGAGCTCCCTCGTGGAGACTTAGTACATACATTATATATATTTGATAATCTTGTTTATATTTTTCTAAGATTTATAATGTCTGTTTTATGTTAAGTGCTGTCAGGGGCAAATTATTTGTATAGGGCCCCATTTTTCTCTCTCTTCTTTCTTTCTATAAAACAACAACAACATACTTCTAATATTTCTAGCCTATTCAGGTACGCTTTGCTTTTCATATACGTAGTTTGTGCAGTAACATGACGTACACACTCTGCGTAATGAAAAGAGTTGAAACATATTCGAATCTCGATGATAGAACTCTTGGATCCTAAAGGATTTTGAGATAGAAGATGTCCGCAAAAATCTGATATTTCTACATAATTTCCGCATACTGAATCCGAATTTGGACGATACAGCATTTGGACCATTGAATGCTTGAGATATTTTCGATGGTCAGCAAGATAATTACTAAAAATTGGAGACCTGAATATAACAACGACCCAAGTCCAATTTTAGGCCAAATTCAGTTTGACATGGGAAATTGTAGCTTATGCATGGACTCATCTTGTGTATAAATGAAAAATCCTAATTACCCCCGGAAGTGCCAGAAATGGATGAGTTAAATCTTATAATATGAATATAAGAATGAAGGTCATTCTTTAGTACATTCATCATAGCGCCCTCTCTCATCCTTCTCTCATCACTATAGCAGAATATCATGTATATGTGACCCTGCACCACACACACACACAAAAGTCACCAGACACGGATTTTTAGTTAAGAGAAGATTCTGAGAGAGCAGACTCTAAGCTTTAAAATGATGTATAACTCAATTCAAATGGACTCTCCTAACTTATCTAAATGCTGGTGGAAAAAAAGACACACTCTGGAAAGTGTGAGCTGAAAAAAACAGGCTCTGAAGTACAGGGTGTATTCAGCGGTTAATCTTTACCAAGCTATGCTAGCTGTAGGATGACTTGAACAAAAAACAGGATGTTGAACACTGGAGCAATAACAATGAAGGGATTTTTAGATTAACTTGAAACTGAGCATGCTTCATTAACATATTCTGTACATGATTAATACCAACTTTCAATGCAGTAGCATTATTTTCTCTAAAGTTATTGGAGTTGAAAGTGAGGTGTATAGACAGGGTTTTTTTAAAAAAGGGAAGAAGGTTCCATGAGAAACAACTAATCACACTATCCCCCCCCCCCCGAAAAAGTGTCAGAGAAACACTGCTCAAAACGCAAGTTCCTGTTTGTTTAATGATCCCAAACTTTAATATAATATAGAAAAAGACTTGCTCTTTCAGAAAATATGAGGAACCCAAAATTGCTTTGGTTGACCCATTTCACCTTTCTCAGTCCTCACACAAAATCACTGAGTGCGACTTTTGGTTCGTTTTGTGGTGCACGGTCACTTATGATTCAAAGAACGACCCAAGTCCATCATACAAAGTAAATAATGGCCTCTCGATGATTAATTTAAATGTTGATTGTCATGATTATATATGGTCTAATTTGTATATACAATGTTGCCTTCCCATCACAGTTAAATAGAATATTATTGGAGAAAAAAAAAAAAGATATGAAGTTTTTTTTTTCAAGTTTACTCGAAATGGTCCTCCATGGACTTGGGTCCTTCTTATATTCAGATACTCAATTAGCCACCAGGATCTGAATCCTACGGGTACAATCCCATTCATAATCAGGATGATTTAATATTGCGTCGTTAAGGATTAAGACAATTGTCTATCCATTTTCTTTTAAAAATGAAAAATAACAATTATATGAAGTGTTTTGTGCAATAATGAACCAAGGTTTAAAAAAACCGACAACAATCTTTTTCTTGGTAACATTTAAGTTGAGAAAATTTGTCAAATCAACCAAAAATGGTATCCAAATTGCTGTCCCTATGGTAATCTATACATGTTATTGATATCCCAATGATGTATGTTTTGGGATGTTTTCGAGTACATTGATATTAACGTCCTTTCTAGAAGATGTAAAAGTCTCACACGAACATAGATGACTGATATTAAACTTCATTTTGCCAGAAACAAACGGATGCAAACAAACAAGGGGGTTTGACATTGCTACCAATAAATGGTAAGAATCTCCATCACCATACTCTTCACGTTTCATAAACCATTTAACCATTAACACATCACAATCCCGGGCAGCCCATGTTGATAAACATCGTTTCAAGAAACAGAGTTCAAGTTCAAATTTTATTCGTTTTTTCCACAATAATGAATAATAAATACAAACGTAAATCTCACTTTCTTGAGTGACAGAACAATGCATGTAAATTTGTACAGAGAAAACAACAATAATAAAAAAAATCTAACAGTATCTATACATTGCAATAGTTGCTGAGGTAACGAAAGTGAAATAAATTGTCAATATGCACTGTGTAAAAGAAAACAACAACGAAGGGACCCACTAAAAAGACAATGCCTGTAGAGTGTGGGCCCCTCTTGTATTTAAAAGCTCGATGCAAAAAAAAAAAAATGATTGAAAATAGCAACAAAGTAGCACAAAAAGTTTGGCACAAAAAGTTTGGCAGCCCACTAAGAGACAGACTGACAAACCGTTATATACATAACAACAAACAACCAAAATAATGAGCATGAGACAAGACTGGAACAGCAACAAGACTGCTTGTAAAAAAAAAAAACTGACTTGACGCGAGAGGAAACAAGACTATAGCGTGACAAAGAGTTAACAGAATAGACAGGAATATGTAACAGATACAACGATCATTATACAACAAACACTTCAACTGCGAAGTATAGGTTATAGAAGATCTATCATAGTCAAAGCTCGGGTCAATAGTAACAATAATAAAAAAGAATGGCAATTCAGATTTTGCGGAGGGGTATCAAAATAAGCCTATCAACTAATCTGATTCTGGGGGTCGTCATTATAAGATTGTAAAAGAAAAAAAAAAACTTAAATCTCCACTTTAATGAGTAAATAGAAGGAGCAGATTTTAT
Organism: Diadema antillarum; assembly: GCF_040938485.1. Classification (NCBI taxonomy): domain Eukaryota; kingdom Metazoa; phylum Echinodermata; class Echinoidea; order Diadematoida; family Diadematidae; genus Diadema; species Diadema antillarum. The sequence goes on from NW_027271135.1 coordinate 2,124,864, forward strand.
ATCGTGGTTCAGGAAATTCCAATAAGTTGATCCAGTGTAAATAAGTGTATTCCTTGCTAGAATCGATCGAAGAAGTAGTATTGCAAAGTGAAACTCGTTAGAGCGTCGGATGGGGGTTATATTATGGAATGATTGAA